>NW_006399836.1:2708928-2717762 GCF_000299155.1 Elephantulus edwardii | reverse complement strand
CTTCTCTTCTCTTCTCTTCTCTTCTCTTCTCTTCTCTTCTCTTCTCTTCTCTTCTCTTCTCTTCTCTTCTCTTCTCTCTTTCATACACATTCAAGCCAGAAGACCTTACCCCATTTAAAGACTTGCCTTGTTACAATTTTAGAAGGAGGGAAAGTGAACAAAAGAATGATCCTAAATCGCCTTCATCCCGGCACCACAGATAAAGATGTCCCATTTTGCGTAGTGTTTTTGCAACTCCTTTTCAACGTGCTTTCAGAGGCTCCAAAACTCCCCATGGGTTATTCCGCTTCTTGCTCCGGAGCATCCTTGCTGCTTCCTTGGGGGCCAATCTCGGAAATGGAATCAGTGGCGCAAACAGCAGCTTGTGTTAGTGCTCCTGCCACCCGCTGCCAGCCAGCTGCCCTCCAGTCTGTGCAGCGGCCAACCGAGAGGGGAAAGCCAGCGGTCGGAACCCACCTGCTGCTCAAGAGGGAAAGATGAGGCAGTCAGCTTCCTAAGATTGCCTGTTAGCTGCCACCAGCCGACCACCACACAGCTATACTATGAGCCACAGACCTTGACCTTGACCTTTCCTGCACCATCCACATGACGTCTGACATGCAAGCCCACTGTTACCCTCACCGTGCCAACCCATGTGCTAGGTGTTTTCTGCACTCTGCCTCTGACCTTCCCCATCATGATGTCTTTTTCCAAGAGCTGACCCCACCTGACAACCCAGAGTAAGTATATGAGGTAAAGTTTCACCATTCTTGGTTGCATTTCCTCTGAGACAGATTTGTCTCTTCTTTAGTCACTCCTTGGATATTCAGTATGTGTCGCCAGTACCTGAATCCAACACCACACACCATTTTTCTTCTGTCTTTCTTATTCATTGTCTGACTTTCAGATGCATAGAAAACAATTATGGCTCGGATCAGGCACACCTTAGTCTTTGAACTAATATCATCGTTCTTTAGTGCTTTGGAGAGACTTCTGACCACAGATTGCGGCACGTCTCTGGATTTCTTGACTGACTATTGGTACCAAGTGGATCCAAGTAAATGAAACCCTTTGGGGCCATTTCACATGAACCTACAGCATTTACCTCTGAGAGTCTGAACTGACTCGACAGCAGTGAGTCCAGGGTTTCAGGCTGACATGGATGTTCCTGTCCTTTTGAGAGCATGACCTTTTCCTAGATAGGGTAATCCTGCTGGGCCCAGAGCCAGTCTCCCCAATGCCCTGCCCTGGGGTCATGCCTTGTCCCCACCCCTTCCATCCCCCACTGTCTGGGCACTGGACACTCACACTCTGCTGTCCTCCCACCCCATGTTGGCACTCTTGGAGAAAGCCAGACGCATCAGTTATAGGGATTGCCATTCCATTCATCCAAGGAAGGACCTGGATGCTGGTCCTTCCACCTCGTCTACAATGACCTTCCCATCATGTCTTCCCCATCCCAGTCTAGTTCAGCCGTTAGTCAGCTATGCTGGGTCCTCAGTGTCATCTCCTGTGGATCTGTTCAGATCACACACACACACACACACACACACACACACACAACCTGGTTGTGTGCAGGGCCAGGGGATGGATAGATTAAGATGCCTAACTAGACTGCCTCTCCTTGGGTCCCAGGTGTCTTGTAAACCTGCCTTCTCCATGGCAAGGCACTCGCCCCCTGTCTCCTCTGTCTGCACCGTGCCCCCCCCAAGCCTGTGTCACCAAAACGCATCCATTGATCCAGGCTTAAAATAACCCCTGGCATCTGCAGCGAGCCCTGTGGGGCGGGCAGAGCCCGTCTCTGCGCCTGAAGGGCACCCACCCCGCCCCCGTTCTCATAGCTGGAGGCACAGTGTGCTTTGTCTGGGAGTGTGCAGGCACACAGGGGTGCTCCCCCGGGCCAAGTCCTTCCCTGGACCATGCATACATGTGTACAAATGCGTTTAATTGTGTGTTGCCTTGGACACACCAGTCACCACCCAGCCCTCTCTGGGTGCCTGGCCTTGATTTCAGAAGCATGGGACTCTGGAGAGGTCTTGGGCATTAGGGAAAAGCCATACTGGGCCTCAGTTTCCCCACTGCAGAGAGGGAATGGCCAGTTTGCTGGTTCTGCCTAGCCCTGGTAGAGGGGATTTGGGATTTGATAACGAGGAACCCAGGGCTCAGAGCGACACTATGGCTGGCACACTACCAGGAAGGGCCAGAGTCTGGCCTGGAACCTGCAGTGGGTGGCCTGAGCTACGGAGGAGCTGGAGCAGGTGTGACCCAGGGACAGCCTCCCTGCCCAGAGCTCTCCTGGGGCGGTGATGGACAGGAGCCTGTTCAAGCTGAGCCTTTGCCCTGGTTCCCCCGTTTTTGGATTGCCCGTCCAGCCCCTCACACCGAGCGCTCCTCCTCACCCTTCACTTGGAAGCTGAATGGACCTGGTTTGGAACTGCTGCTCTACCGAAGTAATGAAAGTTTTTTATAGGCCTTTACGGCCCTCACCCACAAGAAAGGCTGTTAGAGCTGTAGGGAGGGGTCAACCAACTTCCTCCCCAAACTACCCAGGTCCGCGAGGCTTCTGGGGGTCCCTCTGCCCCTGGGGTGAGAGCATGGTGATGTCACCAGTCCCCCACCATTCTCAAAGACCTCATTCCCAAGTCCACTTTGCTTCCAATTCCTGGAACTGGGAGGTGACCCAAGAAGCAGAAATTCTGGTGGTTCTAAATTGCCTGAGAGCGAAAAGTGCTAGAGCCAGGAGGGGGTCCAGGGGGAGGGCCCTTGCTGCCTTTGTCTCCCAGAGGCTGCTGTGACTCAGGCGCCAGCTGCCCGTGGGAGGGAGGGGGCGCCCGGGTTCCTGAGGTCGCAGGAATGGTGAGACTGGGGAGCTGGGAATTGGGGTGCCGCCTCCTTCCCTGAGTCCCATGTAACCTTTCTGCAAATTCCCTCACCTGTCTCCCCCTTTGAGAGCCGCCAAAGGCGCTGCGCAAAGTCGGAGCTGCCCCCCTGTGGTCAGAGCGCGGGAAGAGACTCTAGAGCGCAGGGCAGGGCGCAGGCCACACAGTCCCTGGGGAGGGTCCTCCCGTCTCCGCCAGGAGGGTCCCCCCGCTCTGGCATCGCTCAGGACGGCTCGGAGCCCGACGACTTGCACCGTCCGCCAGCACACTGGGTCCCCGAGTCCCAGCCCGGCCCTCCCCGCCTCCGAGACCGTCCAGGCCTGGCTGCTGTGCTGTGGACACACGGGGCGAGAACCCTCGAGGGCGAGGAGGGCAGGAGCCTGGGGGCTTGGCCTCGGTTGAGCCCTCACTCGGCCTTGACCTTGCCTTTCCGAGAAGTCTCTGGCCCCTCCCCTTCCACCCATCCCGGAGGGTTTGTGCGGACCCTTCCCCGCCTTGGCCCCGCCCCGCCCCTGGCTTCCCGCCCTGCGCCAGCGCCCGGAGCTCGGTGCCCCGACATGAGCCCCTCCGAATCACTGGCACCACCCGGGATCAGTGCAGGATGCCCGGGCTGAATCTCGTGGACCCCCGGTTCTCCACCGCTGGGGGAACTGGGAGGTGCGGTAGGCCCTTGGCGTCTCGGGACCTGAGGACGCGCAGCGGGGACGCTCCCGGGCTCTCACCACGGGGTCTCTCCTCGTGCCCCACGACACTCCCTGCCCGACCCCCAGCGGTTGCTGCCCATTTCCCCCGCTCCTAGGCCAGGGTCCAGCAGTTCAGGGGAGGCCATGGAGCACACCAGGAGGTGAGGGGCTAAGTACACGGGAATGAGCTGTCCCCCGGCGTGCGAGGCGCTGGGAAGCTGGAAACACCTCATGGCTGGGCCCGGGGAACCCAGCGTGTCCTTCTATGTCTCCCACCAGACTGGCCCAGGGCAGGGTGGCCAGGATCCGCTGGGTCTCACGGGACGGAAAGGAGATGCGTGATGGGAGGTCATGGTTGAGACCTCAGACTCAGATCCCGGTGACATTCACTCCCAGGGGGGCTATCCTAGCACTGAGGGCTCTGGCAGGAATTGTCCAGAGGGCAGCAAGGAGGTGGAGGCACTTGGGGAGAGAACCTATGTGCCGCATCACCCCCACCCAGCGCTCACTGGCCCCGGGAAAGGGGGCTTGTTGGCAGACTGGGAGCCAGGGTACCAGCTTTCAAGGACAGTGCTCCTAGGGGTCAGCCCTACTGAGACAGGAAGATGAGGGGCCTGGCCCTTCCTCATAGGCCAGCTGGGCCTCCTCACCCCTCCCCCGTGGCTCCTGCCCAGGGCTGCCCGGCAGGAAGTGAAAAATGCCTGTAGGAAGCCCCAGGAGGAAGTGAGACTTCAGCCAGCCCCTCCCCCACTTGCTGGGGTCCCTAGGGACCTTGGGGAAACCAGAAGACCCTCCTTCAGGAAAACCTGCCTTCCATATAGTCTCGGGGAGGGGCGTGCCCCCTCCCCCCCGTCAGTTTCTACCCCAGCCAGCAGTTCCCCCAGTCTATCCTGCATCCTCTACCACAAGGGAGTAGGGGCAAGGGTGGAGCCTAGAGGGCCCCCCCCCCCCCCCCGCATCCGTCATGGCCCAAGAGGGCACCTGGGCCAAAGTGTTCTTGTCAGTCAGGCTGCTGACGACCAGGAACTGGTCAAGATATTTTGGAAAGTCCTAAAAAGGCAAGACTTTTAGCACAATTCTCCCAGAAGGGCTCAGCAAAAAACAAATCAAACCTGGAATCAACCAAAATTCTCAGTGGAAAACTGCAGCTGCTGAAAACTTTGAGGGGTGTTAGAGCAGAGAACACTCCCACAATCTGATGGTCAAATCACAACCTTCTATGTATAAAATTATTACAGTTTTGTAGAAAATGCACCAATGGTCATTACTCAGACCCATTCTGGTTCCCCTTTCTGGAAATTCCCAAGTTGTCTACAAAAGTACATCTTGATTTTTAATAAAAATTAATTAAAAAAAACCCCACAAACTCTAACAACAGTGATAATAACATACTGAATTATGGAGGAAGCTCTTGAACACGGCCATTTTTCATTTTAGAATGTAATTTAGAAAATTAATAAAGATAAGAAATTGGGGGGAAATCAACCCCCACAGACAAGCATAAACATTCCCTGACTCCAGGTGGTGCTATTAAAGAGCTGTTTGAGCCCCTGGATATGAAGGATCCTTTTAAAGTGACACCATGAAGAAGCTGCACTGAAATCCCAGAGTTGAGTGGTTCGAATCCACCAGATGCTCTGCTGGATAAGGAGGGATAATCTCCTCCTGTATCAGTCAGATCTGATTTGACGGTACACACACATACAAAAGAATAAGAAGAAGATATAAATAAGTAAATAAATAAACCCCAAAGTGACACCGTGGGCAGATGGCAAGACCCTGTTTCAAGGGAAAATTGTGGCCCCTTCGTCTGTCCTCTGGGGTCTGCTTCTGGGTTTTCCCAAGGAACTGCCATTATTTGCTGGACAATTCTGACACCAAGTCCCTGCTCTCCTGGGCCTCTATGTTAAATCGGGGAGCATGAATTCCCTGGAGTTCCTTCTAGTCTTCTGGGAAATTTTCTACTCAAGCCCCACCCCACCATTTCTCAGAAGAGGAAACTGAGCTCCAGAAAGGAGCCTGGAGCCAGCCAGGGAACAGGGTTTGCATGTCGGGGTCCCTGGGTTCATTCCACCTCCAGGCTCAGTGCTGACAGCGATGGCAAAAAGGTACAGTGTGAGATGGGACAGAAACATGTGGTGGCCAAGGACAGCTCAGACTGACCCAGCTTGGGGACAAAGAGGGAAACACACAGCTGAGCCCATTTTGGGTCTTCCTTTTGCCTGCCACCTGACCCCCACCCCAGCTCTCTGACCCCCTGGGGGCAGGGGCACCACAGATGGATTCAGGAAGCGGGTGGCTGGCCAGAGACTTAGCCATGAGTGCCCAGGTCCCAGGGGATCCATATGCTGCTGGCTCCTGACCAAGCTGGGAAATGGACAGAGGCAGGGTGAGTGTTTGCTAGGCGGCTCTGGTGGGCAGGCCTGGGCAGGGGAAACCGAGACCAGCAAACACACAACAAACGTAGGAAGGTCCTGCAATGAGACGGCGGGATGGAGGACTTGAGCTTTTTAAAAATTTTATTATTTTTGAGGAGAATACACAAGAAAACATTCACCAGTTCAACACTCATCAAATCAACCATTCTCATCCAGGTAGACGTTTCTCCCCCATCAAAAGAAACTCCTTCTCTCCTCAAGTTGCTATCCAATCTTTCCATGGATAAATCTATGGCCATTTTTATCCCATATACACAAAAATAACAAGAAGATAGTTCTTAAAAGAGCGTAATGCCCAAGGCAGACAGAATTTTTACTAGTTAAGATAAACTATTGTTTGCCTTTAAGATTTCAGAGGATATTCTTGATTTAAGGTATAGAGATTTGCCTTTAAAATTTCAGGGGATATTCTTGATTTAAGGTTTTGAGGTTCTTTCAAGGAAACAGTTTTAGGAGTTTATTCAATTTCCGTAAATTCAAGAAGTCTGGTGAGCATTTTAAATTCTGTCCTGCAATTGTTACCCTTTTGATCAGGATTCAACTATAGAATCTTCGATCAAAATGCCAACCTCATCTTTTGCCTACCAGTCCCATGCTTCTTCCAAAGAAACTGTGACAAGTACCCAGGGAGCTGTGCGTGGTGGAATCTGCACCCGGGGGATGTGACTGTGTAGAAGGCAGCAACTGGATGACTATGAATGCAGTGTGGTGTCCAGAGGAGGCAGAGATGGCTTCGACCTCAGGCCCTTCAGTGAGGGGCACCAAAGCTAGACCAGCATCTCCCACTGGGTAAAGACGGAACTCTAGAAGCCTGTATGGAGCAGTTAAGTGACTCCAACACTCAGCGTCAGTGCTTGAGATGGTCCAGCTGGGTCAACGCCACAAGCGTTCTGATTTCTGTGAAAGGAACTTTCTAGAAGCCCCGCATCCTCCCCTGTGTACAGTTCAATATGCTGAAGCTTAGAGACCATCAAGATCCCAATGTGGTCTCTCAGGGCGTGCGCCTCAGTGTTCCCTCGGGTTGAGTTTTTCTAGAAGCTGCTCCTAGGGTGAACATGGCGTCTTAGGTCCCAGCAGGTTCGGCTGTGCTCAGGGTTGACCTGAGACACCGATGCCCACATCTGCACAGTCCATGCACTTTCTTACCCCCAAGTCCAGCACAAACACATTCACACCTGTTCAAAAACAGGACAGCGCTGAGAGCAAGGAAGTCTTGACTAATGAAATGATTGGCAGTTTTAACCCCTCAGAGGTTCTTCAGAAGAAAGGCCTGGCAACCAGCTTCCCAAAGGTCACAGCCTCAGGAAGGCTGGAAAACAGCTTTACTTCACAGCACGTGGAGTTGCTGTGAGTCCAAACTGATTCCACAGCAATTATTTAGAGGTTTTGTTTTGTTCTGTTTTTTTCTTTTTTTGTTGTGTACCATAGAGTCGGATCCGACTGGCACAGGAGGAGATTGTCCTTCCTTCTCCAGCGGAGCATCTGGTGGATTCGAACCGCGCACCCTCAGGACTGCAGCACAGCTTCTTGCCACTAGGCCACCAGAGCTCCCTTCAGAGGGGTTTTTGTTGCAAAGTAAACTCCCTCCTTTCTCTACCTTCCTCCTGTTGTAATGGTGGTGTTTCCACGCTAAAGGAAAACCTTCCCGAGTGGGGCTTCACCTGGTGAAAAGCACAGCTCAGACACAACTTCCAGGGCTATCAGGGACAGCATGGTGAGACGGACACCGTCATGTATAGTGTGGTTCTGTGGGTTCCGCGGGGGCAGCCTGACTCCCTGGAAAGGGGCAGGTGGGTGCTGAAGTAAAAGGTCAAACTCAACATCCAAGCCCTGCTGGCAGTCTCCAGGGAGGGAAGCCTCCTGCCCCCTCCATCGCTACAGTTGCTCAGGGCCGGCTGTCTTGGTGGTCACCAGCTCAGTGGACCCCAGCTCTGTGGCTGGCACGGGGACACTGTGGGCAGGTGGGGAGGTGGCTGGGTCTTCAGGTGAAGGCCAGATGGGCGCTGCGGCATCCACAGGTCCAGGGTTAAGAGTGATGACGTTGTCCAGGGGCTCTGGGGGGAGGGGTGGAGGGTCAGGACTGGGCCATAGCTCTCCCTCCCCCACCTCTGCTCCTCTGCTCGGGAAGCCTCATCTGCTGCACAGCTCAGGGACCCCAGAGCTAATTGATGAGGTCCATCACTGCGGGCTGGGGCACGTGGCAGGCTCAGGACAGGAAGTGCTGCCTGAATACTGTGACTAGGATAAGGCTAGGGACGATGACAGGAGAAGAGACGGGGAGTCCAAGTTGGGGGTCCCACAGGGATGTAAGGCCAGGCCCCTCAGATTCCTCGAGAGCAGAAGCCTCTTCCTTCAGACGGGGCTCCCCAGTGTTGTCTCTTCCTTCCTGGGAGGAGGGCAGAGCTGTGCCCCACCCTCGCACTGTCACCCCACCCAGCCCAGGTTCTCCCGGCAGGCTCTGCCCACCCATCAGCACCATCTCCAGCCCTTCTCCACCCCCAGCGCCAAGCCTCCTCTCCCCAGCCTGCATCTCCCCCTTTCTCACTGTTCTTGCAGCCCCTATCCTAGCGTCCAGCCTCCCCGCTTGGGCTGGGGAGCGCCTCTCCGTCCCCCCCAAGCCCACTCACCGCCGCCGCGGTCCAGGGTCCCCGGGGCCACCGCCCCGCAGCGCCGCCGCCGACTCAGCAGGACCAGCAGCACCAGGCACAGTACCAGCCCCAGCAGCACGGGGGCGCCAAAGAGCAGCGCCGGCAGCGGCAGCGCCCCCAGCGGAACGGCGCCCGCGCCCACTGATTCCTGCGGCTGCAGCGCCGTCCCGGGCGCCGAGCTGCTCGGCCTGGCAACTGGGGGGGAGG
>NW_006399836.1:2678776-2708773 GCF_000299155.1 Elephantulus edwardii | reverse complement strand
CCATGCAGCAACCTGGGTCCCCAGCGCCCGCGGGTCCCCAGCGCCCGGCCCCCATCACCTGCCGAAGGCGCGCTCCCGCCCAGGGGCTGTCCCCGGCCTCCCCTCGTCGTCAGGGGTCCCCGTCTTACTTGGGCTGGGCTCCGGCGTCCGGAAGAGCTTGCAGTCCACGCAGAGACGCAGCAGCCAGTCGAAGCACTCGGCCTGGCCGCACAGGGTGGTGGCCCGGCCATCCCGGACCCCCATGCTCCTCGCTCGTCACCCCACGGTGCCTGCTTGCACAGCTGGGACCCACTGTACCCCGCGGGGAGGAAATCGGGAGGGGCCACGGCCCACCCCGCCTCTGCCCCGCCCCCTGTCTACTGGGGTGGGACCACTGAGCCGGCCAGCCTGCACCCCAGACCTCCCTGCCCGCCTCCCTCCACTCAACCATCACCCACACCCCTGCTGAGTGCAGGGCTGGGTAGACCAGGGACTGTCTGGTACAACGGAAGGGAAGGGGGACAGCCCTGCCATGTGGACACACACTCAGGGGTCACCTCTCTGTCTCCCTCTCACCAAGCCCCGCCCACAGTCCAGGTGCTCTCCACCACCCTCAGACCATGGCCTCCTCGCCCACCTTGGTCTTTTTAATGATCTGGTCAGCTCATCATCAGAATTTCCCGAGTGACCATTCAGTCCGGAGCCCTAAGCTGAGCGCTGACCGCAGGGACAGGGAGGTGGTGATGGGGAGAACAGATGCTGGCCTTTGGGGGCAGGGCATCACCACAGGGGTTGAGGGCTTCCTACAGGAGGCCATGAGGTTTAGGGGATGTTCTTTGGGAAGGGCCATGTGTGAGGGGAGGAGTGCATGGGGGCCCAGGGCGCTGGCTTGGTCTTGGAGGAGACCTCAGCAGCCTGGATCCAGTTTGGGGCGCTGCAGAGGCAGGTGGTGAGTCTGGCTTTGTTGCAATGGCATTTGCATGTTAGAGGGGCTGCTGGCTGGGATGGAGGGGAATCACCAGGCCCTGCAGGGCGGAGGGCAGGGCCAGGCACCTCCAGATCCTAAGCAGAAAGAACAGTCAGGTCAACGGATGGACACACATCCCTTTGGACACTTCTCAGCCATGTGCCCTGCTTGCTCACCTTTGTCTTCCCCTCTTTGGGTCACCCCACCCCGGCCTCTTCCCTTGTCTCTTTCGGCCTGTCTGGTCTCAGACCCCTGTGCATACAACCTCTGCCCTCCTAGAGGGATGGGTGTGAATGAGGGCGTAGAGTGGACAGGGAGGCCTGGAACTCACAGCCCAGCATGCAGCACTCACAGGTGCCCATACCAGACCCCTAGACGCTCAGGGCAGGGAGCACAGAACAAGGGGTTACTGTCCAGGGATCTGGGAGGGGAGCATTCCAGCAGAGGGAACACATGGTGGACAGAAGGATACTCTCGAGGGGGATTCTGGGGCAGGAGAAAATACATCAGGTGCCAGACCTGGCAGGGGGAGCCTCCAGAAGGTCTCTGAGGATGGGGGGACTTCAGAAAGGGCCTCCTCCCTGGGTTCAGCATCTGGACAGGCCAGCGAGGGCCTCCCGCAGTGTCATCTGGGACCACGGGGATGACCCCACAGTTGTTTAGGAGAAGGCTTTGGTAGCTGGCTCTGCATTGAGTGGAGCAAGGCTGAGCCCCAGGTGTCTGGCTCAGGGGGCCACAAGCTAGCCAGTCCTGGGGGTCTCTGGCCCACTGCCTCTGCCGCCCCTGCCTTCCAGCTCGGTGGCAGGAAGGTGTAGGCGGTGGGGTGGCTGCAAAGGAGAAGTGGGTCTGAGGTGGTGGGTGTGAGTGTGGGTGTGTGCTGAGGGGGTGGAGGTAGCCAGAGCAGGAAAGGCCTTTCTGGGGGTGGGGTGGCAGGGCCAGGAAGACTGGGCCACCCCCACCTCTATCACCAGCAGTACTCCTGTTATCTGTAGTCAGAGCAGCCAGGGCCCTGACTACCAGACTGGGGGTGGAGAATTTTCAGTTACATCTTTGACTAGACCTTTGGGACCAGACCTTTGGGCAGAAAAAGGCCTGTGGAGACCCAGGAGCTGGGAGCGTGGTCCTGGCAGAGGGTGGCCTGTGTGGCCAGGCTGGATCTCATTTGGGGTAGGGGAGAGGTCACTAGGGCCTCTGACTGCTTCAGCAGTGAGGAAGAACCATTCTCAAGGCCCAGCAAGAGGGGAGCGCCATGCACCCAACCTAAGACAAAAGAGGGAGGCGGCCCCTAGAAGGAGTGAAGCACCATCACTCATCAGACGGAGACGCTTCTGAGTGCCTTGATGGCGTCTACCAGCGGCTGTGTGCCGGGACACTGGGGACAGGCCTGTGGGATGAGTGTCTGTGGGTGTAGAATGTGAAGGTGCCTGATGCAGAGACACCTAGATGGTGTGGGGGTGAGTGGGGTGGTGTGTGCTTCAGGCTTCGAACGTCTGCCTAGAACGAGTTCGGAGGACGGTCCAGCTCACCAGGTGTGGTAACTGTGTAGTTGTTCCTCCGTGTGTTTGTAGAGTGGAAAATAAGGGGCTTGGTGACTGAAACGTCCTAATGGTTCTTGGTACTCTCAACTTTCCACTCACACTTTATTTTTACAAAGATGACTAATTTGGAGCCTGTCAGAAAGAGGGGAGTCTCCCTTCATCTCTGTCTCCAAAACACCTTTGGATACAACTACCATTATGACACCCATCTTTCAGATGGGGGAAGCGGAGTTGAGGCTGTGACCTCAGCCTGTGTGCCCTCTGTGCTGGGGGAGGGGTATGTGAGGAGTCTGTGGACATAGAGGACCCATTGGACAGGCTGTGTTATCCAGGGGGACATAGGGAGCCCATCAAACAAAATTTGTTATTGGGGTGACAAAGCCCATCCTAGAAGCTCTGTATTATCAGGGGGCACTGGTGGGGGGGCATTGCAGGCGGTGCCGTCAAATCTGATGTGAAAGTGCTCTGAGGACCAGGAGTCTGACTCAGAAATAAGCTTTATTTCTAATTATGCGAATAATATCTGAACACCCTCATGAAAAAACCCCTTGAACAATGTTAACAGTGTGCGGAGCAATGGGGGGCATGTCCCGACTTCTCCCCTCGGAGGAGTCTCTCTCCCCCATGGCTCCCCGCGCTCTAGACTCATTCTGGGCCTTTCCGTTCTGGCGTAGTGAGCGGTGTGGAAAATATTAATAGTTTGTTGGGTGTTTGTTTCATAAATGGGGTTGTGCCATGTGACTCGCTCTTTTCGGCCTTCCTGTGCCCTCCGCAGGGTCCTGGAGGCTCAGGCTTTCAGCTACTTCATCTGTAACAGGGGCTCCGCTGCTCCACAGAGTGCTGCCCGGATGAGGCCCGAGGGAGAGGCTTCCTGGAGGCTGGCACCCCCCAAGTGGCTGAACCCCGTGGAGGGCGAGGATGTGCAGGGAGGGTGGGGCGTGCAGGTGAAGGCTGCAGGGGCCCATAGAAACCTGACTTCACTCACCCATTTGGCCCTCACCTGACAAGTTTGGTTCCATGCAGATGGGCATTGGGGTTCGGTCACTCCTGCTCCACCTCAGCCCCCCTCTTGTTCTGCCCTTCGTGGCTTTGTGCCGACTCCCCTTCTGGCTCTCTCCTCGTGATGGTCATCTTGCTGTCCCCTGCAAAGGGGACTTTCCAGTGGTGTCCTTGTTTTTCAGAATGAAGACATGTGAACCACCGCAGGGTGGGGGGTAGGCTGGTTCCTTTGACCAAAGAGGTGGGACCACTGAGAAGACCCAGGAAGGCCAAAAAGAACAAGTCACACTGTACAACCCATTTATGAAAGACACTCAACTATTTTCCACACAACACATTTGCCAGAACAGACAGGTGCAGAGGACAGGGGTCCAGAGTGAAGGGTGCCATGGGGACAAAGAGGTGTCCCCTGGGGAGAGTGGGAAATGCCCCCATTACTTCACACACTTCTGTATTCCTGAGGGGTTTTTTCATGAGAATGCGTTCAGATAGTTTTCGCATAATTAGAAATAAAGCTCCTTTCTGAGTTGGGGACCCCTTGCTGTCAGCACATTCACCTCAGACCTGGGCTCTGGGCCTCCTGCAGCCTGTCCTCACCTCACTCAGAAGCTACCAGGTGCCCACGAGCACCATGCTATTGTTGTTGTTATGTGCCGTCAAGTCGCTTGTGACTCATAGCGACCGTGTGTACAAGAGCCCCAAACCCTAGTCTGTCCTGTGCCAGCCTGTCTCTGACACACCTGCTCCCATTACCCCAGTCACTGAACCGATCCATCTCATTGAGGGTCTTCCTCTCTTCTACTGTCCCTCCATCCTCCTAAACGTGATGTCCCTCTCCAAGGACTGGTCCCTCCTTGCAACATGCCCAAAGTATGTCAGACAAAGCTTCAGAATCCTTGACTCCAAGGAGCAGCCTGAACCTGTTTGTTCTCCTAGCAGTCCATGGTATATTCAACACTCTTCTCCAGCACCACAGCTCAAAGGCATCAATTCTCCTTCTGTCATCCCTAGTCACTGTCCAGCTCTCTGACACATAGCATGCAATTGTGAAGATTATAGCCAGGATCAGGCACACCTTAGTCTCCAGCCTGATGTCATTGCTCTTCAGTACTCTGGAGAGATCTCTGATAGCTGACTTTCCCAATGCAATTTATCTCTTGATTTCCTGGCTGCTGGTACCAAGAGTGTTGATTGTGGAGTCAAGCAAACTAACACTGTAAAAATCATGCTATTAGATGCTGAGAAAACAGCCTCAGAGGCCAAAATCCACTAAACCAGTGACTTGAGGGAGGGAGGTGCCTTGAAAAAGTCAGGAGGGGAGGGGCCGAGGACGGCCTGGTGACAGTGAGCTTGTGTGGAGATGAGCTGAGGTGTCTGGAGAGGAGAGGAAACCAGGGATATGGCAGCTCAGTTGTGGAATCTCACCGGTCTGGCCTGTGCCCCACGTGTCACCCCCCGCCCCAGGCCTGTGGGCAGGTCGCACTGCTGCTCTTATTTAAACAGAAGGACAACATGGTGAGGACAAGGGGTCACACAGTAGCAGGTCAAAGCCTGGCAGCCTCTCGGCCTGGGCTCCACCACACACCACACAGCCTCGGGGGCCTATCTGAGACAGGGTGGGGACCTGTGACCCACTGCTGGGGACCCTCCTTCTGGACCTGGCTATGTAAAGCTATTAGGTAGTCAAACCAGGAGTCCACCAAATGCTGACTCCCCAAGTATCCCCAATGTAAGACGTGGGCTGCAAGGAAGGCTGTCTCCTGCCTACGTCAGGCACTCAGTCTCCAGGGTCACATTTTTAAAAAAAATTTTTTTTTATTTTTACAATTATTTTTTTAATTGGGAAAAACATATTGGGGGTACAAGGAGGTGAGGGCTGGGGGCAGAAGGGTGAGGATGGGCAGGGATGCAGTTGCAGAGCTGCACAGTTTGGTCGGTGGGGGGAGCAGGTGAAGGAAATGATGAGGGTCCAGTGGGGACCAGATGCTACAGAGGAATGACAAGCATTTTCCAATAGTAATTAAGCCAACTGTCTTATTGATTTGGGAATTGGATGCCGACTCTCTGGCTTCTTCATACTGAACAGGGGCGTAGATATAAAGGGGGGAAGGGAGGACGCTTTATCACCTTACTGGTGGTCTTGGGTTACAGCTGCTTGCCTCCTTGCTCTGTTAGAAGATATTTTCCTGTCATTTGCTCCCCTCTAGACTGCAAAGTGTTTTCCCAGGTGGGTCCAGGGTCACATTCTAATGGGATTTGTGGTTTTGGGGTCACTCCTCCACCTTGGTTCTCCAAGTGCCTCTGAGAAGTCCTTTCTCAGTGATTCTGCCCTGCTGTCTGCAGCCCCAGGGGACACTGAGGGAAAGAGGTTGAGCCAGCAGGAACCTTCCAGAAAGAGACCCTGCAAGTAGGCCTGGCCCGTGGCGGAGGGAGGAGGCTGAAAGGGCACTGTCACAGGACAGCCCCCCTGACCTGCCACATGGAATACCCTCAGGCCACCACTGTGGGGGCAAATACGGGGTCAGAGGTGTACTCACAAGGTGCGTCAAGGGGCAGAGAGGACAAGCAACGCTTAGAAAGAGGAAGTGAGCTGCCACAGACCGATGTTGGTGGGACTCAACGGTCGGGCCCTTTCCCACTGCACTTCCTCTCTGGGGTCCCCTGCCCTGCCTTCATCACAGGTAGGCCCCCCTCTGCTCACTTGGGGCACACGAGGCCCTGCTCCTTGGCCTCCTGGATCCCCTGTGCCTAGGCTGAACCCTACCAGGTGCGCCCCAGGGCAGCTGGACACCTGGTGGCCTGAGGGACAAATGGCCTGGACGCCCAGGGTTTTACCTGCCCAGTGGAGGCTCAACTCCCACATTCACGGTGCTCACCTGAGGAGTAACTTCTCGGGGTCCTCAGGCTTGGTCTACCCTCCAGACCTGCCTCAGGGTGACCTTGGCCAGTCTGAGCGGTCTCTTCTGACGTAACACTTTGAGGGTGAAAGGAAAGAGGCCTCATTCCCAGTGCTCACAGCTAGAAGTCAGGCATCAACTGGCCTGACTCCACTTTGGGAACTGAGGCTCATGGAGGACAGGTGGCCTGTGGGAAGTCAGGTGACCAGTGAGTGGCTGAGGCTGTCCACTCCGCCCCAGCACCAATGTGGGTGTGCTGTTGTATGGGAATGTTCTCCCATCATGGCCCTCTCACAGCCTCCCAGATGCTCAACTCCCTCAGCGACACTCCCAGGCCTGAGGGGCCACTCAGGGACAGGGGGCCTGCAGGGTGGCCTGGTCACCTTGTAAGTGCTGCTCAGCCCTGTAGCGTCCGGTCCCTGAGGGCAGCCCTGGGCTCCAGGCCTCTGCCAACCTCGGCTGGGGCTGGCAGCCAACGACAGATATCTTGTTCACACAGCACTGGGACGACTCCTAGGCCGCCAGCTGAGGAATGCAATGCCACTTTCATTTTAAATGGCACCAGTGGCAAAGAAACTATGACAAAGGGGGCCGAGAATGGGCTTCTCCACGCAGTATCTGCTCTTGGATTCCAGCAGAAACACTGGGGCGGCCACAAGGGGCAGGTGTGTGGCCACCACCCTCACTGGCCCTGCAAAGCTCAGCTCTTCCTGGCCCAGGCTCAAGGACTGGGGACACTGCAGGTGGCTTCAAGCCTGGGCCAACCTCCACCATCAAGGCTAGGTTCTCCTCGGAGGCCTCACCTCCAGCCCAGAGCGCCCCACTGCTCACAGAAACTGCCCCCCTGCATGCGTCAGCCCTGCACTCCCACCCTGTTGCCGCAGCCCCAGCGTCCCTGCCCCCCTTCAGTCCTCTTGACCACTCTGGTGCCGAGCAGCCCGTCACATGAGGGAGTGGGGTGTCTGAGACCTTCACCCCACTCTTGCATCCATGGTTTGGGTCCTGTCCAGCAGAGGTGCTCACACACTGCCCAGCAGTGGACATATGGGAAGGTGACCGGAGGAAGGCAGAGGGGCCAGGGGCTGGGGAGTAGCTGTGACTGGACATGCTCGTTCCTACAAGTCTCAGTTTCGTCAACTGTGAAACGGGGAAACACAGGGGCCTCGCAGGGCTGTTGGGAGGATGCCAGGAGCGGCTGTGTGAGAAAAGCTCTGTAAGGTGTGACGTGTCCCATAAACACGGTGACACGGGGGCTCGTGGCGAGGGACACCCTAGACAGCCTCCGAGCACAAGGGCGAGGTTGTACGGGCACCTCCAGGAGGGGGCCAGGGTCCCTCAGCACGCCTATGGGGAGACAGCTGGCCTGTCCTCCACCAGGAGGCCACTGGTACCGACAGGATTCTGGCTGCAGTGGGGACACCAAAGCTGAAGTCCAGGCCCCACAGGGGCCCTAGCGTGGCAGCAGGCCCGCGTGTTGTGGGGGAGTCACTGGCCCCCCAACCCTCCTGCCAAGGCCAGCACCCCAGAGCGGCAGGAGCCCTGACCAGAGTCCACATCACACATGCCACTGCTGACTGTTGTCACCCTCAATGTCCCCCAAGGTTCTCACAGCCACACAGGGCTGGTGGCGGGGGGCCTCAGGCTCTGAGTGCTTTGGGGACTTCACCACGGCTGGAACTGAGATCTGCGAGGTTTCAAGGAACAGCTTTTTTCCCCTTGCGGTGTGTCTAGCCCCAAACTGGACACCAGGGACGTTTGCTGTGACATTATGAAAGGCAGGCACAAAGTGGAAGGAGACATCGTCTGAGGTCCTGCAACCGCACCCTTTCACCCAGTTCTCACAAGTCAACAAGGTAAACGGAGCCATCCGCACTCCACATGGGGAACTGAGGCAGAGGGGAACAAAAGCGAGGCGAGGAAGGCTGGGCGGCCGAGCAGCGATGAGGTGACGTCCGTCCGTCCGGCTGCCCGTGCATCTGCCCGGCATCCTGCTCTTAATCGTTCTGAGTCAGTCTCCTCGTCTGCAGACGCCACGTGGTGGAGACCAGTGATTTTCAAACCATTTTTAGCCTTGGACCCTTTATTCCAACGAGAGCTTAAGTGGGAGCGTAAAATGTCAGAGGCTGTGCGGGAGAGGGGGCTCGTAAAATGTCAGAGGCTGTGCGGGAGAGGGGGCTGTGGGAGGCTGGGCCACCAGCTGAGTGTCCTGTGTCCCTGCTGTGACACCGCTGCTAAGTGCTTCTCCAGCCCCTCCCCCAGGCCGACTCCCTGCTGCGAAGCGGGTAGCTGGGGGGGCAGCTGAGAGGGGCCTCATGGGTCCTCCAGGGTGGGTGTCTCCGAGCGCTTTGAGGGAGCAGCTTGGGGGGAGCAGCTGAGCGGGCCTCACAGGTCCTCCAGGGTGGGTGGGTCCTCCAGGGTGGGTGTCTCTGAGCGCTGCAGCAGGGACAGCAGGTTTAGGGAAGAGACGCCAGGTATGTGGCCGGCACAGATCTGTAGCATCCGCAGCAGGCGCTGAGCGATGGCGACCTTGAAGTCTTCTGACTGCAGGGGGCAAGGGGAGCACAGGGGTGAGCCAGGCGGGGCCCTCTGGTCCTTGTCACCAGAGATCCCCTGCAGCCGATCAGAACAGCTATGATGGCTGCATTCTCAGTCATACCTCCCACCTGCCCTGTTCACACCTCATGAAACAGCTTCCAAGCCTTTGAACAATCCCAGGAAAGGGTCCCCAGAGGCCGGGACCCCGGAGGCCGGGAACCCTGGAGGCCGGGACCCCGGAGGCTGGAACCCCAGAGGCTGGGACCTCAGAGGCCAGGACCCCTGGCTGGGGGGGAGTGTAGCCAGCAGGCCTTGGGGGAAGGTTAAGGAAACTGTCCAGTGTCACACAGCTGGTGACTGCAGACCAGGAGACTGGACTGGACCAGGCTGCACCACTCCAAAGCTCACCAAGCTGGCACAAAGCAAGGGGGTGGACAGGGCCCCCTCACCAGGGGAGATGCAAGGGCTACAACAAGAGTCACCTTATCAGGCCAGTGAAGGGCTGCTGGGCACAGGGGACCTTGGGGCTGGGCAGCACCAGGAAATATGCTAGGCCATGCCCACCTGGGCAGGAAGGGAGGCGAGGAGCACCTCGGGGGAACAACCAGCGACGGCTGCCCTGTTCCCTCTGTAGGCTCGTGCAAGAAGGAAGCTGTCCAGCCTGCTGCCCTTCTCCTGCCACCTGTCATCCAGGACCTCTGGGCTACAAACTTAGCGGTGAATACTCAGCCCTCTCGCCGCACCAGCCACAGCTGCTCACACTCTTTGTGAAATGCTTCTCCACCTGCTTCCAGGACCCCAGGGACCCGAGTGGTGCAAATGGTAAACATGCACCACTGCTAAGCGACTGAGACGTTGAGCTCAGCAGAGGCGCCTCGGAAGAAAGGCCTAGAGAACTTCCAAACAGCAGGTACTGGAAACCCGTGGGGGCACAGCTCCGATAGAACTGACCTGCTGGCAGCTGCTGGTTTCCTTCCAGAGCCCCACGCTCACACTGGCTCTCCTCCCAACACACAAGCCATGGCCTCCTCTTCATCCTGACATCTAAACACCACATGTCCCAGCCCCAGCCTTTGGGTCTCAGTCACTCCCTCGCTGACCTTGCTCATCCCAAAGTTTTAAGTCTGTAGTCAGGAACTTCTCCAAAGTGCTGAAGAGCAAGGATATCAGTTTAAAGACTAAGGTGCACCTCCTCAAAGCCATGGTCTTTTAATACTATACCTCTGAGAGAGGGACAATGAATAAAGACAACAGAAGAAGAATCAACGCTTTTGAGCTGTGGTGCTGGAGAAGAGTACAGCTGCCTAGAAAATGAGAGTGCGGCCAGATGCTCCTTCAAGAGAGATGGAGACTTCACCTCACGTACGTGGAGCATGTCGTTACAAGGGGCCAGTCCTCAGAGCAAGGCCTCGTGTTTGGAAAGGTGGAGGGTCAGTGACGGACGCAGTGACTGTAACAGTGGGCTCTGGTGTGGCGGTGATGAGGGCACAGGATGGGGCGGGGTCCAGAGCTGACTGTGAGTCATACTTGACTTGAGGGCACCTGACAACCCACCACCACCACCGCGATGGCTCCCACATCATGTCTCTAGGCCAGATCTTAATTTGAATTTCAGACTCACACCCCTTTAGCTGCCTCAGCTTCTCCATCTGGATACCTGAGGGGTACCCACATCTCAGGTTGTTTAAACAGAGGACCCTGGACTGTTGGATGCAATCGAGCCAGTTCCAATTCCCAGACAATGGATGGAACACAGCCGGGTCCTGCGCTGTCCACAGTCCTTGCTGTTCCTGAGCCCACAGCCACTGACAGCCCAAGGGCCTTTCTCTTTGTCATGGACCCTCTACTCTGCCAGGCGCGATGTCCTTCTCCAGGGTTAACCAAGTACATGAGGGTCCTGCCACCCTTCTCAGCTTTCTGGTTGCACTTCTTCAGACAGATTTGTCTGCCCTGAAACCTAGCCACTGTGGGCGATCCTGCTGGTATATGAAGTAACACAGGCAGAGCTTCCAGGGACCGTCACAGCAACACGCGAGTCAGCACAGGACAGACTGACAGACGGCTGGTGGGGGAGCCCCCTCACCGGCTCCCAGCATTCTTCTCCTTCCAGCTAAAGGCAACACTGTCTGTCCAGAGGCTCAGGCCGAAGCCCCAGTCGTCCTGCCTCAAGTCTCGGCCACCAGCATGCTCTGTCAGCTTCATACCCAGAACCACTGACAAGCTCCTTCTGCAGTCCCCACTGCTCTGGGCCCCTCGGAACTCCCCCTTGAATGGCTTCTGGTGCCTCCCCCTGATTGGGCCCTGGCCTCCCTGAACCTATACTCCTCTCAGCGGTCAGACTGTCTCCCTGCCTGGCCCCATGCCCTTCTGTAGCTCCCACGTTCCTAAGAGGGAAAACCACTGCTTCTCCCGCTACTGACAAGATCCCACCACACTGGGTCCAGGAGCCTGGTGGGCAGTGTCTGGCTGTTAATGGAATGGTTGGTGATTCAAAACCACCACAGTTTCTGCAGGAGAGGAAGCTGTGGCAGCCTGCTTCTGTGAAAATCACAGTGTGAACCCGTGGGACCGGGTCTCCTGCCCTGAGGGTCACTAGGAGTCAGAAATGACTGGACGGCACTGGGGTTTCACACTGACTCACCCCCACTACACAGCCCTGTTTTGTCTTCTCTGGCACCAGGCCTTCTCGCTGGGCCTTGAGACCCCAGGTGAGCTCTAAGCCCAAGGCCTGTGCACCTCGTTTCTCGGCCTGTGGTGCTGTGTGGTCTAGGCCTCGCCAGGGCTTGCTTTCTCCCTGCCTGTACACCTATTTAAAGGCTACTTTCTCGTGAGGCCTTCCCAGCCGCCCTATCCGTGGGTTACCCACTGGCCACCACCTGACACGCCACCTGGTTGCTTCCTAATGCAGCAGGTCGCTTCCGCCGGTGGAGGGGGCTCTGTTTGCTGTCCAGCCCACCCTGGGCCCCAGGGCCTGGAGCAGCGTGGGCACACAGCGGCTGTCCGAGTGCGCGCTGAGTAAACCCTCTCCCTCCAACTGCCACGGCCTTCTCTCTGCTCTGTCCTGGGCTGTGTCCCCGTGGCAGCAGCCTTGCCCTGGTCGTCTGCCCAGGTCGCCTCTCACCCCCATATCACACTCCAGCGGCAGTCTGGCCTCACTGTCCCTTTGCCCTGCCACCTGCAGGACGGAGGTACCTGACCTCCTGTGAGCCAGCCAAGCCTTCTGCAGCGGCACCGTCATATCTGTCTATCTTGCTGCACCCTGACAGGACAGACAGGCACTGAGTCACCTCTGTCCCTAGGGACCAGCGCAGGGCCTAGGAAAGGCCAATCACACCCCACCCCAAGTGTGCTTCTTCATCTGAAACGAGGCTGACGGTCCTTGGCACAAAAGCCAGGCCCAGCTTGGTGATGCTGGTATCCTCTGAAAAGGATAACCCAGGGATAAGGCTGTCCAAACACCAGGGGTCTCAGCTGAGGATCACTGCAGCCCCTGCGGCAGCTGGACCAGACTGGGCTCCCTGCTTTGCAGAAAGCCGGCCAAAGCCCAACAGGTCTCCTCCTAAGGGGTCTCGCAGGCTGGACCAGAAGCTGGGCCTGGTGTGGCCTGCCACCCTGTGGTCACACACAGAACTGCACCACTGTCATGGGTGACCAAACCCAGGGCTCCGTGTTCTTTCTAACCAAGGTTGTCAGCTCTACAGAGAGCTCTGGTAGCTGTGTAGCAGATTAAGAGCTGTCCTACCAAAAGGCTGGCAGTTCAAAGCCACTAGGACAAAGATGAGGCAGTCAGTTCCCACCGCGGTTCACAGCTTCAGTGCACGGCTGATGACCTGGAATCAGTTCCACAGCAGGGTTCGTGCGGGGTAATCTTTATGGAATCTGTCCCTCATGGAGCAGATGATGGAAACCGCTGACTTTCCGGTTAGCAGCCAAGTACTGACCCACTCTGGCGCCAGAGCCGGCTAAACGGCCACTCACATGTGTTGGCGGCGTGGAGTGGAGATGGGGATTCCCTTCCACAGAGGAGCTGACCAAGGCTGCAGGGCAGGGGAGGTTATAGGGCAGACAGAGGTGTGGACCCCACCTCCTGGCTGGCTGTGTGACTAGAAGACCGGGACTGGGGCACAGATCTGAGGTGGTTCACCAGCCAGGGAGGCAAGGGGGACGCCAGGCACCCAGCTGCCTGGTGGACTGGAGGAGTGGCTGGGTTCAGGACATGGGCGTGATGACAGCCTAGGACTTACACTGAATATGTGTCCCCCAACCTGACGGGCCAGTTAAGAGTACAGAGGAAACCAGGCTTGGATGGTGAGCTCTGAAGGGTTCTCCTCACAGCAGTGCACCCTGTGGTGAGGGATGACCTGCCCAGGAGGGGGAGAAGCCGGATCCAAGCCAGCACCTGTGTCTCCATGGCAGGAGCCATCTCACTTGGCGATGCCCCTGCAGTCAATGCTCCTACCACACCCACCGTGGCTGCTGGATTCTCCCTGGTCCCCAAGTGCCCAGCCTCTCAGGTGGGGTCCTCACCTTCAAGTCACAGAAGAGCAGGGGGCTGCGGTAGGTGTGGGCCAGCTTCAGGATGGTGTTGCGGTGGATGCTGCAGTGACTCTCCTGTCCAGCTGCAAAGAAGCCGTGAGCGTGGGGGCCGAGGTCAGTGTCCTGCCTGAGGCTCCCAGGCCCCCTCCTCCTAGTCAATGGGCTGGCCAGCCCGCGGGAAACTTCCCCTGGGGCAGTGCCCACGGCACTCTGAGGAGGTGCTCTGTAAGGTGCCTGATCCATCACCTGAGGATGGTCGTCCCTGCAGCCCAGGAGCTCAGAGGATCTAAGTGGTAAGGAACCCAAAGACAAGTGGTTTGAATTACCAGCTGTTCCATGGGAGAGAGATGGGAAATCTCCTCCTGTTCGATTAACTGCCTCTGAAAACCCACTGGAGGGTCAGCTATCAGTCAGTTTCAATGTGACAGCATATAACAACAGTCACAACAGAGTAAGTCTAGACTAAGAAGCTATTGTCCGAACACAGCAAGGGAACACTGCGTGGTTCAAATCACAAAAGGTGTATATCAGGAATGCATCCATTCTCCATAGCTCTCCAATCTGTATGCACAGATCACTGGAGAAGCTGAACTGTATGAATAGTGTAGGATCAGGGGAAGATTCATCAACAACTTGCAATATGCAGATGACCCAATATTGCTTACTGACAGTAAGGGGCCCTTGAAATACTTGTTACAGAAGATCAGGGACTACAGCCTTCAACATGGATTATATTTCAAGATCAAGAAAGCAAAATCCTCACCACCACCCCTGGGTCAATGGGCAGCATCGTGATAGATGGTAAAAGGATGGAAGTCATCAATAATTTCAACTTACTTGGATACACAATCAATATCTTTGGCACAGGTAGTCAGGAAATCAAAAGATGAGTTATATGGGGAAAATCTGCTTTCAAAGACCTCTCCAGAGCGTTAACGAGCAACAATGTCAATCTAGAGACTAAGATCCAAGTCATAGTCTTTTCCATTACTTGCTGTGCATCTGAGGGCTGCACAAGACTAAGGACGACACAAGGAGAATCAGTGTCTGAGTTGAGGTGCTGGAAGAGTATCAGATACCCTGTGGACGGCTGGAAGAACAAACAGATCTGCCCTGGAGAAAGCAAAACCAAGGTGCTCCTTGGAGGCAAGGATGATGATTTTGAGCACCCTGTCAGGCGGGGCCTGGAGAAAGCCATTATGCCTGGGAAGGTGCAGGGTCAGGGCAAGAGAGGAAGGCCTTCAATGAGAGGGACAGTCACAAGGAGCTCAAGTATGTCAGAGACGGGAGTTTGGCTCAGAATAGGGTGAGGTTCACAGCCTCGGGTTGTCAAGTCGTAAACGACTTGATTGCACATCACAACAATATTATCAATGAAAAAAGCAAAAGGTCAGTAGAAAGGGAAGAAAGAAAAGACCAAAACATGTCAGAAGAGGCTCCTGTAATTACACTAGTATGTCAGGAAGACAAAACAAAGGGAAGAAATGAAGGAAAAGAACTGAATAGGAGATTCCAAAGGGCAGCTTGAGAAGACAGAGCAAA
Organism: Elephantulus edwardii; assembly: GCF_000299155.1. Taxonomy (NCBI): domain Eukaryota; kingdom Metazoa; phylum Chordata; class Mammalia; order Macroscelidea; family Macroscelididae; genus Elephantulus; species Elephantulus edwardii. The sequence goes on along the minus strand of NW_006399836.1, from coordinate 2,693,780 downwards.
CTATTATGGCAAAAAGTGTAAAAAGCTGGAGCCAGAAAATCAAAAGGGAAAATCTCATTCGGTATTTCTCAAACTGAGAGAACGGAAAAGCAAATTCAAGCCGTTAGCTGCAATACTGAAAGTTGTTATGGGAGAAGTGTTGAATGATCCAGGAAGCATCAAAAGAAGATAGAAGGAATACATACATAGTCACTGTACCAAAAAAAGTGGTTGATGTAGACCATTTCAGGAAGTAGCATCTGATCAATAACAAATGGTAATGGAAGAAGTTAAAGTTGCAATGAAGTTCTTGGCAAAAAATAAGGCTTCAGGAATCGCTATAAACCCAACTGACACATTCTGACAAACAGATGCAGCCCTGGGTGTGCCCAACAGGCTGCGCCAAGCAACTTGGAGGACGGCTATTTGGTCAACTCACTAGGAGAGATCCGTACTTATTCCTATTCCCCAAAATGGTGACTAGGAATTCACCATTCATTCAACAAAATGAAGAAATTATCAAACAATATCATAAGTATCACATGGAAACAAAATCTTGCTGAAGGTAATTCAGAAATGGCCAGAGAAGTATATAGACAAAAATCCAAGTGGGTTTTCTAAGAGGTCATGGCATTGCTGCTGTCAGATGGATCTCGGCAGAAAGCAGAGGACACCAGAAGGAAGTATATTTGTATTTTGTTAACTATGCAAAGGCACTTGACTGTGTGGATCACAACTAATTACAGCTAGCAGTGGGAAGAATGGAAAGTCTAGAACACTTAATTGTGCTCATGTGAAACTTATACCTACACCAAAAGGCTGTCATGTGAACCAAAGGTTCAAAATCAAGGAAGGTGTGTGTCAGGGCTGTATCCTGAACCATTCCATCTGTGTGCTGAACAAGTCATTCAAAGAGCTGCACTTTGTGAAGAATGTGGCCTCAGGATCAGAGAAGACTCTACGTGGTGTTAGGCATATGTCTTAATTGCGACACCGGTTTTCTCAGCCACAACAGTGGATGCTCAGTAAAGGCTGAACAACCAACAAAACACAACACCCGCCTGGTGTGCAATCCAGCTCAGGGCCACCCCGCGTGAGCTGGAGCTGAACGGAGCTCCCACGGTGTCCACTGGCTGACGGTATGGAAGGACACCGCCAGGCTTCTCTTCCCAGGCACCTGACTGACTGACTGAACCTGAGCACTGAAACTGCTCGGACCAGCCTGAGACTGCAGGAAAGGTCAGATGTTACTATTTCCACGGTGGCTATGACAGTCTCATCAGGAAAGTGAGCTGTGTTCAGAGATCCACAAGCTGACCAAAGCACTCACGGCAGGGCTGGGCCTGAAAGGCAGGCGGGGCAAAGGGGCGTGGATCTCACTCTGAAGGCCCTGGAGCGTGGCTCACATTCAGAAAGGCAGCAGGTTTGCCCTTTCCGTCACTCAGGCTGCCCCTGGGGGTGGGGTGGGTGGGTCAGGCAGTGCCAGGGAAGGGCCACACTCACCTCCCGTGGCCAGGAAGCACACCTTCCCCAGGAAGAAGCTGGCGTCCACGTGGCGCAGAGACTCCATGACGTTCTGCAGGCTGGTGGTCAGGCCAGGGATAGGATACAGGGCAGAGGTGAGGACCTTATACTCCAGACAGCGGAAGCCCCCGTTCCTGAGGCCAGAGACGCAGCAGAGCACAGAGGCGGCACCGGAAGCTGCCCTGCGATAGTGCTTTGTCTCCTCGTTTACCAAAATGATACGACTCATGCTTGCAAACGAACCCGCTAGTAAATACGGATCCGTGACAAAATCCAAGGCCTCCTCTCCCAGTGCCACCCAGCATTCCCAACTTCCCAGAGCTGTCTGCTGTCAAGAGAATTGTTTCATGTGTAAACAGAGACAGGGGTCCATATGCATCTAGTGTTGTGTGTGTGTGTGTGTGTGTGTGTGTGTTTAAATGCCACACGTGGGAGCATGTTAATATATTGGTTTGCAATTCGTCTTTTCATCCAATCGCCTGTAAGTGTGGTCACGACAGTCTCCGCAATGACCACCCCATACCCCATGACCTATTCATTGCTTCCACAAACTGCCATCAGGTTGAGACTAACTCGGAGCGACCCTCCAGCCGGCTTCTAAGCCTGTAAATCCCAAAAGGAGCCGACTGCCGTATCTTTCTGTTGAGAAGCAGCTGGTGGGTTTTACACGTCTTTTCAACACATAAACCACTGTGCCACTGTGCTACCAGGGCTCCTCAGCCATCTTCCCAGTGGAGGGGGAAAGTGGTCTCCAACTTCTCACTCTTACGAGAACGCGGCCTGGACATTCTTTTTTTTCATTAAATTTTATTAATTTTAATGAACATTTACAGAGAGTTTGCATTTCCATTTATTCATTGCTGCACTATTTTCTCTACCCCCCCCAGTTCGTTCCTCTTTTTTTCCCTTGAAAATCCGTTTTAATTGTCCCATTGTCACAGTGCTTGTCAAAGCCAGTTCTGATTAATCTCCTTTGTCAGTGTGTCCTTTGCCATTCCCTGTCGCTCCTCCCTGAGAGAGACTTCACCCTGATTCATAAGGAAAAGGGGACGACGTATTCTCTTAGCTCCTTCCCGCTGAAAAGGGACGCTGTGGGTTTCATGGACATTCTTTTACGTGTGTCTTCGCACACCCAAGCAAACACTTCTGGAGGAGGGGCCGTCTCACACGCTGACAGTGAGAGCTGCCAGCGTCGATTCCGTGTGGCGATCCCGTGTGTGCAGGGCAGGACCACAGGTCTTCAGTGACCCTGAGTAGATTGCCAGCGCGAGCTTCCAAGGCGTGGTCAGGTGGTTCTGAACAGCCGACGCTTCCATTGCTTGACGGTTAATGCTTCATGGTGTCTGTCACCCAGGGTCTCCACTACAGTAATACTGACCCACAGTGGTGCTAATGTATGAAGTCAGCCTTCCTTCTTCAAACAAGGGACACACTTGGACCTCCTGGACCACACCGGCGTCCAGGCAGGTGAAGGAACATGCCATATCTTGGTCAGAATGAGGTCTGAGGCCAACAGCAGAGGGGGTCCTGCACGAAGAGTGGCTGAGGACGGGCCCACCGATGGCTGCGCTCTGGGTTTTCTTGGATCCACGTGGTCAGTCCCTGAGGTCTCGGCTCAGCCTGTCACTACATGTACTTCCATGACTCCCTCTGAGCCCCATCCCATGACTAGGTGTCTGTGTAGGTTTCTGTACTGGTTCCTGAACCCCCTGGCTGACCTCAGTCTCCCCAGGATGGGAAGAGGGGTGACCTCACTTCTGTCCTCCTCACTGCTGACTCTAGTTCTGTCCCAGAATCACACAAGGAGGTCACCCTGGGCCACAGGCTTCATCTTCCCTGCTGTCACCTGCAGGGTCCCCAAACCAGGTCAGGTTCCTGACTCCCCACAAACCTCCCCAGTCCTCCTCACACTCCGCTCTCTCCCGTTTGCTTGGAACTCTGCCCATTCTCATCTTCACCTGACTAACTCCTCATCTTTCGGGAGCTGGTTCAGACACAGAGACACCCTGCTTCCACACGGGGTCCCTGGATGACTTGTGTGGGTGTCTGGCCAAAGCTGGTCTCCAACCTGGGATGAGGAGAGCGCATGTCTCTTTCAATTTGCATCTGGTGTCACGCAGATAAGGTGGCCCAGTCTCAGGATGACATTGTGGGGTTCATCTGGTTCTTCTGTGCTGCACACTGGCCCACCTGACCATCCTCGGGTAACCCCAGGCAGCCTCTCTCTGCTCTCCCTCCTTCCATCAGAAGGGAAGCCCCCCGCCCAGCGCACCTGAGACCTGCCAGCCCCCCAGCCCAGCGCACCTGAGACCTGCCAGCCCTACCTGTATTTGCTGTGAAGGTTCACCACGAACACAATCAGGTCAATCCGGGGTCGAGTCACATTGGAGGGCAGGGGGAGAGAGGTGGCCAGGTGCCTGAAAAGCAAGACATCAGAGGGTTGGAGATAAACGTACCCACCTCACTGTGACCTCCTAGGTATGAGGCTGGGTGGGTGACCCTCATTCTAAGAGCTTCTCATACCACTCTGAGCACCCCCAGCCTGTTCTCATGCTGCCAGAGCAGAGAGGACCCGAGGATGGGACAATCACGCTCCCCTTGAGGTCGGTGGGGCTGGGAAAGCGACTAAGACAGCTTCACCCTGAGGAGCAAGGAACAGGCACGGCTGGCTCTGCTGATGCTGCGTTGTTCTACAAAGGCCGTGGCAACCCTGCAATCTACTGGCACCATTTCCGCTAACAGTGTGTGCTCACTTTGCGCCTCATTTTGCTAATTCTCCAGAGTTAAAGTTTCCCCCGCCAAGCTGCTGAACACCTAATAGACTTTGGTACAGTATAAACATAATGTTTAAATGCACCAGGAAGCCAAACAGATGCACGCTTTGCTTTACTGTACTGGGCTGCAATGACCCTGAGCTATCTCAGCGGGTTGTCTGGAAACGCTACGGAAACAGCCCACCCTCAACATCTTCCTTCTTCACTCACAGCCACCTGTACCTCTCCTGCATAAAACCATCTTCCCTGCTCGACTGCTAAACTCCAGGCAGACAGACAATGTTCTCCCTGTCTTGCTCACTGTTCTCCCCTGTGCCCTGGGCCTGCCATTTAGGAGAGCCCAGAGCATCTGCTGAGTGATGTTACTCAGAAGGTGGCAGCAGCTTCTAGCCAGTCAGAGCTGTCCTCCTGTGGGCTCTCTCCTGACTGGTTCCCTCTGCCGGGGGAGCTGTTGTTAGTGACTGTCTGTTGTTGTTGTTAGGTGTTGTCAAGTCAAGTAAGACTCACTGACCCTAACAACAGACCTGAATCCTGTCCTATCCTGTGCCATCCTCACTATCCCTGATACACCTGAGCCTATTGCTGCAGTCACTGTATCAATACACCTTATTGGGGAAAGTCGGCTGTGAGGGACCTCTCAAAAGTACTGAAGAGCAACGATGTCAGGCTGGAGACTAAGGTGCGCCTGATCTGAGCTATAGTCTTCACAATTATGTACTATGCATCAGAGAGTTGGACGGTGAACAGGGTTGATAGAAGATTGATGCCTTTGAGCTGTGGTGCTGGAGAAGAATATGGAATATACCGTGGACTGCTAGGAGAACAGGTTTGTCCTGGAGAGAGTGAGGCCAGAGTGTTCCCTGGAGTCAAGGATTCTGAAGCTTCGTCTGACATATTTTGGGCATGTTGCAAGGAGGGCCTGGTCCTTGGAGAGGGACATCCTGTTTGGCAGAGTGGAGGGGAGGCGAAGGAGAGGAAGACCTTTGATGAGATGGATCGATTCTGTGACTGGAGTGGTGGGAATAAGTGCGTTTGAGATGGCTAGGTTGGTACAGGATAGAACAGCATTTAGAGCTCTTGTACATAGGGTTGCTATAAGTCACAAGCGACTTGATGGCACATAACAACAACAACAATTGGGGGGGGTGTCTTCCTTTCTTTCACTGATCTTCCACCTTTCCAAGGAATAGCTTTTCCTAGCAACATGCCCAAAATATGTGAGCTGAAGCCTCACCATGCTAATGGAGGAAAGAATAAGCAAAATGTGGCTGATAACTACATGGGAATACTATGCAGCCATGTAAAAGAATGGAGTTCTAGTGGTCATGTAAGGTACAACTACTGGTCTGTCTCTGTCCACAGCTGCTAAGAAGTGAAGAAGGTCAAGGATGCATGGAAACAATCAGTTCTAAGGGATTAGTGGACCATGTAAACCTCAACCTCCACGACCCTCAGACCAGAGGAAGTGGATGGTGCCCCGCTACCATTTGTGGCTGCTCTGAAGGGGCGCATCATAGAGGGTTCTGAGAGAGAGGGGAAAAAATGTGGAAGAAAGTAAAAACCCCAAGACAATAGCCCTTAAGTCACCCTCTGAGCCTTAAACTAATGCTTGTGGCTCAACTTTCATCCAAATAATAGAGAGGTGTGTCGGATAGATGTTCAAGTCCAGCAGGGAGGTAAGCCTGCCGAGAACAATTCTTCAAACAGGACCAAATGGCAGCCTTTGTCCAGGCGACAGAAGAATGAATATTGTTGGTATGTACCGGCAAAGGCAGAACCGACTCCCAGCCGGGCCCTCCAAGCGGGTTTTCAGAGGCAGTCAAATAAGAGGGTAAGAGAATCTTTCTCCTAATTTTTCTCCCGCTGAGCAGCTACTAGCGACTAAACAATCATAAGAGGCGTAAACAGCGCAGTTACAATGTGGGGGTTGTAATGGAAAACGAATTTGCTTTTTACACTTTGACTCAAATCACAAGAAAAAAATTGAAAAAAATAAGGAATGAAGTTCTGACACAAGCTGAAGGTGGATGCACCTGGAGACCACTGTTGGGATGAGGGAACCCCTTCCCCGCGGCCCCGCCCCCTGTGCCCCGCCCACCCACCAGAGCCCCGCCCCGGTCCCGCCCACCCACCAGAGGCTCCGCCCCGGGCCCCGCCTCCTGGCGCCCAGGCCGCAGCCGCAGAGGACCAATCCCGCCTGACTACTCACACCAGCAGCTGGGATGCGCAGTCCTCCCGGAGCATGGACTCCGCCAACTGCTGAAGAACGGCGTCCTCCGTGCTCACCAGCTGTCCAGAGAGAAGATGAGCGATGGGCACCGGGCACAGCAGTCCCTCCCTGCCACTCTGGGGAGCCGACCGCACCGGAACCGCGGCGACGCGACCCCGGGATTGCGGCTCCGCCTCGGAGGCCGCTCTACCGAGGAAGAGCTCTCAGAGGAGACGGAGCCTCGAGGTGGACAGCAGTGGCCATTACCCTGGCCCGTCCTCTGCCCCAGATCCCTCCTGGTGACCGGGCGCACAATGCAGGAAAATCCAGTCCGCCGGGCATCGCTCCCCTTTCCCCCCCTCTCCCCCCCGCCCCGGTGAAGTCAGGAAAGCAATCCTCGCGCTTCGATAGGCGGAGATGTCCGGCCGCCTCAGAGAATAGCTACTCTGATTGGCTCAGAGCGTGGCACTCCCGCCTTCTCCGGAACAGCGCGCGCCAGCACCTCAGAGAGCAGGGAAAGAAGGGCAGCGGGGGCACCAAGGAGGAATGGCGGGCAGAGAGAGCGACCTACCAGGATGGTGGCCTTGTTCAGCGCAGGCAGTTTGTCCAGCGGCTTCAACACCGACATCCCAGCCACAGGCCCAACCGCAGCTCCTAACCGCGCGCCTTCTTTCAAACCTCCCGGAGGCCCTTCCCTGGGGCGGAGCTGAGGAGCACGTGCCTTAATGTGGGCGGGGCTTAGCGAGATACTCTTAAAGAAACCGCTACCTCTTTTTCCATTTCAGGAAGTATTTCTGATCAAGAAGCAAGGGTGCTGAAGGAACACGTCCAAGCTGCACTGAAGGAAGGCATTGGCTAAAATTAGGCACTATGGGTTGATGGAATACCAATGCGAGTTTTTCAACACACAGATGCAGCCTGTTCCTTGTTGTTGTTGTTGTTGTTGTTATGTGCCGTCGAGTCGCTTGAGACTCATAGCGACCCTATGTACAACAGCCCTAAACTCTGCTCTGTCCTGTGCCAATCGCACTGTCTCTGACACTCTCATCCCGATTACCCCAGTCACCGAATCAATCCACCTCATAGAGGGCCTTCCCCTCCAGCGCTGTCCCTCCACCCTCCCAAGCATGATGTCCTTCTCCAAGGACTGGTCTCTCCTCACAACATGTCCAAAGTATGTTAGACGAAGCCTCAGAATCCTTGCCTCCAAGGAGCCACCCGGTTTAACCTTTTCCAGGACGAATCTGCTTGTTTTCCTAGCAGTCCATGGTATTCTCAATACTCTTCTCCAGCACCACAGCTCAAAGACATCAATTCTCCTATCCTCTTTGGTCATTGTCCAACTCTCTGATGCATAACAAGTGATTGCGAAGACCATGGCCTGTATCAAACGCACCTTAGTCTCCAGAGAGACACCATTGCTCTTCAGCACTTTGGAGAGGTCCCTAACAGCAGGCTTTCCCATGGCAATGCGCCTTTTAATTTCCTGGCTGCTGGTGCCAAGACTGTTGACTATTAAAAAAAAAAAAGACAGTCAAGCAGAATGTAAGAATTACCAAATATCACTATCACATGCAAATAAAATCTTGCTTTGTTGTTATGTGCCATCGAGTCGCCTGAGACTCACAGCGACCCTGTGTACATTAGCTCTGAAACCTCCTCTATCCTGAGCCAATCTCATTGTCTCTGTCAGAATTAATCTCATTTCTCCGAACTCTGATTCAAATCCATCTCATCCTGGGTCTTCCTTTCCTGTGCTGTCCCTCCTCCACCCTTCCAAGTATGATGTCCCTTTCCAAGGACTGGTCCCTCCTGGCCACGTGCTCCTGAAGTATGTGAAATGGAGCCTCAATATCCTTGCCTTTTTTTTCTCCTTGCAGTCCACGGTTTGTTCAACACTATTTTCCAGCACCACAATTCAATCGATCCTTCTTCTATCATCCTTAGTTATTGTCCTCTCTGATGCATAGCAAGTAATTGCAAAGACCATAGTCTGCACCTTAGTGTCTAGACTGACAGCATTGCTCTTCAGTACTCTAGAGAGAGCCCTGACAGCAGTCTTTCCCAATGTAGTTTGTCTTTTGATTTCCTGACTGCTGGTAATTAAGAGTGTTGATTGTGGAACCAACACAGCTGAAATCAACAATCTCAATCTCAATCTCTTCTCTGTCCATCCTGAAACTGCTAATTGACCCAGTGGTGAGAATCTTTGTTTTCTTTTTTTTTTTTATCTTTGTTTTCTTAATGTTTAGCTTTAGTCTATGTTGAAGAGTATAGTTCTTGACATTCAGCAGCAAATGCTTCCTATCCTCCTCAGTTTTAGCAAGCAAGGTTGTGTCATCCACATAATGTAGGTTGTCGATGAGTCTTCCTCCAATCCTGATTGCCACATTCCTCCTTCCTTCTGGATAATCTTTCTGCATATACATTGAAAAGGTATGGAGACAGAACGCATCCCTGACACACTCCCTTCCTGATTTTGAACCATGCAGTGTTTCCCAGCCCTGTTCTGACAACTGCTTCCTGGTCGAAGCAGAGGTTTCATGTGAGCACAACTAATGTTCTGGTAGGCCTTTGCTTTAGATTATTAAAAACCGCTGGAACAGTGCATGGTGGAACCATCAGAAATTTAAGCTGGAGTCAGAGAGGTCATGGAATGAAGGATATCATCGCTGATGTCAGAGAGATCTTGGTTGAAAGCAGAGAATACCAGAAAATTGTGCTTTTTTGATTGTGCAATGGCATTTGACTATGTGAGTTATGACAAGTTCTAGATAACATTGAAAAGAATAAGAATCCCAGACCTGTGCTCATGGAAAGCCTACACATAACCCAAAAAGTAGTGATCTGAACAGTTTAAGGGAATACTGCATGGTTTAATATCAAGAAAATTGTGCACATCAGGGTTAGTCTTTCTCTGTATCTGTCCAGTCTGCATGTTGAACAAATAATTTGAGAATCTGGATAATAAGAACATGGCACCAGGATTGGAGGAAGATTCATCAACAACCTGGATTATGAGAAAGCACAACCTTGCTTGCTGAAAATGAAGATTTGAGACTCCATCCAGGAACTAAGTAGATGTCCATTGTGATAAGTGTCATTTCCTCTCCACCAGGGTGACTCCAGCTTCCCTCGTCACCATGGTCAGCTCAGACCCTCACTACCCATCCTCGTTGGTCGAGGATGACTTCAACTATGGCAGCTGTGCGGCCTTGGCCAGCGTGCACATCTGAATGACTTTTCTAAGAAAAGTTTATAGCATCTTTTCTCTGCAAGTTCTCTTGACTGCAGTGACTTGTTCTGTGTTTTTATACTTTGATCTTTGCTGCTTGGGGAGCCCTGCTTTTGTGCAGCTTCATCTGTGACACCCACTCACTGATGCACCTGAAGGCTGGCACCTGAAGAGGACATACTGGCAGCAATCAGTCTCTCCTTGGATGTCATCAGTATGTTTCTGCAACTGTTGTGTTTATTGGAATCTGCTAATTAAAAAATAATTGAAAAGAGGGGAGCTCTGGTGGCCGAGTGGCAAGAAGCTGCACTGCAATCCCAAAGGTGTGTGGTTCAAATCCACCAGATGCTCTGATTTGACGGTACAACCACAAAATTTAATAATTATAATAATAAATAGTAGTAGTAATAGTAATAATAATAAAAAAGGAAAAAAGTGAAGACTTGGATCACTTAATGAAGAAGATCAAAGGCTATATAGTCTTCAATATGGATTATATCTCAACATTAAGAAAACAGTAGCTTCATGTACATGTGAAAGTTGAACAATAAATAAGGAAAACTGCCTTTGAATTGTGGTGTTGACAAAAAGTACTGAACATACTTTGTAGACTGTGAGAAGAACAAACAAATCTGTGTTGGAAGAAACGTACCCAGAGTGTTCCTTAGAGGCAGGGATGGAGAGACTTCATCTCACAGACTTTTTGGGTGTGGTGTCAGGAGGGACCTGTCCTTGGAAAAGGGCGTCATGCTTGGAAAGGTGGGCACACAGGGGAGAGGAAGCTCCTTAATGAGACGAGTTGGTACAGTGGTTGCAACAATGGCCTTGACCACAGTGGAGATGTGAGGACAGAGAGGGTCAGGCAAGGCTGAAATCATGTTTGTAGGGCCCTAAATCTGCAGCCGGGGACCTTCACCACAGACTTTCACAAAGCAACACATCTGTGATTTCTTGACCACCACTGTCAGATTGTGTATCCAAGTAAAAGGAAAGTGTTGACAACTTCAATCTTGTCTCCATCCATGGTGAAGCTTTCTGAATTAGCATAAGACTAGATTACATATAATAATATATATAATAATTACATAATACTGTTGTTGTTGTTGTTATGTGCCGTTGAGTTGCTTGCGACTCATAGCGACCCTATGTACAACAGCCCTAACCTCCGCTCTGTCCTGTGCCAATCGCACTGTCTCTGACACTCCCATCCCAATTATCCCAGTCACTGAATCAGTCCACCTCATAGAGGGCCTTCCTCTCCTGCGCTGTCCCTCCACCATCCCAAGCATGATGTCCTTTTCCAAGGACCTGTCTCTCCTCACAACATGTCCAAAGTATGTTAGACGGAGTCTCGGAATCCTTGCCTCCAAGGAGCCACCCGGTTTAACCCTTTCCAGGACAAATCTGTTTGTTTTCCTAGCAGTCCATAGTATTCTCAATACTCTTCTCCAGCACCACAGCTCAAAGATTACAATAATACTAATTACATAATACTATAGTTACAAGAAATCTGGAGAACTACCACTTGGCCAACTGACTGGAAGAGATCTATATTTGTTCCCGTTCCAAAGAAAGGTGATCCCACAGAGTGTGGGAATTATCGAACAATATCATCAATATCACATGCAAGCAAGATTTTGCTGAAGATTATCCAAAAATGACTGGAACAACACATCAACAGACAACTACCAGAAGTGCAGGCTGGATTTAGATGGGACTGTGGTACTAGGGATATTTAGCTAATGTTAGATGAATCTTGGCTGAAAGCAAGGAGTACCAGAAGAATGTCTATCTTTGTTTCATTGATTATGCAAAGGCATTTGACTGTGTGGATCATAACAAACTGTGGCTGACTCTGAGAAGAATGGGAATCCCAGAACACTTGATTGTGCTTGGGCAAAACCTATACTTGGACCAGGAGGCTGTTGTCAGAACAGACCAAGGAAACACTGCATGGTTCAAAATTGGGAAGGGTGTACGCCAGGGCTGTATCCTGTCTTCATATCTTTTCAATCTTTATGCAGAACAGGTTATCCGGGAGGCTGGGCTCTATACGGAGAAATGTGGCATCAGGATTGGAGGAAGAATCATCAATAATCTGCATTATGCAGATGACACAATCTTGCTTGCTGAAACTGAAGAGGACCTGAAGCACTTGCTGTGGAAGGTCAGGGACTGCAGCCTTCAGTATGGATTGAGACTAAATATCAAGAAACAAAGATTCTTACCACTGGGCTGATTGGCAGTGGCATAATGGATGGTGAAGAGATTGAAATTGTTCACAGTTTTGGTTTGCTTGGATCCACAGTCAACACTCTTGGCACCAGCAGCCAGGAAATTAAAAGACGTATTGCGATAGGAAAGCCTGTGGTTAGAGACCTCTCTAAAGTGCTGAAGTGCAAAGATGTCAGTCTGGAAACTAAGGTGGCGCCTGATACATGCCGTGCATGGTCTTTGCAATCACTTGCTATGCATTGGAGAGCTGGACAATAGCTAGGGAGGATAGAAGGAGAATTGATGCCTTTGAGAGTATTGAATATACCATGGACTGCTAGGAAAACAAACAAGTTTGTCCTGGAGAGGGTGAGACCAGGCTGCTCCTTGGAGGCAAGGATTCTGAAGCTTCGTCTGACATACTTTGGACATGTTGCAAGGAGGGGCAAGTCCTTGGAGAGGGACGTCCTTGGGAAGGTGAAGGGACAGCCCAGGACAGGAAGACCCTCGATGAGATGGATTGATTCAGTGACTGGGATAATGAAGGTAGGTGTGTTGGAGATGGTGAGATTGGCATAGGATAGGGCAGAGTTTAGGGCTGTTGTACATAGGGTCACTATGAGTCGCAGGCGACTCGACGGCACATAACAACAACACAGAATTATATAATACTCCAAAACCATTGAAGTCAATTCTAGCTTATGGAGACTCTACAGGACCTAGTTCAACCTCTCCCGAGGGTTTTGGAGTTTGTAACCTCCACAGAAGCAGACCATCACATCTTCTGTGGAGCGGCTGGGGAGTTCAAAAAACTAACCTTTCAGGTAACAGGCAAGAGTACTTAACAGCTGCACTGCCAGGGCTCTTGAACATAATAAGGAAACCCCATTTCCAAACAAGATTAGATTCACAGGCCTGTGAATTTCTGAGGGACTGAGAGGATATAAATCATACAAATCAATCCACCTACCTTGTGCACATTCTGCTCCAATGTTACTTTATCAGTGGAGCCTTTTTTTTTCTTTAAATTTTTAAAATTTATTATTTTGTGTGTGTGTACAATCAAATCGGATCTGACTGGTACAGGAGGAGATTGCCCCTCCTTCTCCAGCAGAGCATCTGGTGGATTCGAACCTCGTACCTCTGAGACTGCAGGGCAGCTTCTTGCCACTAGGCCACCAGAGTTCCCTAGTGGAGCCTTTCTTGATAAATAGAATTAAAACCTGCAAGCTGCCCATAATCTTTTACTCCCCTCTATTTCTCCATGGCACAAGTGTTCACCTCGTCCACAGCTAATGGTCAAGATCTGAGCAGGGCCTGAGATTTTATCCTGTTTACACTAAACCACAATGATGCTTTTCTGTGTTTTATTGACTCTGCAAAGGCATCTGACTATGTGGGTCATAACAAATGGTGGATGACACTGAAAAGAATGGAAATTCCCTAACACTTATCTGTGCTCATGTAGAACCTGTATGCGGACCCAGAAGCAGTCATTCAATCAAAAACAAAGGAATAAAAGCTGGCTTGAAACCAGAAAAGGGGTTGGGTCTTCTCACCATATTTATTTAATCTGAATGCTGAGCAAATAATATGCAAAAAAGGCAACTGGACTATATGAAGAAAAACAAAGCATCAGGATAGGAGGAAGACTCATTAACAACATACAATATGCAGATGACAGAAACTTGCTTCCTGAAAGGGAAAAAGACTGGAAGCACTTATTGACGAAGATCAGACTGCAGCCTTTAGTATGGATTACTCCTCAACATACAGAAAACAAAAATCCTTACAACTGGACCAGTAAGTACTATCATGATAAATGGAGAAGATGGAGTTTGTGGAGGATTTAATCATATTTGGATTCACAATGTTGCCCATGGAAGCCACAGTCAAGAAATGAAACAAAGTATTGCGCTGGGCAACTTGTTGCAAAGCACTTAAAGTGTTAAAAAGCAGAGCTATCACTTCAAGGTCTAACTATGTCTGGCCCAAGCCATGGCTTATTCTGTTGCCTCAGACGCATGTGAAAGTGGGCGAGTGTATAAGGAAGACCGAAGAAGGAGCAATGCTTTTGAATTTTGGTGTTGGTGAAGAATCTTGAACCGACTATAAACTGCCAGGAGAATGAACAAATCTTGGAAAAAGTACAGCCAGAACGATCCTGAGAAGCAAGCATAGGGAGACTTTGTTCTCACATTTTGAACAAGTTATCAGGAGGGACCAGTCATGGAGACAGGCATTCTGCCTGGTAAAGGAGAGGGGCCTGTGAAGAAGATACCCTCAGAGAGACAGATTGACAGAGTGGCCGCACGCTGGGTTCAAACACAGCAAAGATGGTGAGGATGACTCCGTGTGTCATGCTTTTACAAGTTCTTTTTTTTAATTATTTTATTATTTTTTGGGCATGTACCATCAAATCAGATCTGACTGGTACAGGAGGAAATTGTCCCTCCTTCTCCAGCAGAGAGCATCTGGTGGACTCAAACCGTGTGCCTTTGGGATTGCAGTACAGCTTCTTGCCACTAGGCCACCAGAGCTCCCCTAGTTTTGTTTTTTTTTAAATAATTTTAATGAGCATTTACAGAGATTTTGGATTTCCATTCATTCATTGCTGCACTTCTCTCCCCGCCCAGCCATCCCCGCCCCCAGTTCGCTCCTCTCTTTCAAAAGTAGAAGAAACACTCCTTCCCTAGTACACAATCCCCCCGCACCCCTCCCACCGCCCCAAGTACATTCCACTATGCAACCTTAATTGTGGACTCTTGTGATAACCATAATACCCTATCACACATCGCTTTAAAATTATTCACTCCCTCATCTGTTTCAGTGCAGTATACACAATTTATCCAGTTTTTCTCAGTCTTACCCCAACCCTGATGTCAGTTCCATTTTACAACAGTGGCACCATGCAATATTTGTCCTTTTGCGACTGAGATATTTCACTCAGCATAATGTCCTCCAGGGTTACCCATTTTGAATAATATTGCATGAGTTCCTTGTTTTTCAATGCAGCATATAGTATTCCATTGTGTGAATATACCACAGCTTTTCTATCCATTCGTTTGT
>NW_006399836.1:2659250-2678616 GCF_000299155.1 Elephantulus edwardii | reverse complement strand
AGTGGTTGCACCATTTTACACTCCCACCAACTGTGAATAAGGGTTCCAGTTTCTCCACAACCTTGCCAGCATTTGTTGCTTGCTGTTCTGTTAAATTTTGCTATTCTGACTGGGTTACAACAGTTTTTTTTAAAAAATCACCTGTCTATTTTGGCCACTAAGGACGTCTGCATGGCAGGAACAGATGCTGAAGTGTGAAGTGTGAGGACCACTGGCTGTGATGTTTAAAGCTGTGTGTTGGCTTGGGGGTCCACGACTCTCAGCAGTCTCACAGTTACATAATGATGTAGTCACCCTCCGTTTTGTGATCCGATGTGATCATCTTACGTATTCACATAGTGCTGATTTTTGCTCAACACCCTGGTCTTTGGAACCTAACCATGGCGATAAGTGAGGAGTGGTTGTGACTGTTTCTTGGAAGTTAGCAGAAGACATGCACTTGACTTCTCACAGTAAAAGCAGCATCAAGGCTGTTTGTGTCAGGACCTCACGCCCCACTAGTACCACACAGGGCCCTGGGTGGAAGCCGACAGATGTGCTATTTTGAGCTGTCATCAAGTTAGTTCCGAATCACAGCAATGTTAAGTGTTTCAGGTAGAACTGGCCACCATAGGATTTATAAGTCTGTGTAACCTTTCATAAGCACCTTTTGGTGGGCTTGAACCACCAGCCTTTGGGCTCATAGTTGCACACTTTACTAAGTTGTGTTCCATCCAAGGACTTCTCTGACACACACAGTGGATGGCACTGCAAGAGAATAATGAGAGATAATAATAATAATAATAAGAGAAAGCACTTCACGAGTCACTATTTTTCCAGTGAGCGGTACCTGCCTGCCCTTCGTTGGGGTGGGTGAGGGGTGGAAGCTGATGCTCAGAGTGCCGGCTGGAAACGCGTTCCCGAGACGTCGTATCTGCAAAGAGCTGCCGAGGTCTTCGTCTTTCTTGTATGCTGATGAAAAGAAAAAGTAATAGCAGGAATCTTAGGTTGACATTAAGATTTCTTCTAATTCACAAAACCAAATATTAACCATAAAAAGCCTGCCAGAAACTGCTGTACAGAACTGTGAATTTGTCTTATCCTACTAGAAAAGGACCATCAAACCCTTACCTACCAATTTAAATGTCAAAAAAAGCCTCACAGCTGCAGGTGGGGGAGGTCACAAGAGTAACAGCCGGGCCAGATTATGAGCTGGTTTCAAGCGGGAAAAGTCACTCAAATTTACTGCTGTGTTGAGTCAGTTCTGACTCAGTGACCCTCCGTTGGTTTCTGAGGCTGTAAACTCTAAGGCGAAGAGACTGCCCACCTTTCTCCCCTGGAGCAGCTGCAAGTGATTTGGAAAGACCATGGCTTGAATCAGATGCACCTTAGACCTCAAACTGACATCATTGCTCCTCAATAATTTAGCGAGGCCCCTGACTGCAGACTTTCACAGTACAATACATCTCCTGATTTCATGACTGCTGATACCAAGGGTGTTGCTTATGCATCCAAACAAGATGAAATCGTTGACAACGTCAATCTTTACTCCATCTATCATGATGTTGTCTATTGATCCAGTGGCCATAATTTTTGTTTTCTTGACATCCAGATGGAATCGATATAAGAGACTGTATTCTTTGATCTTCTGCAACAAGTTCTTTAAGTCCTCACTTTCAGCAAGCAAAGTTGCATCATTTGCATAACACAGGTTATTGATGAGTCTTCCTGTGGTCTTGGTGTTACATTCTTCTCTAGAGTCTAGCTTCTTGAATTATTTGCTTACCACACAGACTGAATAGGTATGAAGAAAAAAAATACAACCCTGACATCGTCCTTTCTTAATTCTGCTGTCAGGGACCTCTCTAGAGTACTGAAGAGCAACAACATCAATCTGGAGACTAAGGTGTGTCTGATCCAGGCCATAGTTTTTGCAATCCCTTGCTATATGTCAGAAAGCTGGACAATGACAAGGGATGATAGAAAGAGAATTGATGCCTTTGAGCTGTGGTGCTGGAGAAGATGAAGTCCACATACCGTAGACTGCCTGCCAATAGAACAAACAGGTTCATCCTGGAGAGGATGAAACCACACTGCTCCTTGGAGGCAAGGATTCTGAGGCTTCGTCTGACATACTTTGGGCATGTTGCAAGGAGGGACGAGTCCTTGGAGAGGAATGTCATGCTTAGAAGGAGTGGAGGAACAGCGCAGGAGAGAATGACCCCGGATGAGATGGATTGATTCAGTGACTGGGGTAATGGGGGTAGGTGTGTCAGAGAAAATAAGGTTGGCACAGGATTGAGCAGGGTTCAGAGCTATTGTACATAGATAGATAGGGTCGCTATGAGTCGCAAGTGACTCGACGGCACATAACAACAACAACAACAACAACAACAACAACAACAACAACAACATTCCCTTGCTCTGTTCACATAACAGCCTCTTGGTCTATGAATAGTAGAGAGACAGGGATGGGATGCTAATAATCCAAATAAGGTGCTTGGCACTATAAAGAGAGGGGAATGGTCTGTTTGGCTGTCCCAGCAGGCTTAAAATGAGCCATTTTTAAAATAAGCCACAGTCAATGCAGAGAATGGGACCCCACTACTACCAAGAAGAGACAGGAGCTGAGTGAACCCTTTGGATCTGAAATCCCTGTTCAGAACTTCCTAGACTCAGAAAGCTGAGAGTTGTAACACCAGAGGCAACAACACAGCAGGAGATGCTGCAGAGCCAGGAGACTGTTGCAAGGCAGATTTCTAGGCCAGCAGAGTAAGGCAGTAATGATTAGTGTCCTGGGAGAGAGAGAGAGAGAGAGAGAGAGAGAGAGAGGAGGGCCTTCGGGGCAGAGGCCTCCGGGTGGAGTGCGGTGCCCCTCTGGGCAGCAGGTGGAGTGAGGCTCATCAACCTGCCTATCCAAGGAGTGAGAGAGCCAAACACCTTGGAGTCAAAGCTTCCAGAGTGGAGCAGAGTGCCTCTGGGCAAGTATCAGTGGGATTAAAGAGCATTGTAACATTTGTCAGAGCAGGATGGTCTCTAGACCAGCCCAAGAGAGGCCTGAGACGTGAGCTGTCACCTAATGGCACTGCAATCCCAGAGGTGAGCAGTTTGAATCCACCAGATTCTCTGCTGGAGAAGGCGGGACAATCTCCTCCTGTACCAGTCAGATCCAACTTGATAGTAGACACACACACACACACACACACACACACACACACACACACACTTTGTTGTTGTTGTTATGTGCTATTGAGTCGCTTGCATCTCATAGCGACACTATGTACAACAGCCCTAAACCATGCTCTGTCCTGTGCTAATCTCACCATCCCTGACACACCTACCTCCATTATCCCTGTCACTGAATCAATCCACCTCATAGAGGGTCTTCCCCTCCCGCACCGTTCCTCCACCCTCCCAAGCATGACATCCCTCTCCAAGGACCGGTCCCTCCTTACAACATGTCTAAAGTATGTTAGATGAAGCCTCAGAATCCTTGCCTCCAAGGAGCCACCCGGTTAACCCTCTCCAGGATGAATCTGTTTGTTTTCCTAGCAGTCCATGGTACATTCAATACTCTTCTCCAGCACCACAGCTCAAAGGCATCAATTCTCCTTCTCTCCTCCCTAGTCATTGTCCAACTCTCTGATACGAAACAAGTGATTGCAAAAACCATGACCTTATCACAAGAGTCCAGAATGAAGGCTGCATACTGGAATGTACTTGAGGTGGTGGGAAGGGTGCGGGGGGATTGTATAACAAAGAAGGAATTTTTCTTTTGCTTTTCAAAGAGAGGAGTGAACTGGGGGGAGGGGGGCTGGGCAGGGAGAAAAGTGCAACAATGAATGGAAATCCAAAATCTCTGTAAATGTTCATTAAAATTAATAAAATAAAATTAGGGGAAAAAAAGACCATGGCCTGTATCAGATGCACCTTAGTCTCCAGAGAGACACCATTGCTCCTCAGTACTTTGGAGAGGTCCCTAACAGCAGACTTTCCCCTCACAATACGTCTTTTAATTTCCTGGCTACTGGTGCCAAGAGTGTTGACTGTGGAGCCAAGCAAACTAAAGCTGTTAACAGTCTCAATTTCTTCACCATCCATCCTGATGCTGCTAATTGGTCCAGTGGTGAGAATCTTTGTCTTCTTGACATTGAGCCTCAATCCATATTGTAGGCTGCAGTCCTTGACCCTCTGCAGCAGGTGCTTCAGGTCCTCCTCAGTTTCAGCAAGCAGGGTTGTGTCATATGCATAACACAGATTAGATCTTCCAACAATCCTGACACCACATTTCTCCTCAGAGAGCCCAAATTGAAATTTTTTTTTAAAAAAGAGAGGTGTGAGAGGCTGAGGGATTGAGAGCCGAGAGGTTAAATGTCAAGGAGACACCTGTCTGTGGGAATGGCTAAGAAGCTGTCCTGATCAAAAACAAACCTGTATCCTGAGTGATCCTAGACCTGAATTGCAACATGCTGCTTGGACAAAGTGCAGCCAGAGTACTCCGTGGAGGCAAAGATGGTGAAGCTTCGTCTCACATACTTCGGGCCTGTTGTTAGGAGAAGCTATTCCTTGGAGAGGGACATCATGCTTGGAAAGGTGCAGGGCCAGTGAAAGACAGGAAGACCCTTAATGGGCTGGACTGACACAAGGGTGGTGACAATAGAGAAACCGCGTGGAGGGTCATGAGGATGGTACAGCACAGTACGGAGTTCAGATCTACCGTTAATACTTGATGACAACAGCAACAACATTTCCCTAATAAAGGCGAGAACTGTGGGTGTAATCTGTGGGTTCTTTGTAGCCATTGCAACAGATTGTGGAGGGAGAGGGAGGGGAAGAAAGAGAAGGACAGGGAGAGGGAGTGGGGGGCGGCAGGAGAGTGCCATGAGAGGCACAGCTGGAGTCAGAGGGTGACATGGTCTGATGGAGGAGATGCACCCATGCCCAGGGGACGTGGACCTCTTTCCCTCTTGTGAAGTGACAGGAAATCGGATGCCCTCAGCGTGCCATTTCCACACAGGGTGAGGTTAGCCAACAACACATCTTGTGTATCTCCCCCTCCCCCTCTCCTTAGGAGCCTCGTTTAAACACAGCTGCTTTGAGCAATTTGCTTTATCTGGACTCAAGAAGGTCTCCCTCTACGCAGATAGAATAATGCTCACTATAAGCCTTATATTAAAATTTCAGTAGTTATAATTCTGTTTCATGATAGCCAACAAGAGCATGCAGACACATCCAGCAGTGTAATTCCTTGTCATCGTCTGCGTCTCCAGTTTAAGATACACAAAAGCAGAGACTAAGTGTATCCGGGACTTTGAAAAGTGCCTGGCACACAGTAGCTGCTCAACAAATATTACTGGATTCATTCATTCATTCATTCATTCACAATACTCATTCATTCATCGTTTTCTGGGACCAGACCCAATATGCCCCTCTGGGACGAGAGATGAACCAGACATTATTGATCAGCCCATGCGGTGAGGCCGAGGGATGTCCTCTTGTTGCTGTGGCGTGTGGGAGAGCAGAGACAGCTCTTGGTGTAACCTCAGTCCTCATTGGTCCTCACTGGAGACAAAAATGAATGTATCCTGCTCAGAAAGAGCTAGAAGTAGTCATCTTCTTGGGGCTCCCCGCACAGACGGGGCTTCAATTATCTCCACAGCTTGGCTCAGTCCGGGCTGTGGAGGGGACCAAGGCTTATGCAGAATGGGCTCCAGGGGCTCCTTAACCAGGAGGCCTCTCTAAGGAGGCCGTGCTGAGGGGACAGGGGAGTGGACATTGAGGAAATGGAGTTAGGCGCTGGGAAAAGCAAGTGCAAAATCGGGAGGACAGAGTTGCTTCAGTTTTCTAGTGCTGCTGAGACCGAGGCTGTAAATCGTACAAGACAAGATTGTCCATCTTTCTCCTGAGGAGCAGCTGGTGGATATGAACCCCCAGAGAGGCCCCACCTTTGGGTCAGCAAACCCCCCATGCATGGGGAAAGTCTGCTGTCGGGGACTCTCCGAAGTTCTGAAGAGCAATGACGTCAGTTTAAAGATTAAGGTGTGCCTGATCCAAGCCATGGTCTTTTTAAAAAATTTTTTATTTTATTAATTTGTGTGTGTGTATTATCAAATCAGATCTGACTGGTACAGGAGGAGATTGTCCCTCTTTCTCCAGCAGAGCATCTGGTGGATTCGAACCGTGTACCTCTGGGATTGCAGCGCAGCTTCTTGCCCCTAGGCCACCAGAGCTTGCCACCATGGTCTTTTTTATCTCTTATTATGCATCTGAGAGCAGGACAATAAATAAGAAGGAGAGAAAGAGAATGGATGCCTTTGGCTTGTGGTGCTGGAGAAGAGCACTGAATGGGCTGCCAATAGAACGAACAGCTATGTCTCAGAGGAGGTGCCCCTTAAAGGTCAAGACGGCAAAATGTCATCTCATATACTCCGGGCGTGTTGTTAAGAGAGGTTGTTCCTTGGCAAGAGCCATCATACTTAGAAAAGTGTGTGTGTGTTGGGGGGGTGTCAGTGAAAGAGTGGAAAGACCTTCAACGATGTGGACTGACACAGTGACTGTGGTGATGAGTTCAGGTATGTCAGAGAGGATGAGGATGGCGCCGGACAGGACAGGATTTAGGTTGCTATGTTCATCCAGTCGCTGTGAGTTGTACTAGACTCAATGGCACCTAACAAAAATAACAACAGCTGTCACAGAAGTGCCACAGATGGGGTGACTTTCAGGGACAGAAATCAGTTTTCTCAGAGTCATGAGGCTGCAAATCTGAATTTGGAGTGCTGGCTCAAGAGGAGGTCCCTGACCTCCCTAGGGCCTTTCCGGGCAGCCCTTGCCAATCTCCACATGGCACCCATCTCTGCTACCCCTGTGCTTGCTTCTCTTACATCTGAGAAGTCATTAATCAGGCTTAAGGCACAGATATGGCCACCTTAGCAAGGAGAAGCCTGCTCTCAAGGGGGATTCCATCCAAAGGTGCAGGGGTCAGGATCCTGGGGCATATTCTCGGGGATGTAACTCAGCTCCAGCCAGCAAACCTGAAGAAGAGGAGATGAAGAGAAAGGAGACGGCGAGGAAGGCAGGGAGGGGACAGTCAGACCTGCAGGCCATAGAAGACCCTGGATCCTGGCCAAGGCATGCCCAGGAGGGGATGAGCCAAGTCGCTTCTCAGGAGGGTCCTTGAAGCTTTCTTCTCAATCTTTGGGGTCTCTTGGTGGCTGGGATCCCCTGGTCTGGTTGCTCTTCTGAAACAGTAACCACTGTAGTTTGTGGTGCCTGCCTGGCTTCAGGGCGTCATCAGGGAAGAGAGGAAGGCCCGGGCACTCTGGCTGGGCAAGCCCACTCAGGAGTGGGGATTGAAGGGGACGGAAGTCCCCAGGATCGGAGCGACAAGGCCCATGGAGACGTGTACACAGTGCAGGATTCTATTTCAATGAAACACAGCAACTGGCAAAACAAATCGATGGAGCTGGGAATCAGAGCAGCCCGTGTCTTGGGGAAGGGGCCAGTGACCAGTAAAAGGCAAGAGAGGACACTGAGGGGATAGAGAAGTTGACTTCAATCTGGGTGGGAGTCGCCCAGGGGTAAAATCAGTAACAACTGATCACTTAACGATCTGGGTGTTTCTGTATGTACGTACCTCAATACCTCACGACTGTGAACTCAAACCCACCCCCTCTGCCCTCCATGTGGTAGGGAGCCCCCCCCATGAAGATAGTGCCAGAGCTAGTACAGTGTCTGTGGGGAGGGGGACCCAGGGTCCTGGAGCCCCCTCACCTGGAACCTTCAGCCTCAGCCCTCAGGGATCTGGCGTGGCCTCTCTGGGGAGGTGAAGCTGTGTCCCTTGAAGCTGTGTCCCCTGCCTGTGATGTCAGCTGTGCCGGTGGCCTCCCATGCTGTCCTCTCCTGAGGAGACGGTCACCATGCTGTACAGACACTGTGTCCACAGTAGAGTGAAGGACCCAGGTTTGAGAGGGGACCCCTCACGCCCATCTCAGTTTTAGGTTCCAGCCCAGTCACTATGGATCTGAGTGGCCTGCAAGGGGGCAGGGGACAGACATCACTTCTCTGAGCTGTGGCTGCCTCATCCTAAAAGAAACGCTCGGCACCCACTGCAGGAGGACTGGGTGGTGCATGGGCCATGCCTGGCACACGGGGGTGCTTGGGCCTGGGGCCTGGACCTCCTCAGGCCTGACGAGGGCCCTTGCTCGGCATTGCCACTTCTTGCTGCACTGAAACAACGGCAGTGTCACCATGAAACACACTTGGCACATAATAAATGCCTCGGAACTGCGTCTTTTCTCTGAGCCCTTTGTCCCTTCTCCTCCCAGTCTCCTGGAACAGGGTCTGCTCCTCTTAAACCACCAGCTTAGTGGCCCAGAGGCCTGCTGGTTGGTCTCCATCCCTCTCTGTGTCCCCCCAACCCTGTCCTCCCTGTCATCTGCTGTACCACGTGCAGAGGGTGAGGGATCTAGAAGAGAAGGCTGGTTGCCATGGCAACGGAGGATAAAGCCCTTATTCTGCTAGGCTGCTGATTGGCCAAAGCAGGTCCCACCTCCTGCCATCCTGAGGGTGGGGGACAGAGGAGGGTCTCCTTGGACAGGGAGAGGTACCTGGGTGCCAAACCAGCCCGGGCCTGCCCCCTTCTGGCCCACTCCGAGCCCCTGGGCCTGGGAAGCTTGTCTCCTGTGGAGGGCACTGGCCTCGTCCTGTCACTGCCAGCGGCCCCCAGGGTAGCCGCAGATGGCAGCATCTCTGGGGACAGCAGCTGTGACTGAGTCCACAGGCCGGCTCTGAGCTGCTCCGACTTCACTGGCGCTCTCAGCACAGAGCCCCCCAAACAGGCATCAGCTGGCGTGAGGTGGGTCTGCGGGTACGTGGGGGCTGGGGGCGCACAGAGTGGTCAGGGTCCTGGGGGGCAGGGAGAGGGCCCTTGCAACCTTCACAAAAGCACCTATGCTGGAAAATTCCTTACAGGTTATCCGGTAACCCTGCCCCCACTCCCTGTCGAGTGTCCTAGGGATTCTAAGGCCCAGAGAGGTTGAGGAGAGGCCCAAGGTCACACAGGGGCCAGGGGGCTCCTTCACCACCCAGGCCAGTCCCCCTAGAAGTGAGGCAAAGGTCTGGGAACTTTATTCTGCTCCAGAATACCTAGGGGGTTGCTCACATGCCCAGAGGGCATGGGGACCCTGGGGGGGCTCTGCAGATCCAGGTGTTGAAGCTGGAATGGTTCTAGCCTGCCTGAGACCATGAGGAGGCTGGCATCCTGGCTGGAGATGGGGGCAGGCAGAAGTCACCTTGACCTCAGGGGAGCTGGACGGCAGTCGCCCTTCGGCATAGGGGTCTGGACACTCAGAACGTTCTCTCTGGCTCTGCAGAAGGACAGACAGTTGGAAGGTACTGGGTCCTGTACTTCATTCCCCTCAAGCCCCCTGAGGCTGTCAGAGCCCTGACTGTGGTCAATTTGTCCTTGCTCCATTTTACCCCTCTCTGAGCAGGGCACCTTGACAGGCCCTCAACTTGGAGCAGCCAGTGGGGGACTTGTGGGCAGGACAGGGCTTGGGGAGGGAAGAAGCAGCACCTCTGCCCTCTGGGGCCACAGGCCACCTGCACAGCCCCACCTAGAAGCAGGAGCCCAGGACGAGCTGCAGTTTGAGACAGACCAGAGGAACAGACTTCTCTTCAGCCTCCCTCCCTCAAGGTTACTCAGGCCACCTCCCTGCTCCCTCCCAGGTGGCCAAGGTGGCTTGTGCTTGTTTCTCTCTCTGCTCAGCATGCATGTCTCTCCCTGACCAGAAGACTTGGGGCTCAGGACATTGCTAGACATGGGCTCCAGTTCACCACTTCCTGGCTGGGTAACCCAGACATTAGTAAGCCTGTCTGAGCCTCAATTTATTCACCTGTAAAATGGGGACAGTAAACCTGAGTCAGAATGGACTCGACTGGCATTGATTTGGCTTTTTGAACCCTTACCCTCTAAACCCACCATGTGACTAGTGAAAGGCCCTCTGACGGTGGGGTGATGGGCGTGAGCTCTGCCTTAGCCCATTGCTGGAGGAGGCCATCTCTGAGCTGGCTTTTGAAGTATGACTAGGAGTTTGCCGAGAGAATAAGGACACAAAGGGCATTCTGGGTAAGATGTAAGCAGGTGCACACAGGTGTCAAGCAGTTTCATAGTATGAGAGGGAGATGCTTTCATAGGACGGGAGATGAAGCTGGGAGGTTGTCGAGGTGGAGGGGCAGACGTGGGCACATACGTGTCAATCCAAGGGCTGGGTGTGTGGGCTGCACACCTGGGTACCTCACAATTTCCTGCTCCCTCCTGTCTGGATCACTGGGAAAAGCTGTGTGGTTGTTGAGTGCTGACTCACAGTGGCCTCGTGTGACAGAGCGGACCAGCCCCACAGGGTCTCCTAGGCTGGACACGTTACTGGAGGGAATCACCAGGCCTTTCTCAGCGGGAGCCTCTGGGCTGAGTTGAACTGCTGACGTTTTGGTTGGCAACCAAGTGCTTCACCATTTTGCCACCAAGACTCCTCAGTCACATCAAACCTACTGTCATCTGGTCGATCCTGACTCCCAGCCACCCCGCAGGATAGAGATTCCACAGAGTTTCTGGGCTGTGACTCTTTCCCAGGCCAACTCTCCTCTCTCTCCCCTGGAGCGAGCTGTTGGTGACCTTTCTGTTAGCATCTGAATACTTTAAGCACAGTGCCACCAGAAGTCCTAGAGATAAAACTCATTTGGGAGCTCTGGTGCCCTAGTGGCAAGAAGGTATGCTGCAATCCTGAACGCACGTGGTTCGAGGCCACCCGCTGCTCTGTGAGAGAAGGATGGGTAATCTCCTCTCCTGTGATTAGCTGCCTTTGAAAACCCCTCAGGTTACGGGTTATATATGGTTCGATTCAGACTCTATGGCACATGACACACCAATGACAACAGTATCTATTAACTGGAACTCTGCTGGCCTAGTGGTAAGAAGCTGTGCTGCCATCCTAAAGGGACTCTGTTCGAATCCACCAGGTTCTCCACAGGAGAAGGATGGGCAGTCTCTATGGTCTTGTTAATTACTCATAGTGACACTGGTGCACCTACAGAAATTGTTATGATATCAGATGTTTTGTTATGTCTCTTTTAAAGGAAATGTAGAAAGAATTCACAGTGACCTTTGGGGCAGGTCCTATGTCTAGCCCCATTTTACAGACAAGAAAACTGAGGCTCAGAGAATGTAAACTTCGGCAGTTGTCCAGCCCCTGCTTGTGGAGAGGGGTGAGTGGGTGCTAGGTGAGAACCCGGTGTGGAGGCGGCTCTGGGCTTGGTCAGGAGTCAGGGGTCGGTCCTTCTGAGTCTCGGGATCCCCATCCCCACGCCTACCCAGGTGGGGGTATGTGGGCGTCACTGACCTCCTTGCTGCCTCCCGCAGCCCCGCCACGATGCCGCACTTCCTGGACTGGTTCGTGCCTGTCTACCTGGTCATCTCCGTCCTCATCCTCGTGGGCTTCGGCGCCTGCATCTACTACTTCGAGCCAGGCCTGCAGGAAGCACACAAGTGGCGCATGCAGCGCCCGCTCGTGGACCGCGACCTCCGCAAGACGCTGATGGTGCGTGACAACCTGGCCTTCGGAGGCCCCGAGGTCTGAGCGGGCTGATGGCGCTCGCTGCGCCCTGCCCCTTCTGGAGACCCTCCCAGCACCAAGAAGTGGCCGTCTGCGCTGTGCTCCAGGGCATGCCTCTGCGTCCCAGCGTGGAGACCCCAGGGTGCTCCAAGAGGGCCCTGGCTGTGAAGAGATGGGCCGCCTGCCGCCTTGAGGTTGGGCCAGGTGTTACTGCTGCTGCTGGCCCAGGGCAGGCTCTCCAGGGCCACCTCTGCTCTGGGGACATCCCCACCCGCCCCCAGTGCCTTTGCGCTCTCTAGAGCTCCTGTCCACTCTGCCTGCCCAAAGCTTCTGACCTCACATGTTCCCCACAAGTCCTGGGTCACCAGGTTACACCCAACTGCACCCTCTGGGCAATGGCCCTGAGTGGACCCTGCCCTGCGGTTCAGGCTGGCGGGCCTCCTCAAACTGACTCCAAGGAAAGGCCGGTGAGGTGGAACTTGTGCAGAGTTCAGTCCAGCTCCACCCCTTCAGAGGGCAGTGAGGAAGGGCAGACCCTAATGGGAAGGTGAGGTGCATGTGTTTGCATCTGAGTGCATGAGTGGAGATAGTGGGGTGAGTGGCTGTGTGCGAGAAATGGGGGTCCCAGACAAGTCAGAGGGTGGTGGGGGTGGGTGCCATGAACCCTCTGGGCGCCATGGCACCAGTCACAGCCATCCCCAACTCACTTCCTCAGCTGGACTTCCCACCCTCTTCCCCCACCTGAGGCTGAGGCTGCTGGTGAAGCCCCCACCAGCCCCAGTTTTGTTCTGCACTTTCAGGGTGAGCCCAGCCGTCTCTGAGCCAGGGTCCCTCTAGGCCCTCAGCCCTCTCTGGGCCCTCCACCTGCTGGAGCCTCCGTAGCCTCATTCTGAACGTAGATCAACAACCAGCCTGCTTTCCTCCTCTGGGGCTTCCACTCTGGTGGATTCGCCATAATAAACACATCAAGACACTCTGTGTGGGACATTTTCCTTTCTTGCAAGTACCACTGTCTGTTACCACTCTGGGTCCTCATGAAAAACACAGCAGTTTAAGGGACCTCTGGTGGCCTAGTGGCAAGAAACTGCACTGTAGTTCCAGAGGTACGCTGTTCGAATCCACTAGGTTCTCTGCTGGAGAACGAAGGGCAATCTCCTCCTGTACCAGTCAGATCTGATTTGACAGTACACATACACACACAAAATATAAAATTAAAGTAAAATAAAGTAATTTTATAAAAAAAAAAAACAAAAAACGAAACAAAACAAGAAAATCACGATAGTTCCAAAGCCCCATTTTAGAGATGAGAACACTAACTCCTGGAGAAGGTGAGGCAGGCTTTCTCCACAGAGAGCCCATTAGCATGTTAGATCAGATCCTCCCTTGTGGTGGTGCTTGTAGTGATATTTGTAGGTCCCTGCCTTCTAGAAAGCAAGAGTTCTCTACTTTCGGCATAATAGTCAAAGAAAGGGAACTGGGGGAGGGGGAAGGGAAGAGGAAAATGTGCAACAAGGAATGTTGCACAATATCCAACTTTTCTCTAAACTTGTTAAAATCACAGTTAAAAAAATATTAAAAAGAAACACCCACAATAATGGTCACTAGAAGGTAGAGTACCAGTCAGAATGCAAACTCAGAAGTAGAGCCAAATACCTGGGCATTAAACAGAATAGAAGTTTTCTGTCTTCTCTTAAAATAGTTCGTAGGGAGCTTGTCCAGGGCTGGTTTGACGGTG
The DNA here is from genome assembly GCF_000299155.1 of Elephantulus edwardii. Taxonomy (NCBI): domain Eukaryota; kingdom Metazoa; phylum Chordata; class Mammalia; order Macroscelidea; family Macroscelididae; genus Elephantulus; species Elephantulus edwardii. The sequence goes on along the minus strand of NW_006399836.1, from coordinate 2,665,293 downwards.
CTGTTCCTGGAGGCTGTTCAAAGCCCTCGACACCCAGGATGTTGGGCTGGTTGACACGGCTGATGCATGTGATCCTGGGCAGCAGGGTGGAGGTGGAAAGACCCTATCCTCCCCCCTAAGTTAAATTCCCTTACGGCTGCACCCATTACTTCCCTGCCATTCCATGAGTCAGTACCTGGTCATATGACCACTTCTGGCTGTAAGAGAAGCGGGGATAAGCTGCCACTGGGTGTTGTGCTCATTCAAAACGTCCACTCCCTTGAAAGCTGGGCAGCTACCATTGCGTCTTGATGGGAATTGCCTGAGTCCACAGAGCCAGGGGCTTGGATGTGGCCTGGATCCCCTGATCCCAGACCAGGGCTCTTTCCTGCACGTGTCCCATCTTGCGATCCAGGCATGGGACAGAGTGCCATCTGTCACTCTGATGGGCTGCCTTTCTCCCCCCCTTGCTAGGGTAAAGCCGAACTATGTGAGCTGTTTCGATGTCTTTTAGTAAAGACTGACAGTTTTAGAAATCAGATGGAGGATTGCTGTTCGTTAGAATCAACTTTAAGGTTTGGGTTTAAATGTTACAAAACCTCAACCTCCACCTCACTGCTGTCAGAGGTTCCCTCCGTCAGGTTCCCACGTCTTGCAGTGAAGCAAGGGAGACGTCTGAGTGTAGCTCGGTGTCTTCGAGTTGCTTCTGACTTGCACACCCGTGTACAGCAGAACAAATCACTGCCCGGTCAGCGCCAGCGTCGCCATCGCGGCTGCACTCGAGCCTGTTGTGGACACTGTGTCATTGTCTAGCTTGTCAAGGGTCTCACGTAGGATGCTGACCCTCTACTTGTCCAGGCATGATGGCCTTCTCAGGAATGCTTCCCCCATAACATGGTCAAAGCACATGAAATGAGATCATCCTGCCACTGCCTTTTGTTTTTTTTTTTACAGTTTTATAACTTTATTTTTGAAAGTGGTGACAGGTACACAGGTAACCAGTGTACACAGCTTGTTTGGGGAATCTTCATCCTCATTCCGTTTTCTGGACAACCGTACACGGATGCGGTATGGGACATTCCTTATTCCTTTGGCCCAGACGGCTTTGTTAAGCCTGGTGTCAATGCGAACATCTGGTGTTCCCATATCCTTCATGGCAAATTTCTGGATCTACTTTAGTGCCCGAGGAGCACGCTTCTTAAATCCCACTCCATGGATGCGCTTGTGAATGTTGATGGTGTCCTCTCTGGTCACCACTTCGTTGATGGCAGAATGGCCTTTCTTCTTCTCACCACCCTTCTTTGCGGGGGCCATAACGCCGGAACCAGGCTGGAAAGGAAGAGGGCAAAGGATTGTGGGAAAAAGAAATGTAGAGTCGTCACCACTGCTTTTAAGGATCGTTCCTGCTGGAAGACAGAGAGATGTCTGGTGCAACATCTGAGGAAGTGTCAGCCTCAGGGTCACAGCTCATTAAATGTTGCCCCCTAGAACTCTCTCTCTCTCTCTCTCTCTCTCTCTCTCACACACACACACACACACACACCCCTGCTGTTGGGGTCTTCTTACACTGGGTGACTGTAGGGCAAGAATTGTTCTTTCTCACTGTCACACAAAACTCTCTCTTCCAGGTACAAGGTACAGGGACCAAACTGAAAAACCATTTGATGCTGACTCATAGCAAACCCTGGGGAGCTCTGGTGGCCTAATGCTGAGGAACTGTGCTTCCATCCTGAAGGCACACAGTTCAAACTCACCGGCTGCTCCGTGGAAGAAAGGGGGGCAATATCCTCTCTTGTGATTTACTGCCTCTGAAAACCCACTGGAGGGTCAGCTGTGAGTCTCTTCCTACTAGATGGTCCACAGCAGCCCCACAGGCCAGAGCGAACTGCCCACAGGATTCCCAAGGCTGTGTAACCTACATAAACACGCGGATCATCTCTCCCTCTTCTTCTGTTTTTTAAACACCCGAGCAGGGCCTTATACACTGTCTGTTACGGCTCAGCGACCCCTCACTGAGTTAAATCTTAATTGCAGGAGATTGCCCACTCTTCTCCCTCATTGTTCTTCTGCACAGGGCTTGGTGAATTCGAACCCCTGGACTGTGGGGTTAGGAACCAAGTGCTTAGCTACTGTGTGAGAAACAGCAAACATGAGAGGGTTCAGCTGGACGCAGGGCTCAAACATGTCACCAGGACACTCTGTGCCCCTCTGTCCTGCTGGCCTTTGGGTTTTGGGTGGGCCTCATTCTCAGTAAGAAGTCCCCTGAGAGGCGGTAAAATGGACAGGCTTGTGATTTCAGGAAAGAGGGTGTCTTTGGGCTAATTCTGGCAAACCAAGTTTGGCGGCCTGGCTGGTAGGAGTTGGTGCTGCCAGCCTAAAAGATCAGGACGTGTCTGGTGGTTCAAATCCACCAGCCAGTTCGTGGAAGAAAGATGGGCAAACACTTCCCATGCAATGACCAGCCCCGGAGGGTCAGTTAGGTGTCAGTTCCATGAAGACTTCAGTTCTGCCAAGACCTTGGCCTGTGGACTCCCATTCATCCGGAGGGCCTGAGGACGCAGGGAACGGGGTTCTCTGATTGGCCAGGCAGCTCAGGGGGCGGAGTGATGTGTCAAGATTTTGAAGAGAAGCTGGGGGCGGGTTAGGAATGAGAGGGACTGAGAAGAAGCTTTACAGAGGCGAGGAAGTGACACCCCCACCCCCAGAAGACCCCCAGGGGGTTACCCCCGAGCAAGTCTGGGTCTAGGCAGTGAGCAGGGGTTTTGAACGGGCTGCCACGGCAGGTGGGACATGTGGAGGTGGGGAGATGGAGGACCTTTGGAAGACCTGCCTTTCGCATCATTCCATCCAAGAAGGGGGGCAGCACCCCACTGGCTCACCAGCCTGCCTATGTGTCTCTTGCAGTGCTGGATCCCGGGGGGAATGAGAGAAGGCTCTGTACTTCACAAGTTCTTTTTCTTGTGATACCCTCACCCCTGTTTAAAAGTGGAGCTGTGGAGAAGAAAGCGGTCTTAGTGCTAAGTGAGTGGAGCTCTGGTGGCCAAGAGGTGAGAATTTGTGCTGCAATCCCGAAGGCACGCAGTTTGAGGCCAACCAGCTCCCAGAGAAGGATGGACAAACTCCTCCCCTACCTCTGAAAACCTGCTGGAGGGTCAGCTATAGGTTGGGTCCTACTCGATGTACACAACAAGAAGTAATGAGAGACCTTCCCTCCAAACCTCTTTTCAGGGAAGGAGGTCTGTCCCTTTGGGGATATAACTTTTTAATAAATCTATGTTGTTGTTGTTGTTGTTAGGCGCCATGGAGTATTGAGGTTAGGATTGAATGAAGACGCAGAGAGGCTAAACGCTGATGACAAATAGCAAAAGACTTTTATTTTTTGAAAAGCATATATAGGTTTTCGGAAGCACCTCTGCAGTAGCAATCACATTATCTCTTTCCATCCGAGATGTTGACTCTCAGGTCAAACATTAACTCTCACAGACCTCAGCACAATACAAAGATAGTTTCCAGCATGTCTTATTGAGCGCTCTAAGAAACAGAGTTTTGGTAGATAACATTCCCTAAGGTCTGAGACCTTTGGTCACTCTTATTCATTAACATCCTACTTCCTTGAGTTGTATATTGCCAAGCAGATTTTCTAGTCAAGATGGAGTTAGTCTTGCTGGTTTCACAGTATAGGGCTAATCTTGCTTTGCAAGTTAGCCAGGCCCCTGACAGTGAAGTCATAGACAACTCATAACGACCCTAAAAGACCTGAGCACTGTTCATAGAGTTTCCGGAGGCAAGCCATTTCAGAAGTGGATACCACTCCTACTTCCAATCTTGATTTAATTGGGAAGCTCCACCAAACACTGTTCACCATGGGTAACCATTATCGCATTTGGCACGTCAGTGTCACAGTGTTTAGCATCACAGCAATCATGAGTTACCTCTGTACAGCAATGCACAGACCAGTGCTACACTACTTAGAAGAATGTTTGACCAAAAGCAATTAAAACCAAGCCTGAGGGCTGCAGATTAAAATCACCCACCTTGGGCTTGGTAGCATAACTTTCTGTCCACTAGGCCAACGTAGCTCTCTCTATGTTGTCGTTGTAATTGTTGTTAGGTACCATCGAGTGTTAGACTTTCTAATAAATGTATCATTACCATCTATTTACTCTTATAAAAAAAGTAGTGAGTGGAGGACGAGATGTAGGGAAGGTAGGAGGGGGTGTCAGGGTATGAACTCAGTGCTGACCTGTTTATCAAGCTGGGTCTGGAACTGGCCAGCAAGTTGAAGCCACATGGCAGGTGTTAGGTCCTCTGTTAAGAAGCAGAAATGATTCCACTAGTTCAGATCCAGAGGAGAGAAGCCTTGAGGCTTCACATCCTTTAGGCAAACCAGTGACAGGACTCAGGACAATGACCAGCCTCTCAGGCCACCTTGGGATTCTTTTTCTCATTGTTTTAAACATTTCTGCTTCTGAGCACGCACTCCATTCTCTTCAGGCCCCAGCATGGACAGGGGGCACGCTAGCCAGCACAGCAGGTCCAGCTGCTGCTGGGGGTCACTGGACACATTCTCTGGCTCCATGCCCACATATCCCAGGGGAGCGCTTCTCTGGGTGACCATAGGGCAAGAACCTTTCCTGATGTTCAATCTGTCTCAGAAGATAGTACACCCAGAGTGCTCCTTAGAAGTAAGGATGAGGAGGCAGTCTTTGAGGCCAAGGCCCTGTCCTCCACAGATCTGTAATAAAGTGCTTATGGAAAGAAGCCCTCGCGTTCAGTAACATTTTGGCGACCAGATGGGACCTTCAGACTCACTTGAGTGTCCCTGACATTAGGAGGAGACTACAAAAGATGGACTGAGTCATTGGCACAAACTCAACTCAGTATGGACAACATCAAACCTGAGGTATTCAACAACTGAGAGTGCCAGACACCTTCAGATAATGTTGTTGTTGTTATTGTTAAGTGCCATCGAGTTGCAGGCGACTCATAGCGACCCTATGAAGAAGAGTCCTCAACGCTTCGGTGTCTTTCATCGTCTCTCCAGGTTCATAGGGTTTCCGGAGGTAAAGCTATTATGGAAGTGGATACCACTCCTCCTTCCAAGCTTGTTTTAATCGGGGAGCTTCACCCCAGTGCTGGGTGGACACAACCCCACCATCTCTGACACAGCTGCCTCCACTGCCACAGTCACTAAATCAGTCCATCTCCTCCGGGGTCTTCCTCTCCTGTGCTGTCCCTCCACCCTTCCAAGCATGATGTCCTCCAAAGACTGGTCCCTCCTGGTTACATGTCCTAAGTATGTGAGAAAGAGCTTCAGAGTCTTTGCCTCTGAGAAGCAAACTGGTTTCACTCTTTCCAGGACAGACCTGTTTGCTCTCTTGGAGGTCAATGGCATGTTCAATATTCTTCTCCAGCATCACAACTCAAAGGCATTGATATTTGCCCCTTGGGGCCCACTTAGACCACCTGCTGAAAGCTGACCTATTCTCTGGCCTGAACTGGTGGACATGGCGATCCAGGTTATCAAGAGTAAAGCTGTGGTGGCTGGGGATGTAGGAAAGCCCCTCTCTGTTTCTTTAAACTTTTTTTTTAGTTTATTATTTTGTGTGTGTGTACCGTCAAATTGGATCTGACTGGTATAGGAAGAGATTGCTCCTCCTTCTCCAGCAGAGCATCTGGTGGATTTGAACCACATCCCTCTGGGATTGAAGTGCAGCTTCTTGCCACTAGGCCACCAGAGCTCCCTATCAATCACTGAGATTTTTCATCACCATCAAGCTCTCCTTTTCATCGTGTCCCTGGTAAACACAAATAAATTTCTGTTTATGTGCATTTGCCTATTCTAGTCTTCCTATGTAAATGAGCTAACATCATATTTGTTCTTCACTGACTGACGGATGTCGCTCAGCACAGCGTCTTCCAGCTCCACCCCGAGGTATCAACACTCTGTTGATCTGACTAACTGAGCAGAATTGTTTTTTTTTCTATAATTATATTTTATTAATTTTCATAAACATTTACAGAGATTTTGGGTTTCCACTCATTCATTGTTGCACTATTCTCT
>NW_006399836.1:2640096-2658665 GCF_000299155.1 Elephantulus edwardii | reverse complement strand
GGATAGTGCTGCAGGGAACACTGTGACTCTTTCTGAGCCTCTGTTTTTCACTCTTTTCTGAATATGCCTGGAAGTGAAATTGCTTCTTGAGGTGTTGCCACAGTTTTGGACAACAGCTGTACCATTTTTCTCTCTCATTTGTAATGGATAATGGTCCAAATTTCCCCCACATGCCCCACCCATTTGCTGGTTTTGGTATTGTTTGAAATCTTAGGTGCCCTCAAACCTCAACCTCATTGCCCGTTGAGTTGGAAGTGACTCCTAACTGACCCTCCAGAAGCTTTTCAGAGTCTGGGGACCCTTCACATGTGAGGCAATCATGATAACCATTACACTACGGAAACAAAGAAGAAGGACTAGTAGTTGGAAAATATGGCTTTTGAGTCAGAAATGAGGCTGCAGATATAATGGTTTGAATTTTGTATGATGAATGATTTATTTGTTGCAAATAGTTTTTAAAAATTGAATAGCGACTCTATGCATGGACTTCATCTGATGGACTGCATGAGGAATCAGATTCACTACATCTGTCGAAAGATTTGTTAGAGAAGCTCAATGTCAGCAGTCCAAACCAGGCCAGGTGCTGACAGGGGAACTACTCATATCAACTACTCATGTGCAAGTTCAAATTGAAGTTGGAGAACATGAAAACAAGTCCACCAGAACCAAAGTATGACCTTGAGTGTATTCCAACTGAATTTAAAAACCATCTTAAGAAGAGGTTTGACATATTGAACAATAATGGCCAAAGACCAGATGAGTTGTGGAATAATGACATCACGGATATCATCCATAAAGAAAGCAAAAGGTCATTACAAAGACAGGGAAGAAGGAAAAGACCAAAATTAACATCGCAAGAGACTCTGAGACTTGCACTGAAACAAAAGGAAGCCAAAATACAGGGAGAGAATGTTGGGGTAAGAAAGTTGAACAGAATATGTCAAAGGGCAGCTTGAGACGACAAAGCAAAGTATTGTAATGAGCCACGTAAAGATCTGGGGTTAGAACATCCAAAAGGGAAGAAAACACCTGGCGTTTCTCTGGCTGAAATAACTGAAAGATAAATTCAAGCCTCAAGTTGAAATACTAACGATTTCTAGGGGCAAAATATTGAATGATGCAGGAAGAATCAAAAGAAGGTGGGAGAATACACACAGCCACTGTACCAAAAAGAACTGGTTGATGGTTAATCATTTCAGGAAGTAGTATATTGTTATTGTGTGCCGTAGGGTCAGAAATGACCCATAGCTGACTCTCCGTTGGGTTTTCAGAGGCAGTTAATCGCCTGGGAAGAGACTGCCCGTCATTCTCCCACGAAGCAGATGATGGCCTCAAGCTGCGTGCCTTTCAGATTGCAGCACAGATTCTTGCCAATAGGCCACCAGAACTCCCTTATTAAGTATATTACTAAGTACCAATAATACAAAAGGAGTAAGTCTAAGCTACAATAAAGGCTTTGGCAAGAGAGAAAGAAAGAGAGAGAGAAAGAAAGAAAGAAAAAGGAAGGAAGGAAGGAAAGAAGGAAGGAAGGAATCAAAGAAAAGAAAGAGAAAGAAATAGGTAAGGCAGACTCCAGGAACTGATAGAATACCAATTGAGATGTTTCAGAAAACAGATACAGCTTTGAACGTGCTCACGGGTCTCTACCTAGAAATACAGAAGACAGAGCTACCTGGCCATTTGGATGAAGGAGATTCACATCCATTCTCCATTCCCATTCCCAACAAAGGTGAGCCAATTGAATGTAAAAATTATCAAACAATATCATTAATGTCACGTGCAAAAGAATCTTCTCAAGATTATTTTCAAAATGAATGGAACGGTACATTGACAGGGAACTGCCAGAAAGTCAAACTGGATTCAGAAGAGGTCCTGGCACAAGGAATATAATTTCTGAAGTCAGGTGGATATTGGTTGAAAGCAGAGAATACCAGAGATACGTTTACTTGTGACTTGGAAATTCCAGAACACTTGTTGTGTTCATGTGAAAGCTATACCTAGACCAAGAAGCAGGTGTCCAAACGGACAAGGGAACACTGCATGATTTAAAATAAGGAGAGGTATGTATTAGAGTTGTTCCTTCTCCATACCTATTCAACCTGTATGCTGAGCAAATCATTCAAGAAGCTGGACTGTGTGAAGAAAAATGTGGCGTTGGGAATGAAGACTCCTCAGAAACCCGTGTTATATAGACAGCACAATTTTGCTTGCAGAAAATGAAGAAGACTTGAATCACTCACTGCAGAAGACCGACGAATGTAACCTTCAATATGGCTTACACGTCAACATGAAGAAAACAAAAATCCCCACCACTCAAATAACAAGCAACATCATGGCAGATGGAGAAAAGTTAGATGTCAATGACTTCACTTTACTTACATCCACAATCAACTCCCATGGTAGCAGTAAAGAAATCAAAAGATGTCTTGCATTGAGAAAATTTGCTGCCAAGGGCCTCTCCAAAAGGCTAAACAGCAAGGATATTCATTTAAGTACTAAGGTGCCTGGATCAAGCCACGGTATTTTAAATTTATTCTTATGCATCTGAAAGTTGGACAATGCCTTAAGATGACAGAAGAAGAATCAATACCTTTGAGTTGTGGTACTGGTGAAGAGTACTGAATATCCCACGGACTGCCAAAAGAACAAACAGATATATCTTGGAGGAAGTGCATCCAGAGTGCTCTGTGGAGGCCAGGATGGTGAAACTCCAGCTCACTCACTTTGGGCATAGTTTTAGAAGTCACTAGTCCTTAGAGAAAGACATCATGCTGGTAAAGGTCAGTGAAGGAGAGGAAGACCTTCAATGAGATGAATTGACAGTGACCATTATAATGGTCTTGACAGATTCAGATCTCTTCATAGCGTTACTATGAGTTGTAGTTGACTTGATGGCAGTCACAACAACAACAAATCACATGGCCTTTCCTGGTATCAAGGCGCCAGAGTCCAGAAAGATGCACTCCACTCTTGGTCATACTGAGGGTGGCCCCACTCGGCTCACTTTCCTCCCCTTTTATCTCTAGCGAGAGAAAAGTAATTAATTACAGGCCACATCCTAGAGAGATTAGAGCTGTGATAAGATTAGAGATGGTTTCATTTCATCCTTAGCCCTCCTACAACTGTTTGGTTTATCAGATTATGGAGAATCAATATAGCTCACATTATGTATATAAAGCTCCCACATTATGTGCAAGCATTTGGGGGTCCACAGTTCAGTCCATGACAACACATAACGGTATTCTTCAGCTCATAGGCAGCAGCATCCAGTCTTGTGCGTTGTAATGTTCTCTCTCTCCTTCATTTCCTTTAGAAAATATTACCGTGTGTATCATGGATGCAAAATACAAGTACGTACTAGTGACAGCAGCAGCAAGAGGCAAAGGAGAAGTAAAATCAAAGCTTAGTGAACAACCCACAGGTGCAAAGTCATCCCGTGGGATTGCTTATATTTTAAGCATGTTTACACTATGTCCCAATCACTTTATCTCCTGTGTCACCGAATGTGCCATGCACACTAAGTGCTGCAGGTCTGTATAGTTACTAAAATGTGATTCATAGGACACAAAAGGAACCTTTTAGAGCTCTGGTGGCCTAGTGGCAAGAAGCTGCACTGCAATCCCAGAGGCATGTGGTTCATCCTTGCGCAGGGGCCATGCTAATCTTCTCTGTATCGTTCCAATTTTAGTATATGTGCTGCCAAAGCGAGCACGAGGCACGTGGTTCAAATCCAGCAGAGCATCTGAACAATCTCCTCCTTTACCAGTCAGATCCAATTTGATGGTACACACACACAAAAGAATAATTTTTTTTTAAATGCACCTTTTAAAGGGGCCAGGTCCATCTGTTACCCTTCCCCGACCTCACCTTCTGTTTTCTTGTGAGATTATTGTTAGGGACCATTGAATTTGGTTCCCCAAGTGACAGAGGGGAACTGTCCCACAAGATTTTCTAGTTGTCAGGCGGGGCCAGTTCTTGAGGGGAGAACCATCATGCTGGGAAAGGTTCAGAGGTTCAGTGAAATAGTGGAAGACCCCCACTGCGTGATGCGGTCATTGCTACAATAGGGCTTGAGCGTGGTGGGGAGGAGGGCGCAGGACAGCGCAAGGTTCCAATCTGCTGTTCACAGGTTGCTATGAGTGCTAGTTCACTTGGTGACGTCCAACAACAGCCACCTTTAAAGGGATGCCAGCTCTTTCCCCAGCACAGCCACTGGGTGGGTTTGAACCACCAACTTTTACGTTAGCAGTGGAGATTTTAACCATTGCACCACTAGGGACCCTCTGTGGGAGATAAAAATTATTGTTACTTAACAACGACAGAGATGTTTGACGTCGAATATCTAAGAATGTGGACTTTAGAGAGGCACAGCCTGGCTCTTCAACACCAGCTCCACCAGCCAATAGTTTCAGAACCAAGAACAATAGGTGGAACTTTCTACAAGCCTCAGGGAGCTCTGGAGGTCTAGTTGGTAAGGAGTTGCACTGTCAACACAAAGGCAAGTGTTTTGAATCCACCAGCTTCTTGGCTGAAGAAAGCTATATCATCTCCTTCCATGTAATTTACAGTGTCAGAAAATCTGCTGGAGTTTCAGGTTTGAGTGGTCCCATCTTGAGGGCTTTGAGGTTTTAGTTTCAAGACTCAGTGATTCCAGTTATAAAATAAATGCAGCAGTGAAAATAATAATAATAAAAAAGTATTGTTACTCATTAGAACGTCAAGGTTCAGAGAGGTTGACTAATGTAGGCTAGGTCATCCAGCCAATAGGGGACAGTAGACCCCAAGAGTTTATGGATTTTGCAATCTTTGCATGACTTTTCTGGGTGGAGCAATTAAGTGCTTGACCACTAGCCAAAAGGGAGGCAATTAAAGTCTACCCAGAGGAGCTAGGAGAAAAGGCCTGGTGATCTGCTTCTACTCCTGAAAGACCTCAGCCAATGAGCATCCTTTGAAGCATGTGAATCTCCATGAGTTGAATCTACTCTATGGCAACTGTGTGTGACCTTTTCATTCTAGGGGGCCCTTTGGAGATGTTACTGATTAATACATTCAATGGTTGACCCAAAGGTTGGAGGTTCGAAGCCATCCAAAGGTGGTTTGGAAGACAGGTCTGGTAATCTAATTCCTCAAACCAGCCATTAAAAACACTAAGGAGAGGAACTCTGGTGGCCTAGTGGCAAGAAACTGTGCTGCAATCCCAAAGGCATGTGGTCCGAGGCCACCAGCTGCTCCAAGGGAGAAGGACCGGCAATCTCCTGCCGTGCAATTAACTGCCTCTGAAAACCCAACAGAAGGTCAGTTGTGGGTCAGATCTGACTCAACGATACACAACAACAACATCACTGAACAATCTGCAGAAATTGTCAAAAGAAAATCTACCTGATCAAGTAAACTTTCACTAAAGACTCAATAAAATGTTATTTAAACACACACACACACACACACACACACACATCCCACCTACTAAGAAGAGGAGCATCCAGGAAATCAGGAGACGAAGTGCATCGGGGAAGTCAGCTGTGAGGGACCTCTCAAGAGTACTGAAGAGCAACGACGTCAAGCTGGAGACTAAGGTGCGCCTGATCCAGGCTATAGTCTTCGCAATTATGTGCTATGCATCAGAGTTGGACAGTGAATAGGGATGATAGAAAGAGAATTGATACCTTTGAGCTGTGGTGCTGGAGTATAATGTTGAATATACCACGGACTGCTAGGAGAACAAACAGGTTTGTCCTGGAGAGGGTGAAGCCAGAATGCTGCTTGGAGTCAAGGATTCTAAGGCTTCATCTGACATACATTGGAAATGTTGTAAGGAGGGAATGGTCCTTGGAGAAGGACATCATGTTTGGGAGAGTGGAGGGACGGCACAGGAGAGGAAGATCCTCTATGAGATGGACTGATTCTGTGAGTGGAGTGGTGGGAATGAGTGTGTTTGAGACAGCGAGGTTGGCACAGGGTAGAACAGCGTTGAGGGCTCTTGTACATAGGGTCGCTATGAGTCGCAAGCGACTCCATGGCACATTACAACAACAACAATAGCAGTGGTACTTTGATACACATGGGTCACTGTGAATCAGAATCCAGCTAATGGGTACTGGTCCACCAGGGGCTGCTTCTCTTTGGCATTTCCTCAGTCATTGTATGGGGACGTGTGGGTGAGGATGTGACTTCTCAAGCAAGGCTAAACCTCAGGAAGGAGACCTCATGATCCCACCCTGCCAGTGGCCACCTCCTCCAGGAAGCCTTCCTTGGCAGTTGTGATCTTGGGTTGTGATTTTGTTCTCGTGCTTAGAAGACAGGCAGCACTGCCTCTTCTCATGTCCCTCCCTGGCCTTCCTGGCCCTGGGCAGGCTCCACGCCAGCAGGCGGATCTCGGATCTTGTTAGAAGTCTTGCCAACGCCTGTGCCTGCCTGTCTGCCCGGAGACCAGGGTTTCAGAGCAGGCGCTTCTAGGCTGTGGTGCTTTCAATCAGCTCATATGCATGTGAAAGCTTGACGGAGAATAAGGAAGACTGAAGCCAACTGAGGAATACTGAATGGAAGACCAGAGAACTAACGAGCAAATCCATCCTGGAATTACAGCTAGAACGCTCTTCAGGAGCGAGGACAAGGCAACTTTGTTCTTTACACTTTGGATAAGCGAGTAGAAGGCCCTGGAGAAGGACATCATGCTAGACAGTGGAAAAGGGGAAGCCCCTCAATGAGATGAATCAACACTGCGCCTGAGACAATGGACTTGGACATAGTGAGGGTTGTAGGACGTGCAGGGCTGGCCAGGGTTTCATCCTCTCGCACGCTGGGGGTGGTGGTGGTGGTGGTGCTGAGTTGGAACTGATTCATCAGCGCCTGATAACAGCAGAGGCTTCCAGGCTCAGCCTGCGTGTGGGTTTATGAGATGCGTCGGGATCCTGAGAGCTTCTTTTCCATCAGCGGGGAGCACTCAGGATGGGAAGGGAAGCGAGTGTGGGCTTGGCCCTGAGTGGGAGTTCAGGAGGAGGTGGGAATGTACCGGGTCCCAGTGTAGGCAGGACCACAATGTTCTGACTCCGGTCCTGGAGGGTAGCACAGGCTCCTCATTGTTCACCCTGACTCTGTACGCTAGCTGAGTGGCCGGACTGGGGAGGGCGAGAAAGCAACTTTGGGAGAAGGGTGGAGGATGCAGGCTTCCCCCCAAACTGCTACACTCCTAGTCAGCAGACTTCCAGGGAACTTTGGGTAAGCGGAACCTCTGCGAGATGGGAGGGGTCCTCAACTTAGAGTCAGGAGAACTGAGTGTCAATCTGCTGGGCCTGTCTCCCTGTTTCTGCAGCTGTACACAGCTAGAACTGACATGGCAGTCCGTGGAAATCATGGAGGGGTGGGAGCTTAGAACGATCTGGCAATAGTTCTAACACTAACTTGAGTCAGCACTGATAAATGGAGAAAAAGTAGAAATCATCAAGAGTGCAATTTTACTTGGGTCCACAATCAACACCCTTGACAAAGTCAAGAAGCCAAATGACATATCTGGCAGAACCAAATGACATATCTGGCAGATTTGCTGCAAAGGATCTCTTTAAAGTCCTAAAGAGCAAGGGTATCACTTGAAGGATTAAGGTGTGCCTGATATAAGCCATAATACTTTTAGTCACCTCATATGCCTGTGAAAGTTGGGTAATGAATAAGGAAGACTAAGAAAGAACTGATGTCTTTGAGCTGTGGTGATGTCAAAGAGTTTGAAATGTAAGAGAACAAACAATATACATCTTGGAAGAAATGCAGCCAGAGTGCTTCTTAGGATTGAAGATGGTAAGGTCCTGTCTCATGTACTTTGGGCATATGATCAGGACAGAGCCGCAAAAGAAGATCATGCTCGGTAAAAGTACAGGGTCAGCAGAGAAGAGGAAGCCCTTCACTGAGGTGGTTGACACTGGCTGCAAGCAGAGCAGTGATTGTGAGAGTGGTACAGGCCTGGGCTGCATTTTGTTCTCTTGTTGTTATGTGACCTCGAGTTGATTATGACTCACAGTGACCCTTTGAACAATGACTCTGAAGCTTGCCCTCTCCTGAGCCCACCTCAACCATTTCTGACACCTGACCCCATTGCCACGACCACTGTATCAATCCCTCTCATCCAGGGTCTTCCTCTCCTGTGTTGCCTCTCCACCTTTCCAAGCATGATGTTCTCCTCCAAGGACTGGTTCCTCCTGGTAACATGCTCAAAGTCTGTGACATGGAGCTTCAAAATCTTTGCCTTCAAGGAGCAAGCTAAGCTAAGCACCCTCTCCAGGACTGACCTGTTTGTCTTTGTGGCGGTCCATAGTACGTTCAATACTCTTCTCCAGCAACACAACTCAAAGGATCAATTCTTCTTCTTCCATCATCCTTGTTCACTGTCCAGCTCTCAGATGCACAGCAAACAATTGAGAAGACCATGGCCTGGATCAGGCGCACCTTAGTCTCTAAACTGACATAGTTGCTCTTTAGCATGCTGGAAAGATCCTTAACAGAAGATTTTCTTTTCTTTTTCTTTTTTTTTTTAAACAGAAGATTTTCTTAGTGCAACTTTGTCTTTTGATTTTCTGACTGCTAGTGTCAAAAATGTTGATAGTGGATCTGATCAAGATGAAAACTTGCTTGTTCTGATAAAAACAAAAAGGGCCAGTGTGAGTCAGAATTCAACTTACTGGTACCTGGTAACAACAATAAACATGGATCGATCCCTTAGTGCAGGACTAATTTTCCACTAACCCTTCTAAGTGCATTCTTCTTACAGTACACCGACCATCTGAGCGGGCTCTTAGTTCTGATCCCCAAATATTTGTCTTTTCTGATCTGGGCCTCCCTGTCTCCTCGTCATAGGTAGAGCCTTAAAACTAACTCTGGGCCACGAATTGACAGTAGCTGTGAACCCAGGCCACCACATTTAATAGTTAGTACATGATTCTCTCTCCTGAGCAGTGATGACATTGCTTCCTTGGCGGACCAGAATCACAGTGGGCAAGAGACAAGACTGAGCAATAAACCTTTATTGATAGAAGCCACTGGGATTTTGGAGTTATCTGTTACTGCAGCGTGACTTAACCCATCCTGAACCCATCTCATTTTACAGAGGAATAAGCAAGCTCTGAGAAAATGACTTGTTTAGAATTGTACAGCTGGACTCCAGCCTGTGCTACTTATTTGGGATGGTTGTCTGTGTGGGTGGAGGTCTCTGTCCTCTGAAGTCCCTTCCAGGCTTGTCTGGGGGGTGGGGGGTGGGGGTGGGAGAAGAGAACTACTTATACAAATACAAGGAAGCTATGGTCTCTCTCGGCCACTAGAGGGCAGCTGAACTCCAGCCTGTAGTTAGGTGGCAGGCAGTGTCCTCCAATCTTCACTGGAAGAGAGAACAGGGTAAGGGTCTAGGGGATGCAGAGAGGACCAAGGCTCAGGCCTGGCAGCAGCGCAAGATGAAGAATTCTAGATCCTCAAGCTAGAAAAGACCACGTGAAGGCATTTGGTCTGCATTTGACAAGGCGTCTAAGGCCCAGAAGATTATGAGCCCTGATCGAAGTTGCATGCTGAGTCCTTGGGCCAGAGTGGGGAGAGAACACAGGACCCCTGCCCTCCGCTCAGGGCTTCATCTCACGGGGATAATACAGTTCAGTGGGGTGTGTCCCTCCCCCAGGCACCTCGAGTCTTCAAGCCCAGCTGGTATTCTGGCCTCAATGGAGAGAAGGAACTCCAGACAGCACACAGCCAAGTCTGAAAGTCAAAACCTGCAACGGGAGAGAATGGATAAGAAAGTAGGGACCAGGGAGCTCTGGTGGCCTAGTGGCAAGAAGCTGCACTGCAATCCCAGAGGTGCGCGGTTCGAATCCACCAGATGCTCTGCTGGAGACGGAGGGACAATCTCCTCCTGTACCAGTCAGATCTGATTTGATGGTACACATACACAAAATAATAAATTAAAATAAAAAAATAAGAAAGGAGGGTCCAAGGCTCACACTGTCACCATTTGTTCAGTAACTTCATTCATTGTACAGAAATGATTACGGCAGGAACCAGTTCTCCTTCAAGAATGTTCCCTGGGACCATTCTATCCAGTACGGGAACTTCACAAGAAGGTGGAATCCAGTTGAAAACTGCTGCTAAGCTTGTTAAGCTCCCAGTAGCCGCCTGTACCGTACCAGAGAGTGCAAATATAGGATGTTTCCATTATTACACGACGTGCTGCTGAGCAGCACGGCCCTTTGAAGCTCGCTGAAGACAGCCACACTCTGGGGCAGCCCCTGTGCCGAGGTGGAGGTGCTCTAGCTCCTCACCTGTGGAAGGAGGTGACAGGTGAGACGACGCCCTTTCCCTGCTAGTTACTGGAAGGTTCTGTTTATAGGCCGTCTTCCTCACACAGGGCCTGGGTGGCGGCAGGTGCTCAGGAAATGGAAACTTTCCGGTCCTATTACCATCCTGCTGTTGAGAGAGAGGCCTCCAGGGTGCTGTAAGGACCCAGAAGCCGGCCCTTGCCCCAGCCTGGGGACCAGGGTCACCAAGAGCCCCCGGGGCTGGGTGGCCTGGTGGGTCTCCTAAGGGACAAGAAATGGCTGGGCCACCCAAGCTCTAGTCTCCAGAAAAGGTCCCCAGTGGGGGGCGAGGTGACCCAGAGTCACGGTGTGAAACAGGGCAGAGATGAGGAGGGACAGAAGTGGGGTTGTTGTTGGAGAGAGGCCAGATTTGGGGCATCCCTATTCTTACTGGATGTGTTTCTCAGGGGGTCAGCCTGGGATAGACAGCCGATTTGGGGATGGCCACCAGCCCGGCCCGCCTCCACCAGCCTGGGCACTCGGAGCCTCCCAGCCCTACAGGATTCCAGAAGCTCGGAGAGCCGTTCCCAGACGCCCACTCCTCAGAAGCCAGCCCCTCCCGGCCCCAGCGCGCAGCCCAGCCCAGGCCCCAGATGGAAAGGGATGAAGCTGGTGGCACAGGCTGGGAGAGCCCTGGGCTCTAGGCCTGGAGATTGTGACCTGGGGGCCAAGGGGGAGCTCAGGATAGGAGCAGAGGGACCAGGCCCCTGAGTGGGCCCCATGGTCAGACGTGGGGTGGAGGAAGTGAGGGGCCTGAATCTGCCCCAGGATCACCCGGGCCTTCTTGCTCTCCGATCGAGGTAGGTGGGTGTTTGTGTGTGTACGTGTATGGGGCGTGGGGTAGGGCCAAATGGGAATCTGGTGACACTAAAGCAGATTTCGGAAGTCCCGCCCTCTGCCTGCTTTCGAGGGGGCTCTGGTGGTTAAAGACTTGGCAGCTAACCGAAAGGTCGATGGTTCAAGTGCACCAGCCGCTTAGTGGGAGAAAGACGAGGGAACTCGATGGAGTGGGTCGACTGTGTCCACCTGAGGTTGCTACGAGTCAGAATCTACTCAATGGCCCAGGATGGGAAGCCCACCCTCCATGTGGCCATGGACTCTGTGAACTCCTGAC
Source organism: Elephantulus edwardii (assembly GCF_000299155.1). Taxonomy (NCBI): domain Eukaryota; kingdom Metazoa; phylum Chordata; class Mammalia; order Macroscelidea; family Macroscelididae; genus Elephantulus; species Elephantulus edwardii. The sequence continues at coordinate 2,647,229 of NW_006399836.1, read as the reverse complement.
AGGCAGAGACCCTGTGTCCAGGTGTGCAGGAGAGTGGGCTGCTGGGATATGCCGAGTGGAGGGAGGAGAATCAGGAAGAGTCTGAGGGCACCATTGTGAGGTATGGCAAACGTCCGCCAGTTTCCTACATCCCTGCCCCTGCTCCAGACTTCAGGGACCTGGCTATGGACCACTCTCGTCTCCCTGAGAGCCCCCAACATTCAGAACCTCCCTTCCCCAAGAGCCCTTCCCCTCCTGTGGCCCTGCCTGCCCCTTGAGTATCCCGTCGCAGCCAACACTGACCACAACAGAAACAGCCTTGTTCAACAAAGGGCAAGTCAGACAGAGATGAGAGTGGGCAGCAGCCGGCCATCTGGGAGCCCCAGAGCCCCCCTCAAGGGGAAGGCGCATTCTCCCCAATGACCAAGCCAGAGTCCTGTGTGCCTCCCCCATAGGTAACCCTCCCAAAGTCCTCAGGGCCTCTCAACAGATCCTTCTGGGTCCTCTGGCCTGTCACACTGCCCCCAACTGAAGTCCCCAAACACAGAGACAATTGGGTCCCTTCCAGTGTGTGAGCATCTGAGCCTGCCCTGAACCCCTGCCCACCACAGCCCCACTCCCCCCACATCACCACATACAGCCCAAAGCAGCCTGCAGTGAATGACGTGGACCCCTCCTTTGACAGCAGAGGCTGAGGGCCATCTCGAACTCCAGTAGATGCCTCTGGTACTTCCTTACCTGGAACCCCTGGGCCCGGCAAGTTCCCCCAAAACAGGGATGTGGTTTGTCCAAGCCTGTTGCAAGCCTTTGTCACATCTGTACTTCCCAGCTCTCCCCTGCTCCAGGGCCTCAGGCCCCAGCGCATCTCAACCCCCCCGCCCCGCCCCCACAACCCTAGCCCTGGCCCTGCCTCATCCTCACTCCCTTCCCTGTTGTGCACCATCACCCCAGATCCAGACCCTGGCCCCAAGCCAAACTGGCCATCCCTTGGCCTCCGTCCCAGAATCCTGCACTCCTGCTTCAGATGTGGAGGGTGGGAACCCAGAGCTCTTCAGCGCCTCTTGTTGTTGTATGTGTCGTCCAGTCAGAACTGACCCGTAGCTGACTCTCTGGAGGGTTTTTAGAGGCAGTTAATCACATGGGAGATTCCCCATTCCCTCTCCTGTGGAGCAGTTGGTAGCCTTGAACCATTTGTCTTGAGAATTGCAGCATGGCTTCTTGCCACTAGGCCACCAGAACTCCCCTAAGAGCTAATACAGACAGCACAAAACCACACGTGCTTTTCTCTGGGGCCCCGGCCCATGTGTGGTGACCTCTGAGGAGGTGTTTTCAGGCTCTGGCAAAGGGTCAGTAGAAGCCCTTGTACTCCCTTCTGCTGGATGCAGCGTGTCCACTGGATCTACCCTCGTTGGAAAGCCCTCCTTTGGCCTGTGTGGTAGCTGGGCAGGTTTGTGAGGGTCTCAGGGGCCCATGTGGAAGGGGGTGTAGCTGTGTGGGTGGGAGCTGGGGGAGATATCCGTTTACTGCATTAAAGGGCCCGTTGGAGTCAGTGCTCAGCTCACAGTGCCTCCATCCACAGAGCAGAGCAGCCCCTGAGGGTTTCCAGGCTGTCATTTGCACAGCAACGCGCCACGAGGTTCTTCTCCCACAGAGCCCCTGGGTGGGTTTGAACTACCAACTTTCCCCTTAGCAGTTGAGCCCTTAACACCATCCAGGTTGTTTCTCAGGGTTTGACAAAACAAGGCTCTTTCACGCCGAGGCCTCGCCCCCTGCTGGTGAGGAGGGGAAATGCAGACCCTCCAGGCCTGGGAGCCTCATCTCTGCGGCGGGGCCCTTCTCTCTCTGTCCATCATCTCAGGGAAAGATCACCAGCCCGGATGGACCACGACTTTGCTCCTTCTCCTCCAGAGATGCAGCCACATGGGTCTCCGGGCCCTGGAGCCTCCTTCTCCCACAGCCACCTGCTGGGACGCTCTGCCCACCCCTCAAGAATTCCTGGAGGGGTGTCCCCACTCATCCCCATTCTCAAAAAGACCATCTGCTTGGATGCCTTTCCCCAAAGCCAGATCCCACAGGTTTCCCGTCGGCTGGGCCCTGGAGCCAAGACCAGCAGTGTGGGCCCGCTGGAGAGTGACACTGGCCCAGAGGCTGGCCCAAGGAACAGCCCCGAACCCCGGAAGCTCAGCTCTATCTCCTTAACGCTCCGCCAGAACAGCCAGGCATGGTCCCCAGGACCCCGGCCCTCTCAGTGGGAAGAGGGACCCACCCCAGAAAAGGAGGCTGCTGCTCCTGGGGGAAGGAGGCTGCCCACTCCAGGCTCACCGCTGGTGACACTGACGCCATTGGGCAAGGCCTGTGCCCAGGGCCCAGGGAGCCCAGGCCTGGCCAAGCCCAGCAGGGTGCCCACAGGGGAGAAGCAGCTGGTGAGCTCACACCTGGCCCTACCTTTCCAATCCCGCTTAGCTCAGAATCCACTGGGCCCTGCAGGGTCAGGTCCCATGGGTCAAGGGCACCCTGTCGCAATAACCTCTCATACACCCACCAAAGCATCCTTAGGAAGAGGCAAGCCACGGCCCAGGGGTATCCCCAGGTCCCGACTGCGTCTCCAAAGGTCCACTCCAACCTGGGAGGCTGCGGTGGCCGTGGATTTGGCCACGTTGGACACAACCAAGTCAGGTACAGCCAGACATTCCACCACGGTGGCCACCAACAGACTTAGTCTGGCTATCAATTTGGACTCACCCAACACAGGCCGACGGGACACAGGAACTCGCTTGAAGTCCCCTGCTGTGGATACTAAGTTGGGTGCAGCAGTGGGCCTGGCTGTGGTGGGACCGGGCAAGCCAGGCAAAGCCAGGACCTTGGCTAGAGCAGACACAATCAAACCAGACACAGCCATGAATTTAAAGGCAGCAGACAAAACCAAGACTACAACAGGGCTGGTGATGCCAGCTATGACCACAGAGACCACAGTCACGGGGTGGGCAACGCCAGAGCCTGTCAAGGTGGGCTCAGCCGTGAACATGACGTCAGCCGACACAGCTACAATGGACGCAGCCATGGATTTGACCAGAGCAGATACGTCAGGCATCGCCATGGATTCTCCTGCTGTGGATACAAATAAATTGGAAATAACTGTGGATTCAGTGGTGCCGGTTAGGGCAGACCCAGCCACTGGGAGGGGGACACTGGCTGGTGCCATCACCTGGACCACTTCGGACATTGCCACCTACCCAAGCAGAGACACGGGCCTCACTGTGGATATTGCCAAGGACCTGGTCACAGAGCCTGCCATGTTGGACCTAGCCAGACAGAGCAAAGGTAATTGAGAAGAACTTGGTTGGGGTTGTCTTGGGCGGCGGGAGGGGTTGGAAGGACACCGAGGCTGGAGCTGGGTTATGCTTGGATAGGTTGGGAACCGGAGGGAGGACCAGAGTCAGGGACAGTTGAATGAAAAGGAAGAAAGAGGGCGAGCTCTGGTGACCTAGTGGTAGGAAACTGCACTGCAATCCCAGAGGTGCGCGGTTCAAATCCACCAGATGCTCTGCTGAAGAAGGAGGAACAATCGCCTCCTGTACCAGTCAGGTCCAATTTGACGGTACACACATAAAAAGAATAAATAAATAAATTTTAAAAAAAAAGGAAGAAAGAGACTGGGGGGTTGAGGACACAGCTGATGACCCTGATCTGGGTGTCTCAGGGCGATATTAGGGGAGTCATTGGAAGGCAGTGTCATAGGCATAAATTGTGGAGGAACAATCTTCCCCAGTTCCTTCCTTAGAATCTCCCACAGTCGTTTGCTCCCCTCCGAGGTGGAAAATTGGTCAATCTATAGGTGAGAGTCCAGCTTAAAGCAAACCTGTTACATGAAAATACAGACTTAACACGTCAATAGGTGGGGATTTGCTTAACAAGTCATCAGTGTTATTTGTTATAGGTGCTACATTAGAGATAGGGAGCTCTCCTGGGGTCTTCTAATTCCATTCACACTCAGCCTTTTAGGTAGACCAGTGGCTGCCTCATAGTGTCTCACCAAGAATCTCTTTTTGGACCTTCCTTAACCAATCCCCTCACCAGCTTGTTAGGTCCTGAAAGATAAAGCAGAGACTTGTATACATGGAAGGGCCACACTGAATTCCGAGGAGAATGGGCGTTCATTCAGTCTCAGGCAGCCTAAAGGCAGACACCGACTGCCTGCCTTGGGTAGCTGCATTCTTGACATAGGTAAAGCTCAGGGATTCTGGTATGTGGGGGGAAGTCCTTGGAAAGTATCTAGTCCAGTGCCTTGATTGAATGATGGGAAAACAGAGGTGAGAAAGGGGCAATGTCTCCGTCATGGTACCTCATGGCCATAGCTGGGGGCAGAGCTGGTGGTGATCATTTGTTCCTGTGTGACATCAAGGATGGACTCTACCGTTTTTATAGCTTCCCTGTTGGTGGCTGATTAACTGACTCACCAATTCCAGCAGCAAGGCCCTTCTTCTCCAGAGCGCATTCATGCTGTTCCCCTTGACCTCGTACAGGGCAGGCACATTCTCTAGCTCCTTACTGCTGCTTTTAGATCATGACTCCCCTATCTCCAGATAAGACATTTTGCCCTTTAAGATTTATGCCTCCTGGTTCTAACAAGCATCATCTCCCGTCACGACTCTCATGTCCACCATTATTCTTTTTCATGTGAGGACTTGGACCCCTCACTCAGTTTTCATTAACTCCCAACCCTCAGGGGTGTCTGTGCACATTGTCCATGCCCACAACCCATCCAGACGCCCAAGATCCATTCCATGGCCACCAGCCCTCCGTGTTCTTGGACATCCTTTGATACAAACTATCCATCCATTCTCTCAACTCCATCTTTCCGTCCACGGACTCAAGTCCATGCCTATATTCAAGCTGTGCTTGCAACACCCATGTACTTAAGTGATCAACCTAGCGTCTGTTCACCACCCATCCAACAGTTGGATCTTGAAATTTACCTTGACCTTCATGATCCTCTAGCTCCCCCGCTCCCATCCCATGACCCTAAGAATCACCCAGGACACGCTACCTCTGGAATCTTCAATCCCAACTTTTCACACTTTGATCAAAGATCAGATCCTTCTAATTATTTTAAGACTTCTTTCTCTCAATATTTGCTTTCTGACTTCACTTCACCTTCAATTTCTAGCCTGATAGGCCCGCTGGCTGTTCCCATTTTGGGGCAGCATCTGAGAAGCTGTCATCTGAGACTCTCTCTCTTACCTGGCTCCTCACCTTCCCCGAACTCCCACTCTTCCGTCTCACTCTCTAGCAGTACTACAACCCAGGTTCTCTGTTCTTCCGTGTGCTGGAAAAAAAATCATGCCATTCTGTGACTACAGAAAAGAGTCATCCAACGGAACGTTCTGCGGTGATGGAAACAGTCCACATCTGCGCCGTACAATACTCTGGCCACCCCTCATCCTTTTAAAAAAACTCCAAAAAAATCATCCGCCACCAAGTCTATACCACTAACGGAATAAACTTCCGGGCCTTTCCACGCAAATGTCCTGAGAGTAGTAGTCACCGTCTCAGTTTGGCCACCTCCTGCTCTGTTCTCACTGGCCTCTGCCTTGCCACAAGCACCACCTTTGGTCAGGACATCCCCAGTCCCCTAGTTGTTCCGCTTATCGGCCACCGTCCATAGCTTTGCCTCTAGGCCAAGCTTCTCTGACTGGTCCTTTTCTCTTCGTTTCACCCTCCTCTTAAGGGGGCAAGTGGGGTCCTTTGGGTTGGCAGACCCATCCTCATCTTGCTTGGCAATCTGGAGAACCTCAAGTGTGGGGACCTCCCCCAGCTTCTTTTTTTTTTTCTCCCCCCAGCTTCTGATGCTCCCTAAGCAATCACAGTGCTCCCTCGGTCCCTGGCCCCTTGATCTCTCTGGAAGTGCGGACTCCACCCCAGGCATCTGGGACTCACCTGCCTGGACTTCTCTGGAGCCCACCCTAACTCAGACTGACTCCCACAGGGCTAGATTTCACTCTTTTCCTGGCAGACACCGCCCCAGCCCCATCCATGCAGTAGAAGCCTGCTAGCCTCCGCTTCCTCCATCCCATCCATTCTGTCTCCCAAACCTGAGGCTTTACTCTGGTGGCCTAGTGCTGCCAACTCAAAGGCACTGGGTTTGAGTCTACTAGCTGCTCCGTGGCAGAAAGTTAGGCAGTCTCCTGCTGCGTGATTTACTGCCTCTGGAAACCTGCAGGAAGGTCGGCTGGGAGTCAGTTCCAACTCCACCAGATCATAACAGCACTTGCTTCCAGCCCTCTTCTCTGCCTGAAGCTGGACGGCCCACTCCCTCTCCACACAGATATCACATGGACTCAGGTGACTGAGGGCAGCGTTTCCCTGTCTGGCCCCTGGGGGACTAGCCATCACCTACCTACCTTTGAAGTCCAGCCCCTTTGCTTGGCTGCCAGGGCGGTGAACTTGCTCATTTTTTTGCTCTGTTTCTCTGTCTGGAATTCTTCCCTGGAGAGGGGCAGCATACTTGGAAAAGTGGAGGGTCAGTAAAAGAGAGGAAGACCCTCAAGGGGATGGATCGACAGTGCCGCAATGGGCTCATCGATGGTAAGGGTGGCGCAGGATTGGACAGGGTTTGGGTCTGTTGTTCAGCGGGTCGCTTGCTAGGAATCATATTTGAAGGCACCTAACAACAACAGCACCCTTCAGCTCTTACTTCAGGGGCTCCTTCCTGCCCCCTGTACACAGAACCCCTCTCCATTCTCTCCTCTTGCCTTCCTGCGCCTTTACGCCTCTGCCCTCACCTCCTCCAGGAAGCCTTCCACACTCTTTTCCCAGGATGCTCGCCCCAGTGCATCCTCAGTGCCCGGTGGGACTCCACCTCCTTCATTACGGCAGTCCAGCTTCCCGTCCACCTGCCCCACCAGACCCGAAGCCCTGTGAGGACCGAGCTGGCCTTTATCACCCGTGCGTCCCCGCTCCTGGCAATACGCTGCCCATGAATGCTGACCACAGCCTTAACGGCTTTTCCCTGACGGGTCAATGGAAGCGCAGGGAAGTTCCGGACCAACCCAAGGTCACAGGACTTGTCCTACCGGCCCCTGACTCAGCCTCCCGTTCGGGGGACCGCGCTGAGCCAGCGCCACTCATAGTCGCCGCGTGACTCGCGCGCACGG
>NW_006399836.1:2635140-2639757 GCF_000299155.1 Elephantulus edwardii | reverse complement strand
CGCTCGCCCGGGAGGAGCCCGCGCCCCGCTCCGCCGGGCAGCCCCCCGCCCTGAGCATCTCCGGGAGGACGGAGACAAAGGAGGATTCATGTCCAAAGGTAGGGCGGCCGCGGGCCCCCCGGCACCCCAGCCAGCGGGGCCGCCAGCGGGAGGGAGGCTCACTACGCCGAAGAGCCCACGCGCGGTGACACAGGCGCACACGGCGAGAGGGGCAAGCCCGGGGACATGCACACTGGGGAACAGCACCTACAGAGCCCCCCGCGCGCGCCCCCAAGGCGCGCACGCACATCCACACGGCCCACCGGTCCCCGAGACACCTCCCCACGCCGATACCTGTGCGCCACACATGGGTCCCTTCCGCGCACGGAGACGGCCACCAGCTGGCGGGCTCCGTGGGAGCTCGCTGGCCTCCAGGGGGCCGCGGTGGGGGAGGGGGGCTCCAGGGGCCCTTCGCTCCTGCGAATGAGCGCCTGTGATTTCTTCCCTGGGAACCCAGGGCAGATCTGGGGCGGAATGGAATTGCCGTTGGGGGTGGGGGTGAGCTCTTGAAGGCTCCTGGGGGGGGGGGAGGGAAGATTCCAAGCCCAGGAAGGAAGGGGGGCGGGCTCAGAGCCCGGGAGGCAGGTGCCATCCTGGAAAGGCCCCCCTCTCCCTAATGCCATCTTCCCAACAGAGGGGTGGGGACCTTGATCCGAAGACAAAGCCATTCATTTGCTTGTGAAAGAAAACGCAGGGCCCTTGAGTGGTGCGTGGCAGGGGGTGCTATTTCTGTGGGGACCTTCCCAAAGCCGAGTCAGGTGCACCGTGTCAATGCCGGAGCTTGAGAGCGGGTGGTTCCAGAAGGGGCCGCTGCCGAGGGAGCCTCTCCTCTCCAGGGCTCCCAGAGGGGCAGAGTGGAGCTGTATCCTGACGTGTCCGTTTCCTGAGCTCTCCACCACCTTCGGGGAGCGCTCCTCACCCCTCTTTGACAGGGGAGGGTGAAGTTGTCTCTAGGTCAGGGTTAACACGGTCTGCTCTCCCCATCATGACCTATTCATCAGCTGGCTTCTGGCAGGGGGGAGCTGCTCCGAGCTTGGAGCCCCCCTGAGGGGGAGGAAGGGAACAATTCTGCCTCCGTTCAGCCTTCATTCATTCATCATTGCTGCGCACCTCTAGTCTGCTAAATACTTAGGGCCTGCCCTTTGCCACTGAGTTCATTCCAGCTCAGAGTGACCCCAGAACTGCCCCATACGGTTTCTCAGGCTGCAATCTTAAGGAGCTCTGATGTGTTGTCCGAAGCTAGTTGCGCTGCTAACCCAGAGGTCAAGCTTCTCTGCTGGTTCAATCCATCAATAGCTCCATGGGAGAAAGATGAGTAATTTCCTCCTGTGCAATTTACAGCCTTGGAGACCCGCTGGAGGGTCAGCTAGCTGTGAGTCAGGTCCGACTCAAAGGCAGTAAGTGACTCTCTGGAAACAGATCTCCAGGCCTCTGACCTCAGGAGGAACCATCACATATCCAGTGCCTGCCCCAAGGCGGGTGCTGTCCTCGCCTTTTGGAGCATGCCAGGACCAGAGTTCAAGGTCATCTGAGGCTGTCACAGTGATCCCAGTGGTACTGGGGCCCCATGGCTGTCTGCATGAGGTGCTGTGGGGACCAAGGATGGAGCTGCAGGAGCACTTTCATCTGCTACATGCCTAGAGGTGTCTGGGTACCTGTCAGGTACCCTCAGCTGACTGTGAGCCCTCAAGGGCAAGGACCTTGTCGGGGGATCCACACAACCCTAGTTACTCAGTGAGCCAGGTAAGCACGCGTATCCTTGTGCTTACTTGTTCATCTGTGTTCACTGCATCGCAGGTTCTGCTGCTTTGTCACAGGTTCTAGGGAGGGCTGGCACACATCCCTGTCCCAGCCCCAGAGCACCTTCCTGCAGAAGCAAAGCCTTTGCTCAAACTGACACATCCCTTTTATGATGGGGACAGAGTACCCGGTGAGTGAGGTGAGCTCGGACTTACTGCTCTATGTGTGACACGGCTCACAGATTAACAAGCACCAGTAAGTCTGTGTTTACCTTGCTGATTATCTGTTCCACTCCTGGGTACGAGCTCTAGTGGCCTAACGGCAGGTGGTTTGAATCTACAGCAGTTCGGTGGGAGAAAGATGGGCGGTCTCCTCCAGCATGATTTATAGTCTCTGAAGACCCACTGGAGGGTCAGTCATGGGTCAGTTCCGACTTGACAGCAGCTGGCAACAACTCCTGGCTAGAAACTGCCCTTGTCATTGAGTCCAAGACTTGACTAGAGCAGCCCCAGTTCTATTGCATATGGAAATGCCTGGCTGAGATGGAGTGAATGAATGAATGCAGCGTGTCTAGTACACACACTGGGAACTGAGGCAGTCCAGCAGAAGGGCATTGCCAGGCGGCTTTCACAGGGAGACAGACTTGGGCTCCAAGGAAAAGGGGTTTAGCCAGGGGCTGGACTGGGCCAGGGTCCCCCAGCAGAGGCCCAGCACATGCAAAGGCTTCAAGGAGTGAGGGCAGCACATTTGCAGCTCCTTGTGGCTGCCAAGGTGCCGGGTGTCTGCGTGTGACTGGCATGTGGCTAGGAGAGGGCTGGCTTTGCCAGCAGTTGCTATACAGACGCTTGAGGAGAGAGTGACGGTGTGGTCCGCCCGGTGCTGGACTTGCTGCAGAGGTTTATTGGGAGCCTATCAGTCCTCTTAGCTTCGCTTGGCCAAAGATGATCTCTTTTTTGGGATTGAAATATTTGGATGCTGTAGTGCTGCTAGGCTTGCCCTGATTAACTAAAGAGAGGACATACACACACACACGAATGTTGTTGTTATGTGCTGTTGAGTTGCCTGCGACTCATAGCAACCCTATGTAAAATAGCCCTAAACCCTGCTCTGCCCTGTGCCAATCTTATTGTCTTTGACACACCTACCTCCATTACCCCAGCCACTGAATCAATCCATCTCATCGAGGGTCTTCCTCTCCTGCACTGTCCTTCCACCCTCCCAAGCATGACGTCCCTCTCCAAGGACTGGTCCCTCTTTGCAACATGTCCAAAGTATGCCAGATGGAGTTTCAGAATCCTTGCCTCCAAGGAGCAGCTGGGTTTCACCCTCTCTAGGACAAACCTGTTCCTTCTCTTAGCAGTCCATGTTATATTCAATACTCTTCAACACCACAGCTCAAAGGCATCAATTCTCTATCCTTCCTAGTCATTGTCTAGCTCTCTGATGTATAGCAAGTGATTGAAAAGATCATGGCCTGTATTAAGTGCACCTTAGTTTCCAGACTGACATCATTGCTCTTCAGGACTTTGGAGAGGTCTCTAACCTCAGACTTTCCCAACGCAATACGTCTTTGAATTTCCTGGCTGCTGGTGCCAAGAGTGTACTCAGCAGGGAAAAAAACAAGAATCCTCATATGGCTCACTTTATAGGTCTGTAAAATGGGTCTGAGTCTCAGCTCCACACACACCAGGTGGCTCCATCTCACAGCACAGACTGAGGAGACCAAATAGGACTTGGCTGGAGAGACCTGAAGCCAGTGAGGGGGCAGTAGGTGTGAGCAGCTGGGCAGGGCCGAGGGGGCATGCTGTTGGGGCGCAGGTGTGCTGAGTGGGGCCTTGAGCCACGTGCTGGGGAGAGAGGAGCTGGCCCGGCTGCGGAGAGTCAGCTGTTCCTGCCCAAGCATCTTGCTGCCGTGGGAGCTGCTGGCTGGCAGCAGCTCAGGGGAAGCGGAGCGAGCCAGGCCCCACGCGGGGAGGTCCTGAGGCCTTGCCAGGTTTGGCTGGGACTAGGAGTGACAGAGGAAAGAACAGTTTCTCATCTGAGGGCTCGGATTTTGCCAGCACCGGTGGAGGGAGCAGGTGGTGGGGATGAGAGCAGACTCCTGGCGGACTTTGGGGGTGGGGGAGGGAGGGAGGCACCCTGTCCCCCTCCCACCTGCCCATCTGCTGCTCCCTGAGTCCTCCCATAAAGCTAAGTCTCTGCAGGGCGGAAGTCATGAACCACAGGGTACATTCGAGAATGGCAGAGCTGGAAGGGGTCCTGGAGGGAACCTGGAGTCCAGTAACGTGTCCTTAACATCTGGGCACTTCCCTTTCACAAGTGCTGGCACGTGTGTCTTTCTTCCCTGCTGGGAGCCAGGCAGAGGCAGGGGGTCTGGGGCCAGCAGGCCAGGCTGGTGCCCGAGCAAAGGTCGTCATGACCTTGATCACTTTCGGACAGCTTTCTGGAAGAGCAAACTGAGGGAGGTGATTTGCTTGGTCCCCAAAGCTGGCAAGGAAGGAGCAGAGCCAGGCTCCGGGTACTTTTGTCCTAATATGCCCATTTGACGGATGGATAAATAGTTGCTCTCTCCTGTAACCTATGGTGCGAGCCACAGAGTCCCCTGTTTGTCAGCATGGCCCTGATCTGCCAAGCTCGGGGGTGTAAATTTCTCTCCCCACTGGGCAAAGGTCTCGCTTTTCTCTTCTCATCCCACTATCTGTCCGATACTATGTCATCTTAGGCAAGGCATTGTCTCCATCTGGGTCTTCTCTTCTCCCTTTGGGTCAAAAGAAGGAGTCTTCATCCTCTCACAGATTTTCTTCTTTTTTTAAAAATTTATTATTAATTTCAATGAAA
>NW_006399836.1:2607319-2634422 GCF_000299155.1 Elephantulus edwardii | reverse complement strand
CATGCTCCCTGCTTCTCCCCTGTGATTCTCATTTCCAGTCATTCTTTGAGCCTGTCCTTTTCCTGCTTCTGAGCTCCGTCTCTGGGCAAATGCCGCCCTTTTTGATTGTTCTAAGGGGTCACACCCAGATTTTCAGAACTCTGGCCAAGGAGGGTGCCCGGGACTATGCGGGTTACTGCCATGCTTGGCTTTGCAGCGACATCCACGTGTTTGAGGAGACACTGATCAGCCACCAGGCTCACTGAGGGAGCTTTGCACTTTATTTGGAGAGGCAGGACACAGGGCCAGTAATCCCAGCTAAGTCTGAGGTTCTCCGTCAGGAGCAGTGCGGACCCCCAGGGCACATTTTTGGTTTTCACAACTGGAGGTTGCTTCTGGCATCTCATAGAGGCCAGAGATGTTGCTACATCTCCAAATGACCAGGCCTGCCCCGATGCAGAGTTCCCCAGCCCCATGTACCAATAGTGCCCACCTATGTGGAGACCCCGTTACCCAGGTACAGGGCTATGGATGGGGCAGGAGCCGGGGGTTATCTGATGGTGTCCGGAAAATGAATCCATGAACTGGCTCTGTGGCTTTAGGCAGCTCCGGTCCCCTCCAGGCCTCAGTCTCTGCATCTGTGAAATAGGAGATCAGGACTGGACATGATCTGAGGCCTCTCGCAGCCTTAACGCTGGAGGATTCTGTACCAGAATACAACCGTGTCATCTCTGTAACTCTGCCCCTTCCTCCTTGGCTTGGCAGGGCTCCCAGAGAGCAGGACGGACACAGCCATGTCGGAGCTGGTGCCGGAGCCCAGGCCTAAGCCGGCGGTGCCCATGAAACCCGTCAGCATCAACTCCAACCTGCTGGGCTACATCGGCATCGACACCATCATCGAGCAAATGCGCAAGAAGACCATGAAGACGGGCTTCGACTTCAACATCATGGTCGTCGGTACGGAAGGTCGGGGTTCTGGGGGGGCGTGATAGTGGGGAGCACGGGCCAGTCCTCAGAGCGGCCTCAGTCCTGCCTTCTCCAGGACCAAAGACCCCTACGCCCTGCTAATCTCAAAGGCCTGACCTGTGGATGCTGTCTTACAGCATCTCAGCCTCTTAGTGCTACCCTAACAGAACTATCGCAAGTGACTGGTGGTTAAAGGCAGAAACTGATTAACTTACAGTGGAGAAGGGCAGGAGTTCGATTACAGTGTTGGAAAACCAGCGGGACAATTCTGTCCTGTCTTAGATGGTCGCTGTGAGTTGAAATCTGTTCAGCAGCGGTGAATTCGGCTTTTAGGTGATGTTTCCGTGGCATGGCGTCTGTCTTCCCCTATTGGTGCGTCCCCTATTCCCTGTCTCTCTTCTATTCTCCTTGTTACTGTGTGTGCTGTCAAGTCTAAATGGACCCACAGCTGTCCCTCCAGCAGATTTTCAGAGGCAGTAAATTGCAGGAGATTGCCCATCCTTCTCCCAAGTTGTAGCTGATTGATTTGAACCGTGCGGGATTGTGGCACAATTGTGTTTTGTTTGTTTGTTTGTTTTTGTTGGTTTTTTTTTTAATTTTATTTTAATAATTTTAATGACCATTTACAGAGATTTTGGATTTCCATTCATTCATTGTTGCACTTTTCTCCCTGCCCAGTCGTTCCCCCCCTCTCCCCAGTTTGCTCCTCTCTTTGAAAAAGTAAAAGAAAAATTCTTTCTTTGGTACACAATCCCCCTGCACCCCTCCCACCGCCCCAGGTACACTCCACTATGCAATCTTAATTCTGGACTCTTGTCATAACTATAATACCCTATCATATATCGCTTTTAAATTATTCTCTCCCTCATCTGTTTCAATGCAGCAGTTTCTTACCACAAGGCCACCAGAGCTCCCTCTATTATTTTTTTTTAAATTAATTTTAATGAAGATTACAGGGGCTTTGGATTTCCATTCATTCATTATTGCATTTGTCTCCCTGCCCATCCCTCCCCCCAGTTTGCTCTTCTCTTTGAAAAGTAAAAGAAAAATTCTTTCATTGGTATACAATCCGCCCCCACAAGTCCGCTCCACTGTGCAGCCTTCCTTCTGGACTCTTGTCATAACCATAATACCCAATCATATATCGCTTTTAAAATGTTCTCTCCCTCATCTGTTTCAATGCAGTCTATATAATTTATCCAATTTTTCTTAGTCTCACTGCAACCCTGATGTCAGTCCCGTTCTACAACAGTGGCACCATGCAGTATTTGTCCTTTTGTGACTGAGATATTTCACTCAGCATAACATCCTCCAGAGTCACCCATGTTGAATAATATTGCATGAGTTCCTTGTTTTTCAATGCAGCGCAGTATTCCATTGTGTCAATGTACCACAGCTTCTCTATCTATTCGTTTGTTGAAGGGCACTCTGGTTGTTTCCAGCTCCTTTCTATTGTGAACAGAGCCACGATAAACATGGGTGTGCAGAGCTTCCTCTATTCTTATAACTCAGGAATGGTTAGGTTCAGGTGATAACTTCCACTGATACGGGCTCATTAGCATAACAAAGACAGCCTATTTCCAGATAGGTTCGCATCTACATGTATGGGGTCAGAACTCAATACATGGTTTTTGGGGTCACCGTTCAATCCATACAGTTGAGGAAATATCTTTCATCTGCTTTTTTCCATAAAATGCTTGTCTGTCAGATACTTTTCTAAATCTGAGCATTCAGATTAAGACAGACTAAAAAGAAGGATTGGCTATCCGCCTCCCAAATAGCCGGCCTCCGAGAACCGTATGTACAATAGAGAACACTTAGACTAACAGATAGGGCAATTGAGCTTTCAACCATGGAAATACAAAGGACATGTGGCAAGGAGGGACCAGTCCTTGGAGAGGGACGTCATGTTTGGGAGGGTGGAGGGACAGCGCAGGAGAGGAAGACCCTCTCTGGGGTGGATTGATTCTGTGACTGGGGTAGTCGGGGTAGGTGTTTCAGAGACAGTGAGATAGGCACAGGATAGAGCAGGGTTTAGGGCTGTTGTACATTGTGTTGCTCTGAGTCGCAGGTGACTCGACAGCACGGCACAACAACAACATCCAATCCATAGTAACAGATGGGCTAATTGGTGCAGGAAGGGAGCTTTGGGTGGGTGGTCAGCCTTCCCAAGCTAGGGGACACACAAAGCCTCTTAACCATCTCAGACCTGCCTTCGAGCGTGTGGTTTAGGAGAATCATCAGCGCTGGTGCGTGGCTTGGGTGAAGGGTGGCCTGATTTCCAATCTTGGCTAGTATCCTACATCGCAGGGAATTTCTAGGAAATTGGTGATTGGATAGCATGCAAGTTATATTGGAAGCACAGATTGTGCTGGAGCAGGAAGGACTCTGGATTTCAGTCGCTGACATACGGATCTGAGTGTTAACCTCCTTCTTTGTGCTTAAATGTTAGCCATCACCAAGTGCTGTCAGTCCTGTCCTCATTAATGCCTCAGCTATCAGCCCACTTCTCCGGATCTCCACTGCCACCACCCTAGGCCCAGTGGCCATTCCAGCCCCTCCCAGGTTGCCATGGTTATCTCATCTCGTCACGTGACCTGGTGCTGTTCAAAGTCATGATCTGTAGCTAGATAAGGAAGTTGAGCCTAAATGTCAGTTGATGGGAGCATCTTCCTTTTAAACCATTTGTTATGATTTGACTGAACGTTTACATAGCAAGTTGGGTTGTGGGTTTTTTTTTTAAATTTATTAAATTTATTATTTTGTGTGTGTACCATCAAATCGGCTCTGACTGGTACAGAAGGAGATTGCCCCTCTTCTCCAGTAGAGCATCTGGTGGATTTGAACTGCATACCTCTGGGATTGCAATGCAGCTTCTTGTCACTAGGCCACCAGAGCTCCCTAGCGTGTTGGTTTTTATTGAGCAGTTTGTCCACACCTGTGGCATCAGGGTGACTGCAGAGTGACAGCACTCTTCCCACCTCCCCCCTGTGTTGCCCATTTCCATTCCTCCTTTCTTATGCCCCTTCTGTCCTTTGAGCTTCATCCCTTGGCCAGTGTTGTTCTTTTGATCTCAGACAGTTAATTGCTTAGCTTCCTGCTATTATTGCTTTCTCCCTAGGACTGTCCATTGCTTGGCTAATAGTTGAGCCTTAGGGATGAGCTCAGTTGCAGCCCTGAAGGTTGACCAAGGGTCTTGGTCTCAAGGGTTCCAGAAATCCCTATCAGTCTGGTAGGCCTGATCTTTTTCTTTTTTAATTTTCTTTTTTGCTCCACATTTCTCTCCCACTCTGTTCAGGACCCTCTATTGTGATCCTTTCCAGAGCAGACAGCAGTGACGGAGGGGCACCTCCTCATTCTTCGGGTCTCAGGGAAGTTGATGCTTGTGTGATGTGGCCCATTAGCTCTTAGGATTAATGTTTCCACGGGTCTTTGATTTTCTTCACTCTTCTTTGGTCTTGGATGGACACTGGAGGAGGCCAATAGCTACATCGTTGATGTCTGCTTACAAGCTTTTAAGACCCTGGTCACTGCTCACCAAGGTAGAATGTGGACATTATCTTTGTGGACTATGTTATGCCAATCAATCTTGATGTCCCTGTCGTGAAACCCTTGCTATTAAAAAAACAAACAAAACACTCCACTGAGCCAAAGTGTGAATTAAGTGTGTGGAGTCACAGAGCCGATGTACACCTTGGTGTCAGCATCTTTTCTAAGGAACCACTAATGGACTGTCCAGGGACACTGGCTGCTGGTCATCTAACCGTACAGTCCTGGTTTTCTGTTTCCTCTACCTTCCAATCTATTGCCCACCAGCAGGTGTGTCAGCGGCAATGAGGTTGGAGCAGGGTTTAGGGTTCTTGTACATAGGGTCACTATGAGTCACAAGTGATTAGATGGTACAAAACAACAACAACAAAAACAACAACAGCCACCTCCAAACCTCATCAGGTCTTCCTTCCTATCTAAAACCCTTTACTAACTCTGTAGCCAGCTGGAAACGTAACTGTCTGACCATCAAGGAACCCAGTCCTTAGCTTTCAGGTCAGGTGAAGTCCCCTGTCTGGCCTGGCACTGCCCTCTCAGCTCCTTTCTTCTCCCTTCCCATCTAGCGCTCCACTTCTCACACCTGAGGAATGCTCTGCCTGGACTCACGAGGCTGTTTGAGCTGGGGCTGTTTGAGCCTGAGCTGTTTGAGCTGGGGCTATTTGTTTGAGCTGGGGCTGTTTGTTTGAGCCTAAGCTGTTTGTTTGAGCTGGGGCTATTTGTTTGAGCTGGGGCTGTGTGTTTGAGCCGGGGCTGTTTGAGCCTGGGCTGTGTGTTTGAGCTGGGGCTGTGTGTTTGAGCCCTGGGTGTGTTGTGTAGGACACTCATCCTCCTCTCCCTGTTTTTCCTCACCTTCCAGCTTCCTTCTTGTAGTCTTCCTTGATCCAGAGATTAGATTACTAGAGTCCTTTCCCTGGGAGTCCCCAGTGCCCTGCGGGGCTCTCTTTCACAGTGGTCCTTGCAACGTGCTCTGACTGTTCATGGTTCCGTCTCTCTCCACACTGTGGAGGGAGCGCTGGTGGCTCAGTGGTAGAGGGTTGTGCTGCCAACCCAAAGGCACAGGGTTTGAATCCACCAGCTGCTCTGTGGGAGAGCTGCACAGTCTCTTCCCGTGTGATTCACTGCCTTCGAAAACGTGGTGGAAGGTCAGCTAGGAGTTGGTTCTGACTCAGTGGTACACAACCACCGCCGCGCTAAGACCCCTGGAGGGTAGGGATGTTGGTCACCACCTCTCTGATTCTAGAGTCTCTCTGCTAGACTTCTCTGATGCTGGAATCTCTGATTCTAGCCCAGCACTTGCCCTTGAAGGACACACACTGACAAATGACTGCAGCCAGTACTTTGACCATTAACAGCAAATGCAGGACCTGAGTCTGCTCGCTCCCACCAGGGCCCAGAGCTCACTGCTGACTGGCCGTGCCTGCCTTCCGCACTGGGCCAGGCTCAGCACCGGCTGTGTTAGAGGAGGATCAGCTGGAATGAAAAACGTGCCTCATTTACCATTTCTGGGCTTGTCCAATCACTTCCCTCCCCACCATCCCGTCAGCAAAGAAACTACAGCTCCAGGGAGCATGCATGGGGATCAAAGGCCCTCAGGGACCTGCACAGTGGGATCAAGACCCCTTCTCAAGCTTCCCAGTCTGATCCTTCTTTTAATAAATAGACAAGCTCTGTGAGATAAATGAGATCCATCATCAACTGTCTGTAAGCTTTTGTTGGAAGGAAGCCCAGGTACATGTGACTTTCTGACCTTTCTTTCATGTAAGAAGTGGGAAAAAGATAGGGACTCTCTTCCCATGTGATTTCCAGCCTTGGAAGCTTGCTGGAGGGTCAGCTGTGAGTTGGTTCTGCCTCAAAGGCAATGAGGTTTGTTTTTGTTTATTTCTTTATTCACTTAGTGCAAGGAAGGGCTGGAAGCCTCTTCAGTGATTGAAAGCTGCACATGCAGCAGGTGAAGGTGATTGTGAAGGAGAATTTGTCAGCCCTGTTCTTACAGCGTGAGGCACATTTACAGATTGTTAAAGGCCAAGCAAGAGTTACCCATTTGTAACCCAGAGGACCACCACGGGATTGCTCCAGACCAGCGCTTCTCAAACCTTCCAGGAGGCCGTCCTTTCAGAGTCCTGATTCTGAGCCATAGGCCTGGCGTGGGTGCCCCTGTGCTGCCACTGCTGCTTGGCACGGGGCCGTGTGTGAGACCCTGTGCACAGCGTGGCGTGTGGAGCCCTGCTCAGTGCAGCCTTCACTCTTCCTAGCCGTGGGGCTGGGGGTGAGACCTGTGGAACTGATCGTGAGTGTGTGTGTGTGAAGAGCAGGGAGAATGGGGCCACGGCCTGAAGTGGTGGCCAGGGGCGTGGGCGCTGCCTCAGCTCCTCTCGCAGTGCCCACCCTGGGATTTAGTGCCCCAGACCTCTTGGGCTTCCGGAAGCTTGGTTTAGAAGCCCCACCACTATTCATAAAAAAAAAAAAAAAGAAGCCCCACCACTAGACAAATGCAGAGGTTTCCCTCGCCCACTGGTGAGTGCAGCCCCGGATTTGGGGCTCTGGCTCAGGGGACTTCAGGAAGGAGAGGAGGGGGGATTCAGATGATATCTCCCCAAGGCCACATCGAGTGAGCTGGAAGCTGGTTACACCCTGCCCGCTGGCCGTCTCTGCTAGCCGCTCTATCATCAGGGCCAGATCATAGGTCAGGGGCCAGGGCACAGGTCAGGGCCTGGAGCACTCGTCAAGGCATGGAGCTCCTGGAAGGCTCGGGAGCGCACCCAGTCCTTCCTACCTCCTGTCCCTGCCTTCCTACAGGGCAGAGCGGACTTGGCAAGTCAACGCTGGTCAACACACTCTTCAAATCCCAAGTGAGCCGCAAGGCTGCCAGCTGGAACCGGGAGGAGAAGATCCCCAAGACGGTGGAGATCAAAGCCATTGGGCACGGTGAGGGCAAAGGGCGGACCCACAGGCTCTGCCTTCTAGAAAGGGAAAGAGTGAGGTTCATGAGGGGATGAGACACATGAAAGGCTATTTTTTCCCCTTGCTGTGTACCATTGAATCGGATCCAGCTGGAACAGGAAGAGATTGCCCCTCCTTCTCCAGCAAAGCATCTGGTGGATTCGAACACACACCTTCGGTATTGCAGTGCAGCTTCTTGCCACTAGGCCACCAGAGCTCCCTTATGAAAGGCTCTTTTGAGAAAGAACAGGACTAAGCACTAAAGTCAAATGTGCTTGTTCAGAATACGGAGGGAATGGGAAGACATAGGATATGAGCACGTGTAGGATTTGTTGTTGTTAAGTGCCATAGAATCGTGTCTGACTCACTGTCACCCTGTGAACCACAGGCCTGCACCCTGTCCTGTCCTGTGCCGTCCTCACAGTCTCTGACACACTCGAGCCCACTGCTGCAGTCACTGTGTCACTCCATTTCATTGAGGGTCTTCCTCTCCTTCACTGACCTTCTACCTGTCTAAGCATAATGCCCCTTTCTAAGGAATAGCCTTACAACAGACCCAAAGTGTGTGAGCCGAAGCTTCACCGTACTTGCCTCTGAGGAGCACTCTGGTTGCACTTTCTCCAAGACACAGCCGTTTGTCCTTTCGGCAGTCTGAGGACATCCTCAGTGCAGGGACTAGGATGAACAAGGGTGTTGAGGTGGATAGAAATGTGAATCTGACTTTCCGGGTTGGGGATCATTAAGAGAATGGTCTTAAAAAAAGGCTTTGTGATGGAAAAGGTGAAAGGTTATTGAATGAGAGGAAGACCTTGAACGAGATTGATTAACACGGTGACTGCCAAAATGGGCATGAGTGAGGAGGAGACGGTGAGGTTGGCACAGCCAAGGGCCAGGTTTTGGTCTGTTGTTCACAGGGTCACTATGAGTCGTAGTTGACTCAAGGACACCTCACGACGAGATGGGGAGGCCTTGGGTCTCCGTGGCTAGTGAGCTGCAGGGGTGTCTGGTCCAGCTCCAGGACCGACCCCATCGGCCCTTCTCTGTTCACCATCCTCAGTGATCGAGGAAGGTGGGGTCAAGATGAAGCTGACTGTCATCGACACGCCGGGCTTCGGAGACCAGATCAACAACGAAAACTGGTATGCATCTTCCCCAGATTTCTGTTCTAAAGACCAGAGGGGCGCCCTCTGCGCCGTCCGTGCTGGGGTTTACACGAAGACATGGCAGAGAATGGGAGAGCGGTTTGTAAAGGGCCTGGGAAAGAGCTCAGATGGAGACCAGGTGTGGGGAAGGAGGGGCCGGAGCAGAGGGAATTTCAGCTGAGGGGCTATCAGAAGGTAGGGGAGATCTACTATGGTGGCAGCTAGACAGACGGAACAAATGAGCTGAGACGCATAAGGGGGGTGGGGAGCTGGAAGGTTGGGACAGATGTCACCCTGGGAGAAGAGAGAAGGGAAACCCAGGAGGGTGGGGGGTTTCCAGGAGGAGAGAGAAGCTAGCCGTCAGCCTCCAGCCCAGAAGGGGACGAAGTTGACTGGCCAGGATACAGCGGAAAGATTCCAGGCAGACATTTGCTTCCAGCTGGAGGTGGAGACCACTACATCTCTGTCAGGGAGGGGGTTCTGCCTCAGACAGGGGAGTCTGCCTCAGACAGGTAGGTCTACCCAGCAGCACAGCTGTGAAGTGACTGCATTGATCTGAGAAATGAGCCTGATCCCCTTCTTCTCTGGTTATAATCATCCCCCTTGGTAGAGAGTCTAGTGGACTAGTGGGTAAGGAGTTGTGCAGCCAACCCAAAGAAAGGTGGTTTGAATCCAGCAGCTGCTCTGTGGGAGAAAGATGGGCAATCTCTGAGGGATTTATAGCCGCTGACAACCCCCTAGACAGTCAGCTCTGAGTCAGTTCTGACTCAATGGCAATGAACTTGGAAATTTGGATAGAGAAAAAAGTAACATTCACAACAGTAATGATAGTGAGCTTTCACCAGGGCTGAGTACTTTCTGTGTGTCCTTAAATACCTGACACACGTTCTTCCTAATCTTAGGTGAATTCTGCCTGGCAACTAGAGTTCCTCCCATTTTTCTGATGAGAAAATTGAGGCTTAGTGAAGGAGGGTAGCAGTGAATTAGCAGCAGAGGTGGTGGAAGTGGATATTGCTTTGTGGAGTGGGGCAGGGCTCCAGGCTCTGACAGCCCAGGGAGGGGACTCAGGAAGACAGATGGGGTGGGGAATGCTCCATCCTTGGTGATAGGTTGATAAGGTGGGCCCTGGGGGCTGGAATTGACCAGCAAGTGCAGCTGACAAGGTGTGGAATGCATCCCAGACCCACCGCCCGGGGAAAGAGATGGTTTAGGTGCTGGGGACGCCTCTGACCATCGGTAAGAGAGCTTCTGGGTATGTCCTGTGATGCACCGTCTGTTTGCGTGTTCCCTCAGCTGGGAGCCCATTGAGAAGTACATCAATGAGCAGTATGAGAAATTCCTGAAGGAGGAGGTGAACATCGCCAGGAAGAAACGCATCCCTGACACACGTGTCCACTGCTGCCTCTACTTCATCTCCCCTACTGGACACTCGTACGTAGCCACCTTCACCCTGCTGCTGGGCCTGGCTCTGTTCTCAGCCTCTGGGCTCACCCTGGACTGGGGAACCCAGCCTCCACTTAGCAAGAGAGGGTTGGATGGGCCCCATGTAGTCATGGCCCGGGGATTGCCCTGGTCCCCACATCTGATGTCAGTCATTGTCCAGCCCCGTGGTGCCCCAGCCCTATAGCTCGGCTGTACCCCAGAGAGAATCAGTATATGTGAGCAGAGGGTACCTGGTCATCCAACACTGCCTACTTTGTACAAGTTTGGTGGGCGGCGAGAAGGGTGAGGTGCAGAGGGGTGGGATGCTGGCTGGGAGCTGGCTTTTGGGGAGTGTGGACCCAGCTATAGGGATTTAGAGGGTGGTCAGCCTAGCTCGAGATGAAGATGGGAGGGAGCAGAGAGTGCTGGGAACTGAGGCGGGGCTGCAGGAGGGAATGCTGGGAGCAGACCGAGGGCACCATGACTTATTTTCAAGCCTTTGCCAGGTGAGAGGAAGGTGCAAACAAGACCCCCAAACACTGGCTGAACCAGGGCATTCATTAGGTGCTCAATAGTGGCAAGGGGCATAGAGACATGTGAAACAGGAGCCTTGTTTCAGGTCCAGGAACCTGGACCTGAGGCCAGACTGTCCTTTGTGACCTGATTTAATGAGTCCCCTGGGCAGCTAAGCCGGCATCAGGAGGGGCGAGGACCTCCTCAGGCCTTGCTGTGGGGCTGGGAGGAGCCTTTCCGGAAGTGCTCCCTGCCCATCCAGAGGTGCTCCCTGCCTGTCACCTTTTGATCCTGGAACTGAATTCACTCCTGTGGCTCAACTTTCAACCAAACAACAGACAGGTCTACAAGGTGATCGGTAGCACCAGGGAGGGTCTCACTCCGTATAGCACTAACCAGGCAGGATCAGGAGGGCAGGATATGCAGGGACAAAGCTCAGGAGGAGGCGAGAGAGGACAGAAGGATGGACGGGACCCAGAATCACAGTGGAAGTGGGAGAGGGCCATCACCACACTAGGGGGGGACACAACACATAGACACACACCCCACGACTAATTGGTATCATAAAACAAGACATCTATGAGTTATTTGGGAATTGAATGGAAAGGCAGTTTGCTCTATAAACTTTTCATTCAAATGAAAACATTTTTTAAAGGGAGGGGTTTGGAGGTGTTGTTCAACAGACAGACTAGGACACTTCCCTGTCATGGACACAGGATGTACGGGTGGGTACGGGTGGGGACAGCAGAACAGAGATGTTCGGAAGAGAGATAAAGTCCCCGGGTCTGGGTGATGAGAAAAATCTGAAGCCGTGGTTTGAGTGGAGCTTAACAGTGGGGGGGATCTGGGTGGGAACAGAGGAAGAGGGATCGACAGGATGCCGTGCAGGTGCCCGGGGTCTGTGGTACAGGCAGTGGGAGCTGTTGGGTTGAGAGGGGGTGCGTGTGTCAGAGAGGAGGGGAGCTGTCATTTCATCCTTAACCAGACCCCCATCCCAGGCTTTGTGCCCCAGGGCTGCCCCCGGGGTGGTGGCAGCAGAGATAGGTCTCCTCTGTGGGCAGTGAGAGGTATGGGAAACAGGGCCAAGTGACGTGGCTGATGTCCTTGCCTTCTCTGGGCACCAGCTTACGACCGCTCGACCTGGAGTTCATGAAACACCTCAGCAAAGTGGTGAACATCATCCCGGTCATTGCCAAGGCTGACACCATGACCCTGGAGGAGAAGTCTGAGTTCAAGCAGAGGGTGAGAGGCTTCCCTCCCCTCCTCCCATCTTGTTCCTTCCTCCCTCTTCTCTGGGTCCATGCCATCTCCTATCCCTCATTGTTCTTCAGCCCTCCTCCCCACCTTCCTCCACCATTCCTCACTCCAACGCTACTTAAACAGTGGTGACAAGGGGCCAGGGCAGCCCCAGACCCCTTTCTTCTCACCCTCTAACTATCCATGAGAAACCACGCTCCACTGTTAGCTATCAGAGGAGTGTATTAATTCACCAGTCAACCACCAGCTTGCTTTGATTGGTGTTTCTTGTGAGCTAAATGAGATGTGTTGGTGGTGCAAGAGGTAAAAGTCAGATTCAAGAGATCTGTTGTTCATAGGGTCTGTATGAGTATAGTCGTAGACTCGATGGCATATAACACAACATGCACATTTAATGTTATGAATTAGACGTTGATGTTTTCTGACATCCTTTATGTCTTGGAGCTCTTCTCATCAACAGATGCAGAAAATCTCTTGGGTTACTTTTTCAAGACTACACTGCAGAACTGTTTTACTCTATATTCCCACTTTTCAAGTCCTGCTCTTTCTGAAATTCTTCTCCAGACAGATTTCTCTCTACTCAGAAAAGGTACATTAACATCAACGCAGAAAGACTAGACTTTCCTTAAGGAAAATATACACCCAAATATTATTATACAGATAAATAAATGATTCACCAAGAAATAAAATGAGAACATGAGTATGACTGATGTAGAAGCAATAAGTGAAATTCTAAGCATTGTTAGGCTTACAGACGAGCATAAATTAAAATGTAATTGTTGTGGTTGTTTTTGTTAAGTGCCATCAAGTTGAGAATGACTTGTAGTGACCCACGAACAGCACGTCGTGTGCCATCTTCATCATCTTTTTTTTTTTTGTGGAGATGCTGGGGAACGAACATCTTCATCATCTTTGACATAGTTGAGCCCGTTGCTGTCGTCACTCTGTCAATCCATCTCCTTGAGGTTTTTGCTCTCTTTCACTGCACGTAGGCTTCCTGGAGGCGGTGGCACCGAAAGGGCAGAGATGTTTAGGAGACTCAGCCCTCTTGCCTGCAAACAGGACTATAGCCCACAGTGGCGTCACCACTGTCCGAGCAGATTCTGGACTCAACTATGCTCATGTCTACATCCTAATCTTGTCCGGTGTCTTCTGGTCAAGTGTGACTCATAGCCACCCTATGAACGACAGATCTGACCCCTGTCCTGTCCTGTGCCATCCTCGTCATGTCTGACATACTTGAGGCCGTTGCTGCTCTCACTGTATCAGTCCATCTCGCTGTGGGTTTTCCTCTCTTTCTCTGACCGTCTCCCTCTCTAAGCATGTTGTTGTTAAGTAATGTGGAGTTGAAACTGACTCATAGCTGACCCTCCAGCAGGTTTTCAGAGGCTGTAAATGACAAGGGATGAAACAGCCCATCTCTCTCCTGTGGAGCAGCTGGTGGATTTGAACTGCATACCTTTGAGTTGGCAGCACAATCCTTTACCACTGAGCTATCAGAGCTCCCTGAGCTAGCCAAGCACAGGGGCTTTGATTATCAGGAGTCAGGGGCTTGAACCTACACTCCAAACCTTGCCTCATGCCGGGCTGAGCAGTGGTGATTAATGTACTGGGCTCTCAGGGACCCTGGCACTTGCTGACGGTCTCAGAGCTGGGCTATTCACTATCGAAGATTGACCTACCCCTTAGACTTTAGAATGCGCTCGCATACATGTGTGTATCCCTCCGACTTCAGAAAGCGCATGCGTTCGTGTCTTTGCCATTGCTCTGACACCGGCCTGCGGTATTTCTCCTCCTGTCTCCTACAGGTTCGCAAGGAACTTGAAGTAAACGGCATTGAATTCTACCCCCAGAAGGAATTTGATGAGGACTTGGAGGACAAGACAGAGAATGACAAAATCAGGGTGAGTACCAGCTTATTGCGGTCACATAGGTGACATTTGATGCCCGGGGTCCCCAGTGTCTTGTGGGGAGAGACCAGCACTAAGAACACACGGACAGGGCTTCCTGTACCCAGAGAACTGATGCCGCTTTCAGCCTCTAGACCACACAAAGATGCCCTCCCCACTCCAGGCCTGGAAATCTCCTAGTGTGGGGTGATGGGAGGGACACCCAGCAGGGAGCAAGTCAGCCTGGGGACTAAGGGATCTGCATCATTGTTACAACTCTGCCTCAGTTTCCCCAGATCAGATGATCAACTTACAGGCTTTTCCTTCCTCTTCAAAATAACTCATCCATCAATAAAAAAAAAAACAACACAAAACACCAAACACATAAAACCATTTCAGCCATAACTCCCATGTAGAAAACAAAACAAAACAAAATTTTAAAAAGCAAAGAAAAAAACAAAACCAGAGCCGATTTGGCTGAGTGATATGGCCACTGAACCCCCTCCTCAGCTGCCCCTAGGGTAGGTTCCTCTTGAGGACCTGGGGACAACATGCAGCCTGGCTTGGAAAGCACTGACCTTTGTGATTTTCAATTCCCTGCCAATCAAAAGATCGTGTGATTCCCTGTCCACATCCTGAGCTCTAGGCCAGGCATTTGTGCCTAGGGTCACTGTGACCCTGGACGTGGATTCCTGGTCTTGAGTCTCCATCAGATGCAGAGAATCTGTTGTTGTTAGGTCCATCAAATTAACTACCACTCATGGTGACCCTGAAACAACAGATCTGCCTTATCGTGCACCACCCCCATCTTCTCTGAGATGCCGAGTCCATGGTCACAGTCACTATGTCAGTCCATCTTATGGTCTTCTCCTTCTCTGACCTTTCCAGCATGATGTCCTTTCCCAATGCTGACAACATGCTGTACGTATGTGAGACAAAATTTCACCATCCTTGCCTCTAAGGAGCACCCTGGTAGCATTTCCTCCAAGACAGACTTATTTGTCCTTTTGGCATTCCATGGACTATATTCAGTGCTCTTTTCCAAACCTCACCCCAAATGCGTCTGTTCTTCTATCATCTTTGTATGTTGTCCAACCTTCAGATGCACAGGAGGCAATTGAAAAGACCATGACTGAGATCGAGTGTAACTTAGTCTTTAAATCGACATCATTGCTCTTTAGAACTCTGGAAGGGTCTTTGACGGCAGATTTTCCCAATGCAACACATCCTTTGATTCTTGACTGCTGTTACCATGAGTTTTGACTGGGGATCCAAGTTAAATGAAATCACTGGTAATATCTAATCTTTTCTACATCTATCACAATGTTGCCTATTAGTCCACTGGTGAGGATTTTTGTTTTCTTGGTGTTGAGATGTGACCCATATTGAAGGCTGTAGATGTTTATCTTCTTCAGGAAATGTTTCAGGTTCTCTTCACTTTCAGCCAGACAGGTTGTGGTAAATGCCTAATTCAGGGTTGATGCTGAGTTTTCCTTTAATTTTAATGATACATTCTTCATATAGTTTAGGTTCTTATGTGATTTGCTCAGCATACAGATTGAATAGGTATGGACAAAGAATACAACCCTGACGTACAGCTTTCCTGATTTTAAACCACGCAGTGTTCCTTTGTTCTGTTTGGACAGCTGCTTCTTGGACTAGGTTAAGATTTTGCAGGAGTATTATGAGATGTTGTGATTCCCATTCTCCTCAATGTTATCCATAGTTTGTTGTTATGATCCACACAGTCAAATGCCTTTACATAGGCAATAAAATGCAGGTAAACATCTTTCTCTGCTTTTAGCTCAGTTCTATCTGACATCAGCAATGATATCCCTTGTTCCACAGCCTCTTCTGAAATTAGAAGCCCCCCTTATCTGAGGTTGTCATGAAGTTAGTGAATTAAAAAATCAATTGAAGTAAGGAAATAACTTCTTTAAAAAGTGGTGCATCCAAATATGAAGTATTTTATTTTACCTTAAAACACATACGTCACATTTATTGAATATACTTTTCATGTGAAACCAACATAGGACTTGGGAGATAAGTTCACTTTTTTTTAAATTTAATTTAATTTTATTATATTTTGTGTGTGTAAAGTCAAATTGGGTCTTATTGGTACAGGAGGAGATTGCCCCTCCTTCTCCGGCAATAAGTTCACTGTTGATGCAAAAGCAAATCACCTTAATCAAGTCTTTCTAGAACCTTCACCTTAACGTGCAGAGAAGCAGCTCTTTCTACACTTGCGTGCCCTCAGTGTTACATGGTATTGAATGCAGGTGATTAGTCACAGACTCACCTTCTCTTGTCGATGCATCCCACCCGGTGGAGTTGAGGGGCAGGCACATACTGGAAGTTGACCTTTGAGCTGAGGAGTTGACCAGTAGGGTCTTTTCTGGTTTATTTGGTTTCTAATTTTATAATTTTGGTGTTGCTGATAGCAGACACAGCAAAACACACCCTAATTCAACAGCTTCTCCACGCCCAGTTCAGTCACATTGAGTGCATCCTTTGAGTTGTACAACCTTCTCACTCTGCTTTTCTGACTTGATCCTCCCTCATCAACACAAACACACCACCCTCTAATGATTCTATCTGATTTTTTTGAGTTGCTGTTGTCAGTTTGATTCTGTATTGTTTGTGTTGTTATGTGCCATCATCTGCAACTCTTAGCAACCCTGTGTACAACAGCCCTGTCCTAAGCCAGTCTCACTGACTCCAGTACACCTACCCCATTGCCCTAGTTACTGTTTATTAATCCATCTCATCCAGGGTCTTCCTTTCCTGCGCCATCCCTCCACCCTTCTGAGCATGATGTCCTTCTCTAAGGCTGATCCCTCCTGGCCACATACCCAAACTGTGGTGAGACGAAGCTTCAAAGTCCTAGCCTCTAAGGAGAAACATGGTTTCACCCTCTACAAAACAAACCTATTCATTTTCTTGGTGGTTCATGGTATGTTCAAGACTCTTCTCCAGCACCACAATTCAAAGGCATCAGTTCTTCTATCATCCATAGTCACTATTTGCTCTCTGATGCATAGAAAGTAATTGTGAAGACCATGGACTGGATCAGGTGCACCTTAGTCTCTAGACTGACATTGTTGCTTCTCAGTACTCTGGAAAGGTCCCTGAAAGCAGATTTACCTAATGCAATTAATCTTTTGATTTCCTGCTGCTGGTGCCAAAAGTGTTGATTGGGGAGCTGAGCAAGCTGTCGCTGTTAACAACCTCAATCTCTTCTCCATCCATCACAGTGCAGCCAATCTGCCCAGTGGTGAGAATCTTTCTGTTTTTGATGTTGAGCTTCAGTCCATATTGAAGACCACAGTCCTTTACCTTCTGCAGCAAATGCTTCAAGCTCATCTCAGTTTGAACAGGCAAGGTTGTGTCATCTGCATAATGTAGGTTGTTGATGAGTTTTCCTCCAGTCCTGATGCCATATTCCTCCTCATAAAGCCCAGCCTCCTGAACGTTCCATTCTGCATATAGATTGAAAAGGTATGGAGACAGGATGCATCCCTGATGTACTCTCTTCCTGATTTTGAACGATATAGTGTTTTCCCTGCTCTGTTCTGAGGACTGCTTTCTGGTCCAAGTATAGGTTTTGCATAAGCACAATCAACTGTTGATTCTATATAGATTGTAAAAAACCCTTAATGCTCAAGTCTGTCCATAGGTTTTATACAAGTTTCCATAACTCTGGCTTTTAGTGGCTGGGTGGTTGTATTAGTTTCTTCTGGCTGCTGTAACAAATTTCACAAAGTGGGTGGCTTGTAAGAAGAGAAATTTATTATCTCACAGTTCTGGAAGCTGGGAATCTGGGGCTTTGAGGAGCATCAGTTCCTTATCTGTCTTCTGTCTGCTGATAGTGCTCAGTGTTCTGGGACTTTAAGCCGCAGAATCACACAGTATTCTTCCCCATGTGCCCCTCTCTCTCTCTCTTATATGGTTACCAATCAGATTGAGTTAGAATTCACTCTACTCTTTAGTGTTAATGCATGCTAAGTAAGGCTCACAGGTACTAGTGGCTAGGACATCTGTGTCTTGGTTTTCCTGTGATGCTTTAACAGAGATGCCACATGTGAATGACTTTAATAATCAGAAACTTATTCTCTTATAATTTAGAAGGCTAATAGTAAATTCAGGGAGCTGGCTCTAGGGGAAAGCTTTCTATCTTGATTCTGGAAGAAGGCATCCATCAGCATCTGTAGAACTAAGACAGATGAAGATCTTCGTCTATCTTCCTTGGTGTCAGGGAGCTTTTAGTAAAGATACCTGAGTCCAAAAGGATGCGTTCCACTCCTGGCAACTCTTTCTTGGTGGAACTGAGGTCCCCTCTTGACTTGTTTCTTGCCCTTTTGATCCCTTGTGGTTACAAGCCATACCTTAAAGTAAACCCTTACCATCAGGTCAAGACAGCAGTGTGATTAAGATCTGTTGCATTCCACCCTTAACCTACTTACAGCTCTTTTTTAAAAAAATATTTTTCATTTATTTCATATAGTAATTCCTTTACATTTATTTCGTTCACATACATTGTGTTTTATATAATCTTTCATTTACATTGTGCTTCACACAATCATTCATGTATATTCTATTTTACATTTTTTAATTGGTTTGCTTACTAAGTTTATATTCCTTGTGTTTCACACTATTCTTTATTCACATTGTGTTTCATTCAATCATCCTGATGCGTTATGTTTTATAAAATCAATCACCATTGGACCTTGTCCATCACCACCCTGTCTTTTTGCCCAGATCCTTCCCATTTGCTTCCCCCCATCCCTCCACCCAACAAACTATGCAGCCCTGTGGTTTCACCCCTACCTCTCGTCCCCTCTCTTCTCCCCTCGCCCCCTGTGAGTTCCTGTACATGGTTTACTACTTATCCTTCTACTTTTACAATAATGGTCTTGTGCAGTATTTGTCCTTATGAGACTGTATTAATTCACTCAGCATAATGCTCTCCAGCCTCAAAAATAGGGAATGCTTCATGAATTTGCGTGTCATCCTTGTGCAGGGGCTGTGCTAATCTTCTCTGGTTTGTTCCAATTTTAATATATGTGCTGTTGAAATGAGCACTCTTAAGGCTCTTTTTTTAAAAACAAAATCAGATCACGGAGGATCTTTAGTTTCCACAATATATCACTATTGTTGTGTATTCACTATTGTTGTGTATTCACTATTGTTGAAGAGTCAGAACTAACCCATAGCAGATCCTCCGGTGGGTTTTCAGAGGTAGTAATTTACAAGGGAGTGTTGAGACAGAACACCAAAAGTGAGATAAAACAGAGCATACATAACTGGGGCCAGCAGTTCCATCAACTGAAGTGTCACAGGCCACGCCTATGTATTTATTGAGAATCACGGGAAGTAAATTGGAAGGAGAATTCTCTTGTGAATGAAGCCGAAGTAGTTCACACACATTAACTCTCCCTCTGCAGGGGGACCCTAGCTGTCTCTTGTCTGCAGGAAGCAGCTCATTTCCTGTGATCTGTCACAAGAGAAATTCCAACTTGTATTTTGTGTTTCCTTCAATTCCTGATTAAGCATATGGTTTATCATATAATATTTGGTATGAAATTTGGCTTCTCACAAGCGAGGATATTACACACCCTTCTCCTGTGCGGCAGCAGGTGGATTTGAACCATGTTCCTTTGCATTAGCAGTGCAATTCCTTACCACTAAGCCACCAGAGCTCCCAAGTAGATATCATTACGTGTGTGTATTTTTGGAGGAACACAGTTCAATCTGTGGTAATCAGCTTATCTTATAAAAGGATACAGTTCAATCCATAACAGTGAGTATTGCTGAAGAAAGGTTCTGTCTGTCCTAGCTAACTCACTTGTGTGTTCCAAATTAAACCAAGGTGGAGTAAAGCCCTATGACCCATACCAAGTTCTCCACTTGAAGGAAAGCTGACAGAGAGGTCATTAGCCAAAAAGTGATTCAGTCAGGATTTGAACCCAGAACTCTTGATTACAAATCCGATGCCCTTGCTAAGAGAACAGTTCCTTGCCTTATTGTCGGTGGGATCACTGAATGAGCATCAGGATTGAGTGGTGGTCCCAGGCTAGGAGCCCAGACCTGCGTGCCACCCTGCCCTGGATGCCCAGGTCGTGGCAGGATGACAGTGCGTGTCTGCTTGTGTTTCTGCCCCTCCAGCAGGAGAGCATGCCCTTTGCCGTCGTGGGGAGCGACAAGGAGTACCAAGTGAATGGCAAGAGGGTCCTCGGCAGGAAAACTCCCTGGGGGATCATCGAAGGTAATTCAGGGCCCCTTCTGGGAACTAGCCAGTGACCAGTCCTCCAGCCTCTGTACATGAAGCACCTCCAGGCCAGGGTGGAGCCCTGGTGGTGTCCTCGTTAGACACTTGGTTACTAACCGCAGGGCCAGCTGCCCTGGGGATGGAGACATGGCAGTCGGCTCCAGTAAAGGTTTACAGCCTTTGACACCACGTGAGACAGAGCTGCTCTGCCTCCATGGTCACCATCAGTCACGGTCGACTAGATGTGCTGCTTTCTTTTGCTCATCGGTCAAGGCACTGGCCTAAGATCTGGAAAATGAAGGCCCCTCCACACCGAACTCCTTCCCACTGAATCCATTCCAGCTCACGGCAACCACGTGTATTCCGCAGTGGTGCTGGTGTGTACTGTGGAGTTAGAACCGAGCCGTAGCTGACCCTCCCACAGAGCAGCTGGTGGACTTGAAACGCATGATTTTGAATTGGTAGGACAGCTCCTAACCTTTAAGCCCGTAGCGTCCCCTTCCAGAGTAGAAATGGATTTTCCGAGTGGCCCTTTAAGGTTCTTTCGGCTGTGATCTTATGGAAGCAGGTGAGCAGGCTGCCATAGCACTTCTGTGTGAGTGCAGAGGGCTAAGAGAACAGTTTGTGCTACCCAGGGACTTTGGTTGGGATGGATGATAAAAAATGAATATAACAACAACTCTGAAAGTTTTCAAAGAATCACTTCAGTTATCTCATTCAAAATGGTAACCTGTGAGGGGAGCAGAGTAGGTGTGACTGTGCTCAGAACGGGAGCCGCTGAAGCATTTGAGTCTTGGACAGCTTCAATGTCTTGTCCAAGTTCACATAACTTGTTAGAGTGAAATTTGAACTTCAGCCTCAGGGTTGTGTTTTGTTTTTTTTTATTTTAAAGCTAAGCCCAATCCCATTGTATTGTGTTGTCTGTCATCTTCTTTTGGCCTTTTGTGAGGATATTCTAGCATTTTCTCAGTATCTTTCTTGAATTGGAATAATTTATTACAATGTCTATCATTCATTAGATTGTGAGGCCAGAGAGTTCCTGTTTAAATCAATGTCTGGCTCCCATGAGTGCTTTACAAATAGTGGGTGCTTAATCTATGTTTGTTGGAGTGACTTTATCTTGTAGAACACATCTCTCTAAATTGTTTTTTTATATGTGTTCTGCTATCTTCCTGTGTCTTAAACTTGGGGCAAATTTCTTTGACTCTCTGGGTGTCATTTAGTTTCCTCATTTTTAAAGCAGAAAAAACCCCGTTATTTCAGAGTCCAGGACAGTCCGTGTTTATTATAATGACTTAATAAATACGTGCTCGAGGAGTAAAATCTACTCCACTGAAGCACTGATATGAGAAAACATCCTGAAGGTTGTGGTGACCTGTCTTGTGGCTTGCTCCTGAGTTCCCACAGTCCTCATAGACACCCACCTGCTGGGCTTTGCTGCATTAATGAACACCTGCTTTGTTTTGCTTTGTTCACAGTGGAAAACCTCAACCACTGTGAGTTTGCCCTGCTTCGAGACTTTGTCATCAGGTAAGATGCCCACCCTGGATCCACATGACTGGTTTCATTGAGGTGGGTCGGAGGAGCGTGTGAGTGTGACAGGGTGCTCCAGACGCACTTCCTCAGCCTCCAGGTGTCTCTCTCTGACAGGGCCCCTGCCCCAGACCCACCTCCTACCTGAAGCAGAAAGGGCTGTAGAAGCATCACTGACTCTTTAAAATGGGTCTTAGCCGCTGAGTCCCAGCTACCTAAGTGATGGGTCCACCTCAGATGTCATGGTCACCCTCTCTCTCTCCCCTTTGTCTCAGCCCTCTCTCTCTCCCTGCCTTGTATCCCTCAGGACTCATCTCCAGGACCTCAAGGAAGTGACGCACAACATCCACTATGAGACCTACAGGGCCAAGCGGCTCAATGACAATGGAGGCCTCCCCCCGGTGAGCGTGGACACAGAGGAAAGCCACACCACCAGTAACCCCTGACGTCACCCCCTGCATCATCACACATAACCACTCTCCACACACGCACGCCCAGATACCACCACCACCCACCACCACCTTCTCCTTTCAGCTCTGTCCCATGGGCCAACTCGATCTGGTATCTGTAGAACATCTTGTCTACATATCTTGTGAGTGTGTGTGTGTGTGTGTGTGTGTGTGTGTGTGTGTGTATGAGAAGGCGCAAGCGTGGGTGTACGCGCATGCCCGTGTGTACGCAGGGTGAGCTGTTTCACTGCCCTCCCTGAAAGTCCCTTGTAAGCTTGGTTCTTCCATGACTGTCCATTATCTGTCTCCTTTCCTTGTGTCCTAGAACACAGCCGTGTGCCTCACTCAGGAGGTCTGGGGGAGGTTCCGATTAAAACAGTGAGAGCAAGTGGGTCACAGGTAACTCTCACCTCTGAAGCTGCCCACAAAGGAAGGCCGCAGACGGGCGTTGGAGCTGTACCTGGGTTGGGAGAGGAGAGGCTGGGACAGAAAGCTCCCCATCAACCTCCGGGTGAGGGGTGGTCTGGAGTAAGGCTAGGCCTGCTTGGGAGAAGGAAGGTTGAGAGAGGGGAGACACATCAGAGCTGAGGCCCTAGGAATGGGAGCTTCGCTGTTAGTCCGTGTTGTGGTCACTGTCCCCAGGCTGTCACCACCTGTCCCTGTCCCTGGCTGCTGCTGCCCACACCTTAGCCAGTTGCCTCCCTTGCTTCCTGTTTCCTCTTTCCCTTCCTCTCTCTGGCAGTTTTCACTTCCTTCTAGATGAATCTTCTGTAGCGTCATGGCTTTCTTTAGAACTCACGCTCAGTCTAGTTCCAAAGTGATTTTCGAGACTCCCTTAAAGTGAAACCACAGCTCATAGCACAGGGCGGTGCAAAATGAGATTACGGGAAAAGGAAGAAGTCAGAGGAGAATGGGGTGCCGCTGAGTGCTGAACCTGGCCCTGAACTTGTGGGCAGCCCAGGCGGACAGGGAGATATGGCACGTTCTCTTCAGTGCCCGTTCAAGGAAGCACAGGAGTTGATCAAGTGAGACCACCTTTTCTGGACATTAAGTTCTGAAGGAACTTACTCACTTTAAAGTATCAAAAGCCACAACAATTTTTGTTTTGTTTTCACTGTTTGACTTAAGACTCCACCCTTAATCTCTCAATATCCTGCCTCTTTTGAGCTGGCTTCCTTATCTGATTCTCTTACCCTCTTCTTCTTTCCATCCTCTCCCTCATTTTGTGCTGAAGCTGATTACATTTATGTCTGTCTGTCTCTTTATCTGCTTCACCCCATCCCCCTCTCCTAAACTCCTGCAGACATCCCAACATCACTCACAGTCATACATCTAGCTATGGTTCGATTTTCTCTGCAACCCAGTATTTATTAATATATTGGTCCCTGATTTGTTTTACATTTATTATTTTTCCTTTAGTCTGTAAGCTTGCTAAAATCTGGGCTAGGAAAACTCTTTAGCTTTAGGAAAGAGAAAGTAACTATTTACTGTGTATAGTGACCTTACCCAGCCTTCTGCCCCATCTCCTGGTCCAGCTCTGGGCCTTTCCTGGCCCTCCACAAATCCCAGCATTTCTAGTCCACTGTCACTCAGGTGCTGGGAAAACACACAGATTTTTAGACCCAAGAGTCTGTGGACCAGGACAAAACAGATGGGGGTGACCAGTGACTCAAAACTTCTGGTTTCAGCCTTACCTAGAGGCTAATGTGCGGTTCAATATGTCCTCTGTGGCCCACTGTGATTCTCAGATAGGCACCTGCTGGGATAGAATAACAGCCATGTGAGATCCAGAGGCAGCTGCATTTGTTCGTGGGGGAACTCTCCATGTGGAGACTGGGACTGGACACCGCACACAGCAGCGGCAGGTCTAGGGGATGGGGGGTGGGGGCGGGCTCTGGAGAGATCTAGTAGAAAGGCGCTCTCAGTGCCTTTAGACTCTGAGCTCAGCCTCCCTGGAGAGGCTTTGCTATTGCTGCCCGCTGCTGGTGTCCACACCCTCAACCATTCTCAACCCCCCTGCAGGGAGAAGGCCACCTCGGCACTGTCCTTCCACCTGTGCCCGCCACCCCCTGCCCCACTGCTGAATGAAGGCCATTTCCAGCTGCTTCTCCCTCCATTCCTCTCAGCCGTTATTGCTGCAGGGCCAGGCCTTCCTTAGCGCTGTGCTTGCCTAGCCCGCCGCCACAGCCCCTCTCAGCAGGTGGGAGTGGCCAGCCGCCTCTTAGGACAGTTGCTTCCTCCATTTGCCCACACCACCTCTGTCCCTGCAGTGGACGGGAGGTCTTGCCAGCACTGCCCTGCTCCATCATCTGTGTCCGTGGTCCCAGCCCGTCTGTCCGTAGGGAGGACGAACTCACCCAGAGCCGCTTCTGCCCTTGCAAACCCATCCCAGCTACTTGTACCATCTCCCAGGGAAATGGCACTGCTCCTCCCCATCCATCTGCATGAGCTCCTCTTGGTTCCCCTCGAGGGCCAAGAAAGCAACTTTCTTGCTTGTCAGATTTGTGGGTGTCAGCTGTTGTGAGGCCCAAAGCTGGCAAGGGTGTCTCCTTTATTGCTTGAAGGTCTTCTTAGGGCTGGGTCACTCAGATGTGAGAGAGCAAGGGCTCTAGGATCACTTTTTCAAAAATCACCACTTGTGGCTGACGCAGTATGGGCTCCACTCCCTTCCCGGCCCACACAGCAGCCACTTAGGATAATGGGTTCCCAGAGAGAGGTTACTGGAGATTCTTTGTCCTCATACTTCAAAGAACTCCCCTGCCCTAACCCCAAGACCCCAGAGACTCATAAGATGTGAATTTGAGGAAGAAAAGACACCCTTCTTACCAGTTACCTATAAGAGGGGACTCTTCCCATCCGGCCCCACTAACCCTCCCAGCACCCTGTTAATGTGAGTAATGATTAGCCTGGCCACAGGTGGTCACTGTAGGCTAATGGAAAAACCCTATGAAGGGCAAAGCCCCTCTTAGATGCATGAATGTTTGCGAATGTCGGCTACCACTGCCCCCCACACTGTGTCTTTATGGGATCCCTGCCCCCTCTCTCCACCTGGACACAAAGGCTGGTGACTTTGGGCCATCCATCTATAACTGAGTCCTGATGGAACAAGAGGCCTATGCCTAGGGGATGCAAGACCGAAGACCCATTGCTTCTTAAATGTTACTGGTCCCAGCCAACCTCTCGGTGACACTATGGCTGAAGGTCCCAATTGAAAACAAGCCAACAGACACACAAACTGGTCGTGTAAATGTTGCTAGACTTTGTGTTGTACAACTAAACATTGCTGTTTGAACAATAACTGCCTGGCCTGTGTCTTCTTTGCGCTCATCATTCATTGGCCAAAAGATCTGATAACATCATCATACCCATCCATAGAGGTGGACAGGGACTGTGTCGGTAAGAGGTAGCCATGGAAATTTCATAAGGGAACTATTTAGTGAGCTAAGGTGTGTCCGATTCAGACCGTGGTCTTTCTGATTACTAGCTATGCATCCAAGAGCTGGACAATGAATAAGGATGGCAGAAAAAGAATTGATGCCTTTGAGCAGTGGTGTTGGAGAAGAGCATTAAACATGCTACGGACAGCCGGGAGAACAGATATGTCTTGGAGAGGGCGCCGCTGGAGTGCTCTTTGGAGGCAGGCATGATGAGGCTTTGCCTCACATACTTTGGGCATGATGCTAGGAGGGGCTATTCCTTGGAGAAGGACATGATGCTGGGAAGGGTGGAGGGTCAGTGAAAGATCTGAATCCTGTCCTATCTTATGCCATCCTCACACTTCCTGACACACAGGAGCTCATTGCGGCAGTCACCATGTCAATCCACCTAATTGAGGGTCTTCATCGATGGTGAAAGAGAGTTGTACTCGGCTTGATGACACCTAATGACAAACATCTTCAATTGGCATGAAGTCATTATTTCCTGGGGTTTTGTGTCCAAAAGTGGCCACACAGGATGCTCTTTCTGCAGACCAGCAAGTACCACTGCAGCTGTCTGCTGGCCTGTCTAGTTCCCGCTGCTCACACTTCCGTGGATGTCTCACACAGTTCAGATCTGTTCAGGCCATTTCCGGTGTTCAGTTTTTAGCTGCTTCCCTCACTCTCCCATCACCTTTCTCAAAACCTCTGTTAAGTTGGTTGCTTTTATCAATAACAAGCTCCTTAGTGGCCATTAAAACTCCAAGCCTTTCAGACCAATTCTATTGGGTAATTTTACATACAATTTGCATAGTAAACTGACAAATCCCAAACAATATTAAATATACATGGCAGGCTGAAAAGCAACCAATCATTTTTGACTGAACTGTAAAACAGAGGCCAGAAAAAGGCCTTATATAAAGAAATCCATTGCACAGCATACACCATACTATGCAGATAGTTATGGAGCAAATTCCCTATGCCATGACGGTGTCCCTGTGTGTGCCACAGTAGAACTGAATGATTATATTTGAGACTTCAGTGTTCTTCAGTGGAGATTAGGGTTTAGTGGAGCTGTAGCAAGTGGCTTGCAGCTTCAGGACTGGAGAAAGAACAGTCCAGTGGTCCTTAGATGAGTCAAGTAAAAGGATAAGGCTGGAATGCAAGTGGCAAAGGACAAAGAGATGGAAAGAAGTTGGGCAACTTGAGGGGTATTAAGAGTGGAAAGGATGAGGGGAGCTCTGGTGGTCTAGTGGCAAGAAGCTGTACTGCAATCCCAAAGGTACACGGTTCGAATCCACTAGATGCTCTACCGGAGAAGTAGGGACCATTTCCTCCTGTACCAGTCAGATCTGATTTGACAGTACATGCACAAAAAATAACAAAAGAAAAAAAGAATGGAAAGGATCACAGCCAAAGGAAATGTAAGGATGCTTCTAGGCCCTTACCTTCAAAGGGACATAGAAACTGAAGTCCAGAGAGTACAATCATCTCAAGGTGTTCTGAGTGCTTATCTTACTGCTTCACACAATTCTCGTGCAGTTTGGCCTATTTCCCCCCCCTGTTTTTTATTATTATTATTATTATTAATTTTAATGACAATTTACAGAGACTTTGGATTTCCATTCAATCATTGCACTTTTCCCTGCCCCTCCCCCACTCCAGTTCTCTTAGAAGAGTAAAAGACAAATTCTTTCATTGGTATACAATTCCTCCCCCCAGGTCCACTCCACTAGCAGCCTTCATTCTGGACTCCTGTCATGACAATAATACCTAATCA
>NW_006399836.1:2593102-2607219 GCF_000299155.1 Elephantulus edwardii | reverse complement strand
AACCCCAAGGACAGTCCCATTCTACAACAGTGGCATCATGAAAAATCAGTATTAATTTTAAT
Organism: Elephantulus edwardii; assembly: GCF_000299155.1. Lineage (NCBI taxonomy): Eukaryota > Metazoa > Chordata > Mammalia > Macroscelidea > Macroscelididae > Elephantulus > Elephantulus edwardii. The sequence continues at coordinate 2,607,157 of NW_006399836.1, read as the reverse complement.
GAAAATTTACATAGATTTTGGATTTCCATTCATTCATTTTTGCACTTTTCTCCCTGCTCACCCTTCTCCTTCAGTTTGTTTGGTCTATTTTTTAAAAAGTTTGTGTTGTGGGTTTTGGTTTTTCGGTGTTTTGGTTTTTTTTTTGTTTAAACTTCTGAAATCAAGTTGCTCTGTGAACCCAAAGGCACTCTCAGTGTGAGTGCACCAGCAGTGCTGTGGGACAGAGAGGAACAATGTCCTCATGCAATTTATAGTCTCTAAACCTGGCTGGCTGGTCAGCTATGAGGTGGTCCTGATTTGAAGGAAATGAGAGAGAGGGAGAGATCAAAACACTTCTTACAGTCAGTGGGATGTCAGTTTATCTGGCAGATTTTTGTTGTTGTTTCTGCTGTTATTCAATCAATCTCACTATGACAGCTTGATGTATTATGTACTAGAACTGCTCTCAGGAGTTTCTTGGCTGGAATCTGAACTGAAAAACTGCTAGGGCCTCCTCCACCCCTAATCTATTGGTGCCTCTCTGTAACCCCAGCTTAGCAGTATATCTAAAAAGGGCTGTCTTCCTACTGATGGCATCTTAAGTCGATGAAATACAGTGTGAAGATGTGAAATACAGAAAGACGAGAATATTTCTTTGTTTAAGGCCCCCTCATATATCACTGCCTCTGAAAACCCGCTGGAGGATTAGCTATGGGTTGGTTTCAACTTGAAGGTACACAACAACCACCACCACCACAACTGAATTTTCGTTTTCAAAGTAATTCCAGTGTGTTGTTTTTTGTTGCTGTGTGCCAGTGTGTCAGAATGGATCTTAGTGAACCCTTTGGGGGTTTTCAGAGGCAGTAAATCATACCAGAAGAGACTACCCATCCTTCTCCTGTGGAGCAGCTGGTGGATTTGAACCTTAATAAATCAGTGAGCAGCTGGTGGATTTGAACCTTAATAAATCAGTGATGTATTATCGCACTGGATCCTCATACCCTACAGAGGAGACAGGATAATATGATAATGACACCAATATGTAAGGCCCTTCTGATCTTGACCTCACTCAATGTCTCAATCTCGTTTTGACTTCCGAGCTGCAGCCTTACAGAACCACTGGCTCCAAATAGGCATCATCTCAGGTGGCAGAAAGTCCTATGTGCACTAGGAGAGGGGTGATAAAGCTCTGGACTCAAAGGGCAGCCACCTCCATCCCAGGGCCCAGGAGGCCTCAGGCGAATCCGGAGATTCCAGCTACTTGTGCTTTTAACTATTTCTGGATGGGGCCAATCTTGGAGGATATTGGGACCAGCACCATGGGCTTCGGGGGCGGGGTCAACTATCTGGACACGCCCCAGTCCCTGCTGGGGGCGTGCCCCAACGCTGACTCCACCCCTTCCTCCCATCCCACGTGACCAGCAGCCTCGCCCACTCACTTTCCGCCCTTGCGCCATAATCCCCGCCCACCTGCTCAGAGCCCGCCCACTGCTCTGTCTAGGCCCCGCCCCTTCCCCTCCAGGGCGGCTGGGTGGCTCTGGAGCAAGATGGCTATGAATCAGAACGACACCGAGAACCGCAAAGAGCCTGTCTTCCCTCCTGGTGAAAGGTGCCCGTGGGGCTGCTGACAGAGAAGGGAGGACATGAATGGGTGCACCTTAGTGGCGGGCAGCGAGACAGGGCCTTTCCCGCCTGTGTCTAAACAACGAAGCTCCGCCTCCTGGTCTGTGGGAGATGTGGGGGGAGGAGAACTGGACGCGGTGGGAGTGGAGCACGAGGTGAGGGGGCGGGAGCGAGGTGGAGGCAACAGTGCGACATGATGCAGAGCTGGAGGGCCACGTGAAGGGGGACGTCAGATGGGATGGGAGGGCCACCTGGGGGGAGCGGGAGGGCGACCTGGGGGCAGCGGGGGGGGGTATGGGGGGTATGGATGAGCGACCTGGGGGGGGAGGGAGGATGACCTAGCGGGGTGCGGGAGGGCGACGGGGTGGGGGAGCAGAGGGCGACCTGGGGGCAGCGGGGGGGGGTATGGGGGGTATGGATGAGCGACCTGGGGGGGGGGGGCAGGAGGATGACCTAGCAGGGTGCGGGAGGGCGACGGGGGGGGGGGGGCAGAGGGCGACCTGGGGGGGGGAAACGGGACGGCCATGGGAGGTGTGGGAGGGAAGTGGGGGGGAGCGTGAGGACAGGGGATGGGAGCTGCAGGGTGACCTGGGGGCAGCGGGAGCACAATGGCCTCATGATGCACGGGATGGGAGACAAGTGTCACCCCAGATGAAAAATCTGAGGGGGCAGCCCGCAGTGAGGACTCATGCTGACCCTTCAGGTCGGGATGTGGCTGCAGAACCCATCTCTTGCCAGATGATGGTGACCGAGGGCCCTGGATGTGCCCCTTTCTGGATTCTCAGGACTATGGACATGGTTTCAGAAACGGGAGAAGGATGAGGAGGTGGAGTGTGCTAACTTATCCTCCTAGGCTAACAAATAAGGATGGCAGGTGGTGGTTGTCAAGTGCTGGCCAGTCGAGTACCACTCATGCCATCTGAACACTGACCTCCTATAAGGATGACAGGAAAATTTGATGCTTTTGAGCTGTGATGTTGGGAAGAGATTGAATATCCCGTAGACTGCCGAAAGAACAAACGGATATGTCTTGGAGAAAGTGCAGTCAGAATGCTCCTTGGAGGCAAGGATGGTGAAGCTTCATCTCACGTATTTGGGGCTTGTTGATAGGAGGAACCAGTTCTTGGAAAAGGACATCATGCTTGGAAAGGTGAAGGCTCAGCGAAAGAGAGGAAGACCCTCTATGAGATGGATTGACACAGTGACTGTAACAGTAAGCTCAAGCACGTCAGGGAGATGAGGATGGCACAGGGACAGGACAGGGTTCGGATCTGTTGTTCATAGGGTGCTGTGAGTCGTATTTGACTCGATGGCACCTAACAACAGCGGTAACATCGAGGACTTGTTATGGCTGCTTGCTCTTGATTGGAAAAATTGGCACCTAGGAAGGATCCTGCCTAGGAAGAACTCTCCTTGGCCTCATGTAGTGTTTGGGGGTTTTCACCAGTCAATTGCCTTGTAAGTACGTTTATCTCAGCAAGCTGGAACCCATGTTCATCCACAAGGAGGATTCTCACTTAAGACCTAAACAACAGCTAACCTCATGTTTCCCGTGTGATCAAATCAAATCCATGGTGTCAGTTTCCCTCCAGCTCCTCATGACCCCATGTCCTGCTGAGTGGAACTGCCTGTTGGATTTTGTTAGCTGTCATATTAACAGAAGCAGATCACCAGGCCTTTCTTCTGCGTATCGGCAGGCTTGAACAGCAGCAACCAATGAGGTTGGCAAGGCCGTACAAGTGGCCGGTGCCACTCAAGCCCTCTTCAGTGTTCTCCACACTCCTTGCTATGATTTGCCCTTATTTTGCTTCTCTCTCACCCACCAGGTGAGACCCCTGACCCCAATTCTGTGCTCAGGTGAAGCAGCTCACTAAGATCAGGCTGACTGCTTTCCTCAGGGATATACTAAGACATCATCCAATGCTAATGTCTGGAGCTTTTCCCACCGTGCTTTTTTCCCTTGGAATATTTTCTTGACAGAATTGTAGGGGTGTCAGGCTGAAATACATTGGCTGCTCAGTTCCGTTTTGTAGCAAGAAAAAATTGCTCTTCACTCTGACCTCAGCTTCTCTGTATGTTGACCCAGAGCTGCCCAGTTGACCTCTGTGCCTGTCATACTGTGCTGTGACATCATCATTTTTAATCTTCTGGTTGGATATGTTCCCAGGCATCTGACAAAGCTTACCTGTTTTTCTGCTGTGTGTTGGAAGCAAGGAGAGAAGCTTTTTTTTTTGGTGTGTGTGTGTTAAACCGGGAGGCTCCCTGGAGGCAAGGATTCTGGGGCTTCATCTAACATACTTTGGACATGTTATAAGGCGGGACCGGTCCTTGGAGAGGGACATCATGCTTGGTAGGGTGGAGGGACAGCGCAGGAGGGGAGGCGCTCTATGAGGTGGACTGATTCAGTGACTGGGGTAATCGGGATGGGTGTATTGGAGACAGTGTGATTGGCACAGGACAGAGCAGAGATTAGGTCTGTTATACATAGGTTGCTAGGAGTCGCAAGTGACTTGATGGCACATAACAACAACAACAACAACATCTGACACTTCATTTGAGCTCATTGAATCATAAGGACATTAACTCAGATCCAGATCATTAACTTGGAGAACCTGAGTCCTTGCTGAGGTTCTTGTCAGTGCCTGGGACAAGATAAATGTTTGATAACCTTAGCGCAGTGGTGCTGTGAAATGTCATCTGTCATTTTTTACTTCTTTCTTAGAAGTTTGTTGTTCTCTAGTCTCAAAGATTCTCACCACTGTGCCAATTGACAGCATCATGATAAATGGAGAAGAGATTGAAGTTGTTTACATTTACAGTTTGCTCAGCTCCACAATCGACACTCTTAACATCGACAGTCAGGAAATCAAAAGACAAATTTCATTGGGAAAATCTGCTATCAGGGACCTCTCCCATACTGAAAAGCAACGATGTCAGTCTAGAGACTAAGGTGCACCTAATCCAGGCCATGGTCTTCGTAATTACTTGTTATGCTTCAGAGAGTTGGACAGTACTAAAGATAACAAAAGAATCAGTGCCTTCGAATTGTGGTGCTGGAGAAGAGTTTTAAACATACCATGGAGCCAACAAAATAAATAGGTCTGTCTTGGAGAGGGTGAAACCAAGTTTGTCCTTGGAGGCTAAGATTTTAGAATTCCATCTGACATACTTTGGGCACATGGCCAAGAAAAACCAGTCCTTAGAGAAAGACATCATGCTGGGAAGGATGAAGGGATAGCACAGGAGAGAACAACCCTCGATGAGATGGATTGATAAAGTAACTGGGGCAATGGGAGTTGGTGTGTCAGAATTAGTGAGACTGGCTTAGGACAGGGCAGGGTTCAGAGCTGCTGTACATAAGGACACTATGGGTCACAGGTGACTTGATGGCACATAATAACAACACAACAACATATTCAGCATATGCCCATGTAGTGAAAATCTGTTCACTTTCCTTGAATTTTCAAAATTAATATGTGGATACAGCACTTTTTTTTACCACAGGAATGTGTATGTTCAGCTTTTGACATCTGTTGCATAGAAACCAAGAATGTTGCTAAGTGTCTTACAAGTCAGTTGATAGCCTACATAGGAAAAAATTATCTGACCTGAAATGGGGCTGGTACCATGATTGAGAAACTTAGTGACATCCTAAAGATGGGACAGGAAAAAAATGCCACGTATGTATCTACCTCCTGAATATGTTAGCATATCTGAAGTCACTTGAGGGACTCTCGTGGCTTAGTGGAAAGGAGTTGCTTGCTATCCAAGCCTTGTGGATCAAACACACCAGCTTCCCAGGGGAGAAAAGTGGGCAGTCTCCTTCAGTGCAGTTTACTGTCTCTGAAAACCTGCTGGAGGGTCAGCTATGAGTCAGTTCCCACTTGATGATATACAACAACAAAATCACAACCTTGCTTGCTGAAAGTGAGGAGGAGTTGAAATGCTTACAGCAGAAGATCAAAGACTACAGCCCTCAATATGGATGACATATCAACATCAGAAAGATAGAAATCCTTACCACTGGGCCAGTTGGCATTATCATAATAGATGGAGAGTGGATTGAAGTTTTCAAGGATTTCATCTTGTTTCAATCCATAATCAGGACCCTTGGCACCAGCATTCAAGGAATTGACAACATTGCATTGGGTAAATCTGCTGTCAGACTTTTCTAAGGTATCAAGGAGCAATGATAACAGTATAATGACTAAAGTACATCTGATTAAAGTCATAATCTTTTCAATTACTTGTTATGCATCTGAAAATTGGACAGTGGTTTAGGATGACAAAAGAAGAGTCAATGCCTTTAAATTGTAATGATAGAGAAGTGTACTAAGTATCTCATGAACGGCCAAGAAGACAGACAAATATGTCTTGGAGAAAATGCAAACAGTGCTCCTTGGAAGTAAGGATGGCAAAGTCTAATCTCACATATTTTGGGCATGTTAGTAGAGGCTGGTCCTTGGAAAAGGACATCGTGTTTGGAAATGTGAAAGGTCAGCAAAGGAGAGGAGGACCCTCAGTGAAGACTAACAAAGGGCTCAAGTGTGTCAGAGATGATGAGGACGGCACAGTATGCTAGGCTAGGGTTCAGATCCATTGTTCATAGGGTCATTATTGGTTATAGTCAACTTGAGGTTACCTAGCAACAACAAAAGCAATCCCCCAGTAAGTTTTAAGAATTTTTTTTCTGACTCCCGTTTTCTCTGGAAATAATGGTTACCCTTGGTTTCTAATGATCTTATGTCTCTAATCCAGTGAGTTACCAAATTCAGTGAAAGGTTTTTCCTTCATAAGCTTCTGGAAGGTTTTTAAAAGGTTTCTTAATAATCTAACTTACTAAAGATTGAGATAAAAATTTATATTATTTTAAAGTGTACATTCAGGGCTTTTCATGCATTAGCTGTATTGTGTATTCATATCTGTTAACTGATTCCAGAGTGTTTTCATCACCCTCCCAAAGAAATTCTGTATCCTTAAAACACTCACTCCCATTCCTGACTTCCCCTGGTAACCACTAATCTGCTTTATGTCTCTGGATTTGCCTGTCCTGAATACTTGGTATACAGGGAATCATTGAACATTCTTTTACATATGGATGTCCAGTTAGTCCCACCAAAATTTGTTGAAAGACTATTCTTTCCTCACTGAATGGCCTTTGTAAATGTACAGTTAATTGATTTTAGGTGTTTCTACCACGTGCTTGATGGTTTGCAGTACTGTGGGGACTTGCATGTTGCTGTCATGTTGGAAGCTATGCCACTGGTATTTCAAATACCAGTGGACAAGTTACAGCGGATCTTCCAGGCTAACACAGACCTAGAGGAAGGATTGGCCATCCACTTCTGAAAGAACAGGCCTTTAAAACTCTGGACAATAGAAGAACATTGTTAGACATAGTGCCTGAAGATAAGCTCCTCAAGTTGGAAGGTGCTCAGAATATGACTGGGACGTTTAGACTTGAAGTAGAGTCTATCATAGTAATGTGGGTGGAGTAAAGCTTTCACCCATGAAGGACCTTCATTTGCTGATGTGGCAAGGCTCAAAATGAGAAGCAGCTGTACAGCCAGTAATAGTTGGGACATGGAATGTATGAAGTACGAATCTAGGAAAATTGGAAGTTGTCAGTAATGAAATGGAATACATAAAGATCGACATTCCTAGGCATTAGTGAATTGAGATTAACTGGTATTGGCCATTTTAAATCAGGTGAACACATGATCTGTTATGCCAGAAATGACAAATAAAAGAGTGAATGTGTGCCATTCATTATCAAAAAGAGCATTTCAAGACAATATAGTGAAAATGACAATCCTACAAAAACCTACCTACCTGTTCAAGGCAACCCCAATACAGATACCAAAAATGCTTCTTTCAAAGAGATAGAAAAGGCAATAGGATAGTTTATTTGGAAAGGAAAGACCCTAAATAAGCAAAACACTTCTGAGAAGCAAAAATAGATTAAGAATACACAGCCCTGGAACAGGTAAAGGAAAGAACTGTTTAAAAAGGAATATATGATTAGGCATTACATAGATGACAACAGCTCAGAATAAGAAGTATATTGCAAAGAGGACTCGTGGGCGGGAGGTAATTGTGCAACAGTGAATGAATATTTTTTTAAAAAGTGAGGGGGGATGTGTAACAACGAATGAATGAAAAGCCATTAATTTCTGTTAAAATCTCAATTAAAAATTTATTTAAAAAAAAACTATAAAAATTCCATATGACCCAGCTAATTCCACTGTAAGGAGTATACCCTGAGGAAAACAGAACTGATACACGATGGAGATTTGCACTCGGACAGCAATAGCATTATTCATAATAACACAAATATGGAAACAGCCCAAATGTTCAAACAAATGACTGGATTGAGAAATTGTGGTACAGTCACACAATGAAATACTATGCAGCACCCAGGAGCAATGATTTAGAAAAATATAAAACGAGAGAACCTAGAGAGCATTTTGCTGTGTGAACTCACTCAGGTCCATAAGGACAAATAACTGCATAAAACCATTACTGTAAAAACAGAACGGTAACTAGTGAGATGTTTATGGATATCCAGAGAAGGAACAAGAGGGACAGGGCAGCAGAGGAGGTGTGATTCATGGGATCACAGAGTTTGATGGGTGGAGGGAGGGGGTGAAGGAATTAGGAAAGATCCAGTGGGGATCTGAAAAGATGAGGCAATAGTTTGCATAGATCAATGATTCATTTTATAAGACACAATGTGAGTAGGAAAAAAACCTGAAAAATAAAACCCTCCAACACTATCACCCCCAAAAAGTATTATTTCAGGATAAAGCACATTCCTGTGTGTGATAGGATACTATCCATATACATATATGGAAGCCCTTCTAATAACAATCATTATTCAAATATATGCACCAACTGCAAAAGTCAAAGATGATAAAATTGAGAATTTCTACCAACTTTTGCAATCTGAAGTAGACTGGACATGCAGTCAAGATGTATTAGTGACTGAAATGCAAAAGTTGGAAACAAAAAAGGCTGGAAAATATTATGGTGACAAAAATGAAGCTGGGGATTGAATGATTGAATTCTGTACAAGCAGTGATTGATTCATTGAAGATACTTTAAAAACCCCATAGATAATGACTGTAGATATGGATTTCATCTGATGGACTACACAGGAATCAGATTGACTACATCTGTGTAAAGAGTTGTTTGAGAAGATCAATATAGGCAGTCAAAACCAGGCTGGAAAAACAACTATGAGATATCATCTCACCCCAGTCAGAATAGCAAAATTTAACGGAACAGCAGGCAACACATGCTGGTTAGGTTGTGGAGAAATTGGAACCCTTATTTACTGCTGGTGGAAATGTAAAATGGTGCAACCATTGTGGAAGGCGGTGTGGCGCTTTCTCAAAAAGTTGCAAATAGAGATACCATTTGACCCAGCAATTGCTTTACTGGGAATATACCCCAAAGAGACCATAACTGCCATTCAAGCAAATATATGCACACCCATGTTTATCACAGCTTTGTTCACAAAAGCAAGGAGTTGGAAACAACCTAAGTGCCCATCACCAAACGAATGGATAGAGAAGCTGTGGTATATTCATTCACACAATGGAATACTGCGCTGCATTGAAAAACAAGGAACTCACGCAATATTATTAAAAATGGGTGATCCTGGAGGACATTATGCTGAGGGAAGTATCTCAGTCACAAAAGGACAAATACTTCATGGTGCCACTGTTGTAAAACAGGACTGACCTCGGAGTTGTGGGGAGACTGAGAAAGATGGGTTAAATAATGTATACTGCATTGAAACAGATGAGGGAGAAAACTGTTTAAAAGGTATATGTAATTAGGTATTATTGTCAGGACAGGTGTCCAGAACGAAGGCTGCATAATAGAATGGACCTGGGGGGAGGGACTGTAAAACAATGAAAGAATTTTTCTTTTACTTTTCCAAGAGTAGGTAGTATACTGGAGGGGAGGGTTGGGAGGGGAGAAAAGTGCAACAGTGAATGAATGGAAACCCAAAGTCTCTGTAAATTTTTATTGAAATTAATAATAAATTCAAAACAAAACAAAAACCAGGCTTGAGGCTGACAGTCGAACAGACCATCAACTACTCATAAGAAAAGTTAAGTTGAAGGAAATTTAAAAGCCCAACAAGAACCAAAAAAGGACCTTGAATGTATCCCAACTGAATTTAAAAATCATCTAAGAACATAATTGACACATTGAACACTAATGACTAAAGACCAGGTGATTTGTAGAATAACAAAAGAGGTCATCGATGAAGAATGCTAAAGGTAATTACAAGGCACCAAAGAATGACCAAAATAGATGTCAAAAGAGACTCTGAAGCTTGCATTGGAATGAAAAAAAGCCAGAACAAGGGGAAAGAATGTTAAGGTGAGAGGGCTGAACAAAACATTCCAAAAAGCAACTTGAGAAGACAAAGCAAAATTTTATAATGAAATGGGCAAGGAGATGGAATTAGAAAACCAAAAGAGAAGTCCATGCTTGGCTTTTCTCAAGCTGACAGAACTGAAGAAAAATAATATAAGCCTCAAATTGGAATACTGAAGGATCCTATGAGCAAAATCTTGATTGATGCAGGAAACATCAAAAGACGATAGAAGGAATACAGAATACTAAAAAGAAATTGTCAACACTTAATCTCATGATCAAGAACTAATGGAGGAAGTTCAAGCTGCACTGAAGACATAGGCAGTGAAGACATAACAAACAAGTAAGGTCCCAGAAATTGATAGAACACACCAATTGACATGTTTCAGCGAGCAAATGCAGCCCTGTGTATGCTCTCTAGCTTATTCCAAGATATTTTATTTTATTTATTAATTTATTATTATTTTTGTGTGAGTCTACCATCAAATCAGATCTGACTGGTACAGGAGGAGATTGTCCCTCCTTCCCCAGCAGGGCATCTGGTGGATTCGAACCGTGAGCCTCTGGGATTGTAGTTGCAGCTCCTTGCCACTAGGCCACCAGAGCTCCCCGCCAAGATATTTTAAAGACAGCTACCTGCCCACCAATTGGAAGAGATAAATATTTATTTGTATTTTTTTAAAAAAGCAACCCAACAGAATATAGAAATTATGGAAGAAAGTAATTACTATCACATGAAAATAAAATTCTGCTGAAGATTATTTAAAAATGTTGGAACAGTACATCAGCAGGGAACTGCTAAAAGTTCAGGTTGGATTCCCAAGAGGCTGTGGCACAAGGGATATCACTGCTGATGTCAGATGGCTCTTAGCTGAAAGTAGAGAATACCAGAAATATGTTTACTTGTGTTTTATTGATTATGCAAATGCATTTGTGTGGATGATAACAAATTGCAACTAACATTGAATGAGAATCCCAGAACACTTAATTCTCATATGACATCACTACATAAACCAAGAAGCAGTTATCTGGACAGAAAAAGGGAGCACTGCATGGTTTAAAATCGGAAAAAGTATCCATCAGGATTGTGTCCTTTCTCCATACTGATTGAATCTACATACGAAACAAATAATTTGAGAAGTTTGACTCTATGAAGAACAATGTGCAATCAAGATTGGAGGAAAACTCATCAACAATGTGCATTATGCAGAGTATTATGGTCTTCAATATGGACTACAGCTCAACATTGAGAAAACAAAAATCACCACCACTAGACCACAAGGCAGTATCTTGAGAGATGGAGAAAATATTAAAGTTGTCAGTGATTTAATTTTACTTGCACCCACAATCTACACCCATGATAGCAGCAGTCAAGAAATAAAATATGTAAGTCTGTCAAGTTTCCCTTTAAGGTGCTAAAACAAGGATGTCAGTTTTAAAATGTAGGTGTGTCTGATTCAAGCCATGGCATTTTCCACTTTTTAAGAACATACCATAAAGTCCACTATAGTGACCCAGTGGGTAACAGATAATGAACCTTGCCCTGTCCTGTGCCATCTTCATGATCTCCAGTATGTTCCAGGCTGTAGCTATATAGCTACAGTTATTGTTGAGACCCTCTTGTTAAGGGTCTTTATTTTATATATATATATATATATAAAATTTTTTTCCCTTCTCATCCCATTTATTAAAGAAAGAGAAAAGATACAATGCAAGAAAAACAACCATCCTTCACATCAGGCTGAACAAAAGCACAGTGATTTCTCCCCTTTACCCAGCCCCCACCCAGTTCCAAGAGTCCCATCTACATACATCAGTTGAAATTTTGAGGTTCTTTGATTGGGAGTACCAGTGGAGAAGGAGCTGGATGAACAGTGGGGCCTCAGTTCTGGCCTCCCAAGTCCCAAGAGGAAGGAGCCTCAGGCTCAGTCAGAAGTATTTGGTGGCTTTCTGAAGTGGCTGTCCACCTCCCTATTCAAGCCCCCAGGGATAGGTATGGCAGTAGAGAATGACCAGGTCCAAGCTGCCCAGGTCACAGAGCTACCGAAGCATGGTCCAATCACCAATGCAACGTTTCTACAAAGCAGTGAGCTGATTCTCCAGTGATGAGCAGGGGAATACATATGAATTTGGATCTGCAGGTCAATGTATCCCTGAGGAAAAGTCCACGAGAACAAGTCAAGAACTAAGAAACGGGCAGAAAGCTGTGGGACAAAAGCACAGCACAGCAGGCTTCTGCAAGGCTGGAGATCCTCAAAGCCAGGATCACTTCCACCCACCAAAGTCCATGTCCCACAAATAACATTTCACCGTTAGTCAAGAAAATAGTTTGAAAAATATGGCTTATCTGAATTTGAGCCCCAGCTATGTACTTCAGATCACAGCCCCTTACCTACCCTTTTACCTAAGGATAACTGTTGCCCAGAACCACAGTGCCTGTACACCAAAGAGGTACTGGAAAGAAAATGGAGCTTAAGGGGGTAACATTCCATTTGGGTACATTGCAGCCACGGGACCCCCAGGGTCTTGGGAAACCAGCTGGGTTTGTGCCAGGGAGGCTCCAAACTCTAGGAAATGGGACTATAGCCTTGGTTACTGGGCGATTCATTCTTGGAAAAGAAGCTGGGTTTAGACCCAGAGACCTAGCTGCCCTTGCAAAAAGGAGCTGGATTAATACCCACAGGTCCTGCTGGGGAAGCACCCAGGGACCCAGCAGCTGACCAAGGGAAACCAACTTGGCCAGGACCTAGTGGGCCCATAGACCTTGGAAAGGTAGCTGGATTTGGACCTTGTAGACCAGTGGCCCTTGGGAAGTTAGCTGGGTTGGGGCCTAATGGTCCAGAGGCTCTTGGGAAAATTGCTGAACTTGAGCCCTGGAGGCCAGCAGATCTTTGAAAAGTAGCAGGATTTGAAGCCAATGAGCCAGAAGGCTGAGAGAAGGCAGCTGGGTTTAGTTCCCCTGAGCCTGTCCCCCATGGGAAGGGATTGGCATTTATTCCCATAGGGCCAGTTGGCCTTGAGAAATTAGCTGAATTAGGGCCTATGGGACAGAACCCGAGACATGGCAGATGGATTTGGCCCTGGGAAGCCAATTCCCCGAGAGCCAGGACCCGAGTTTGGGCCTATCGGATCAGGTACTCTTGTCACAGAAGATGGGTTTGTGCCCATGTTTCCAGAAGCCTGTGAGAGAGCAGCTGAATTTGCTCCTAAAAGACTTGTTGCTCTTAGAATGGGGGCAAGATCTAGGCCTTGAGGTCCAGCCATTCTTAGATTAAGACCAGATCCTGTACCCAAGAGACCACCACCTGCTCTGGTGTCCAGGTTAGGGCCTGGGCCTAGGCCACCTATCCTTGGATTCTGGGCCTAGGCCACCCACCCTTGGGTTAGGTCCAAGGCCTGGACCCAGACCACCCACTCTTGGGTTGGGTCCAAGGCCTGGGCCTTGAAGCATGCCTGACCTGGGGGCAGGATTTGTAAAAGTCTGATCTCAAATTGGGAGTTGGTCCTGGGCCCAGGCCAACTGGCCTAGGATTGGGAGGACCATTCCCAGCGGCCAAAAGAACACCTGCTCTTAAATAGGGCCCAGATCCTGGGCCTATGGGGCCACCACTTCTGGGGTCAGGACCTGCTCCCAGAAGACCACCTGTCCTTGGGTTAAGGACCTGCATTAGGGAGACCTCCTAGCTTTGGGTTGGACAGAGGACCCGTGCTTGGGAGACCTCCTAGTCTTGGGTTAGACAGAGGTCCAGGGCCTGGAAGAGCCCCTGCTCTAGCACTTAGTGCTGAGCCAGAGCCCGGGCCTGGGCCTAAAAGGCCGCCTGGCCTTGGGAAGGAAATGGCGCCTGTGCCAGTGGGATTCATCCCTCTTGGAAAAGCCATACCTGGGTCACGAGCACCAACAGGGAAAGGCGCTGGGTTTGAAGCCAATGAGCCTGATGGTGTTGGGGAAGGAGATGGCTTCCTTGGAAATGGGGCCAGATTTCCACCAAGAGAACCAGCTGCCATAAGAAAGGGATCAGAGTTCACACACAGTGGGTTGCCTGTGTTCAGAATGGGACC
>NW_006399836.1:2591396-2592732 GCF_000299155.1 Elephantulus edwardii | reverse complement strand
AGAATATCATGTCCCACAATCAGCACAGGAACCCCCTCAGTGGTATAATGTAGATCTCCCAGGAGGTTTCCAGCTAATCCGGTGCTGTAGCGAGCCTCGATCTCCCCCTGGAGTTCCATCAGCACCCATTCTGCCAGGCCTCCAGTCCTAGCACTGGAGATAATAATTTCTGATCCAAGTATAGGTTTCTCATAAGCACAATTAAGTGTTCTGAATTTCCTTTCTTTACAAGGTTAGCCACAATTTGTTGTGGTCTACACAATCAAATGCCTTTGTATAGTCAATGAAACACAGATATCTCTTGGTCATCTTTGCTTTGGCCAAGACCCATCTGGCATTGGTGATAGTGTCCCTGGTGTCATGACCTCTTCTGAACCCAGCTTATATTTCTGGTAGTTCTCTGTCGATGTACTGTTCCAGTCATATTTGGATAATCTTCAATAGGATTTTGCCTCTGTGTGTGATATTGGAAAAGTAGAGTGGCAGTAAAGGAGAAGACCCTCAAGGAGATAGAATGACACAAGGACCACAACAGTGGCTTAATTGCAGCAGAAATTGGGAGGACGGGGAAGGGTTTCATGACAGGGCCACTGTGGGTCAGAACTGGCTCAGGTGACAACATGCCAACAACAACAACTCCTCTTTGATCTCTTTTAATTTGGAGCAAGTTCTCAGCCTTTCCTTGTCCTTTGTGACATTGATGTTTTTGAAAGATTACTGGTTAATTATTTTGTCAAAAGTCCCTCCATTTGGGCTCCTCGTTAGATTTAGGTCATGCTTTTTGATGGGTATACGTTAGTGATGTTTTGTCTTTTTGAGCTGGGAATCGCTTTTCTTTCTTCTTTGCCTGGTAAAATTATAGTCTTATGTTAAGACTCGGCTCAGTTGTTATGTTGCCAGTCAAGCTTTTTCACGTGTGTTCTGTCACAGCTGGAGCTGTATCTTCAGCTGCTTCTCTAGTCCACTCTTAATCCACACTGAAGTCTCACCTCACACTCTGTAATTGTTTTTGTTTCCTTAACTGCTGCTTCTACTACCCCCATTAGAATGTGAGCTTCTAAAAGGAGGACCTTTGGGTTCTTTCATTTGTTATAAGAGGCTGGCACAGTGGTACACAGTAAATACCCACAGCTGTCATTTCTGTAAAACTTGTTAAGGTCAAGTACAGCTTTTAGAGGAGAAGAAGCAATTCAATTAAAGACACACTTTTAGAAATGGACTCTTGTTGTTTTGTCATGTGCCGTAGAGCTGACTCAGTGGTCCTATGAGCAACACACTGGGACTGTCACAAATCACTAGTGTTTTGTTTGGGCTTCCATTTTTATTTTTAACTAAT
>NW_006399836.1:2587332-2588544 GCF_000299155.1 Elephantulus edwardii | reverse complement strand
ATGAAATAAACTGGTAGGTACCACTTGGAATGTGGTAATCTGTAGTGGCTGAAGGAATCAGACTCTCACCTCTTCTCTCTGTCCCTCTCCCCACTCTGGTTCAGGAAAAGGCTTCTCCCCTCCGCCCCTGCCCCCATTACTGGTGTGAGTATATGATCTTTGTAATCACTATAGTCCTTTGTGTCATCTGCATAACACAGATTGTTGATGAGTCTTCCTCCAATCCTGATGCTGCATTTCTCCTCACAGAGCTCAGCCTCCCAGATGATGTGTTATGTGTATAGATTGAAAAGGTATGGAGATAGGACACATCCCTGGTGTACAAACTTTCCTTCCCAATTTTGAACCATGCAGTAGTTCCTTGTTCTGACAACTGCCTCCTGGTCCAAGAATAGATTTTGCATAAGCACAATCAAGTGTTCTGGGATTCCTGTTCTGAGTCAGCCACAGTTCATTGTGATTCACACAGTCAAACACCTTTGCTTAGTCAATGAAACACAGATAGACATTCTTCTGGTACTCCCTTCTTTCAGCCAAAATCCTTCTAACATTATCTATAATATCCTTAATACCATGGCCTCTTCTAAACCCAGCCTGAACTTCAGGCAGTTCTTTTCTGATGTTCTGTTCCAGTTGTTTTTGGATAATCTTCAGCAGAATCTTGCTTGCATGTAATATCAATGATCGATAATTTCCTCACTCTGCCGGGTTACCTCTCTGGAATGGGAACAAATATAGATCTCTTGCAGTCAGTAGGCCAGGTGGTTGTCCTCCTAATTTCTTGGCACAACTTGGTGAGAACATGCAGGGCAGAGTCTGTTTGTTGAAATTGTCAGTTGATGTGCCATTAATTCCCAGGGCCTTATTTTATACCAATTCTTTCAGAGCACCTTAAACTTTTTCCTTTATCACCACAGGTTCTTGTTCATACGTTGTTTCATTAAATTCTTCTGTGTCTGCCAATTTCTTTTGGTGTAATGACTCTGTATACTCTTTCTACCTCCTTTTAATGCTTCCTGGATCATTTCATATTCTGCCCAGTGTATTCTTATGTATTGCAACTCAAGGCTTGAATTTGTTCTTCAGTTCCTTCAGCTTAAGAAATGCTAAGCAAGTTTCCCCCCTTTGTTTTCTGACTCCAGCTCTTCGCACATTTCATTATAATACTTTATGTTCCTGCACCGCCCTTTAAGATCTTCTGCTTGCTGAAAC
>NW_006399836.1:2584989-2586732 GCF_000299155.1 Elephantulus edwardii | reverse complement strand
ACATATTGCAAGGTGGGACTAAGGATTCAGAGGCTTCATCTGACATACTTTAGACATGTTGCAAGGTGGGACCAGTCCTTGAACGTCATGTTTGGGAGGGTGGAGGGATAGCGCAGGAGTGGAAGATCTCAATGAGATGGATTGATTCAGTGACTGGGGTAATGGGGGTAGGTGTGTCAGAGACAATAAGATTGGCACAGGATAGATATCACAGGGTTTAGGGCTGTTGTGCATAGGTTCACTATGAGTTGCAGGCAACTCAAGGGCACACAACAATAATAACATAGTGCTTTCATCCTTTAAGACTCAAAGCATGAATAATCCCTCAGGCCATCCTGTATGGCGGTTACTGTCATTTCTGGCTTACAGAACAGGGTACATATGTGACTTGGCCAAGAAGCAGATAGATGTTGTCATTCATATTTAAAACCTGATTTGTTCAACTCCCACGCTGCCCTTCCATTGTCCTTTAATGGATTTATCTTGGCAGGTTGACAGAAGCCTCACTCAGAAGTGTTTCCAGAATACTAGTTATCAAGTACTGCGCTGAGTTCTGAATAAGCATGACCAAATGAGTCAGCCTTGGCCTTCTAGAAGCATGCAGGTTAGAACAAGGGCTGTGCATATTATCTTGCATACAGGAATATTGCTAGGCACACGTGTACAATGTTAGTGCTTGATTATGTGTGTGGTTAATAGTTGTGGTACATTTGACCTAGAAGAATAAAAAAACATTTCTATTTTGCTTAACTGCACAGCTGCCAGTGAAATTCCATTTGGAACAACGAATTACTGGACCGGTGGGCTAGCCATGAATGTGGTGATTACTGGGCAACCAATCATGGTGTATAATCCGGGAAACCCTTGTCACGGTAAGGGCTGAGGGCAGCATTTCTGGGAGAAAGAAAAGGTTACCAGGTGCCCAAAAATGTCTCCCCTGCAGACTTGTCTCTGGCTTGGCTGCAGAGGCAGCGGAGGCTTCGAGCTTTGGGAAATACTTGCAGCTTTCCAGCTATGACTCCATTTCCAGACTGAAACCCAGCGGGAGGTAGCAAACCGTGACGGAGCTTTTGTTAGTGGCTTTCTTGAACCCTGTGTACAAACATGGAACATACCTGGACAACACCCAGCTGTTTGCTGGTGGAGCAGATAACCTAATAACCCGTTCCTGCCTCATGCGAGCATCAGTGCTGTGTCTGGGCCATGCCCTTCCACGTGCCTGAGAACTCAAGCCATGGGCTTCGTGCCTCTGTCCATTGGTGAGTGTGCCTGCCCCCAGCTCGTGCGTCAGGCTCCTGGGAGGTGAGATAGGTCAGTGATTCTCTGCAGCCTCTCTTGGGCCACAGAGCATCTCTCAGCAGGTTGTCAGCAGCCCCTTCCTTGTGCAGGCCCTTCCTTGGCTTCTCGCTGGAGAGAGCATCATGAACCTGGCCTCACATTGTTAGCTTTGCCCACAGCTGAAAGCTACCTACTTTGTATCATTGATAGTTATCTCAGTTTTCAAGCGTTACTAAAATCTAGCATTTGGAATATAAAATTTAAACATAAGATAAATTTTGTATGGTTTTATAATTACTTGTTAGAAGTTTTGGAGTGAAGGCTCACTAATCATACTGGTCTTTCATATAATCTGGTCATAACATAAATTACCATTAATTAATGGAATGAATTCATTACAATGTCTGATCAACCTCTTATTGTGATTGCTTTTCCCTTCACCCAACTTGTCTGTTTATTAGTTTT
>NW_006399836.1:2575077-2583347 GCF_000299155.1 Elephantulus edwardii | reverse complement strand
TGTCCAGCTTTCTGATGCATAGCAAGTAATTGCAAAGACCATGGCCTTTGTCAGGTGCACCTTAGTCTCTAGACTGACATCATTGCTCTTCATTACTCTGGAGAGTTCCTTGACAGCATATTTTCCCAGTACATTTCATATCCTGGTTGGTGGTACTAAGAATGTTGATTGTGGAATCAAACAAGCTGAAGCTGTTAACAGTATCAATCTCTTCACTGTCTATCATGATACTGCCATTCAGCCCAGTTGTGAGAATCTTTGTTTTCTTGATATTGAGCTACAATCCATATTGAAGGCTGCAATCCTTGACCTTCTGCAGCAAATGCCTCAGGTCCTAATGCAGGTTATGACTCGTTGTTGTTGTTGTTGTTGTTGTTGTTGTTGTTGTTGTTATGTGCCTTCGAGTTGCCTGCAACTCATAACGACTATGTACAATAGCCCTGAAACTTGTTCTATCCTGTGCCTACTTTACTATCTCTGACACACCTACCCTCATCACCCCAGTCACTGTATCAATCTATCTCATCAATGGTCTCCCTCTCTTTCTCTGTCTCTTCACCCTTCCAAGTATGACAACCCTCTCCAAGGACTGGTCCCTCCTTGCAAAATGTCCAAAGTATGTCAGATGAAGCCTCTGAATCCTTGCCTCCAAGGAGCAGCGTAATCTCACTAGAATGAACCTATTTGTTCTCCCAGCAGTCCATGGTATATTCAACACTCTTCTCCAGCACCACAGCTCAAATGCATCACTTCTCTTTCTTTCATCCCTAGTCATTGTCCAGCTCTCTAATACATAGCAAGCAAAGACTATGGCCTGAATCACAAGCACCTTAGTCTCTAGACTGATGGCATTGCTCTTCAGTATTCTGGTGAGGTCCTTGATAGCTGATTTTTCCAATGCAATTCGTCTCTTGATTTTCTGGCTGCTGGTACCAGAGTGTTGGTTGTGGAGCTAAGTACACTAAAGCTGTTAACAGTCTCAATCTCTTCACCATCTTCTATAGTGCTGCCAGTTGTCCCAGTGGTGAGAATCTTTGTTTTCTTGACGTTGAGCTTCAATCCATATTGAAGGCTGAGTCCTTGACTTTCTGCAGCCTTCAGGCTTCAGAAAAAGCGCTTCAGGTCCTTCTCAGTTTCTGCAAGCAGGGTTGTGTCATCTGCATAATGCAGGCTGTTGATGAGTTTTCCTGAAATCCTGATACCCCATTCTTCCTCATACAGCCCAGCCTCTCAGATGATCTTTTCCGCATATAGATTGAAAATGTATGGAGACAGGATGCATCCCTGGCATACATCCTTCCTGAGTTTGAATCATGCAAAGTCTTCTTGCTCTGTTCTGATGACTGTCTACTGGTTCAAGTATAGGCTTTGCATAAACACAAGTTCTGGGATTCCCATTCTTCTCAGAGTCTGCCACAGTTTGTTGTGATCCCACAGTCAAATGCCTTTGCATAGTCAATGAAACACAGATAGACATTCCTCTGGTACTCCCTGCTTTCAACCAAGATCCATCTAACTTTAGCCATAATATCCCTCATGCCACGGCCTCTTCTAAACCCAACCTACACATTTGGCATTTCTCAGTTGATGTACTGTTCCAGTTGTTTTTTGAATAATTTTCAGCAGAATTTTGCATGCATGATATTAATGATATTGTTTGATAATATTGTTTTATAATTGTTCAATAATTTACTCACTCTGTCTGACTCACAGTGATCCTATAAACCACAGGTCTAAACTCGAACTCATCCTGTGTGCATTTGAGCCCATTGCTGCAGTTACTGAGTCAGTCTATCTGATTGAGGGTCTTCTTCTCTTTTGCTGACTCTCCACCTTTCCAAGTGTGGTGTTCCTCTCCAAGGAATAGGCTCTTCTAAAAAACGTGAGACAAAGCTTTTTTATCTTTGCCTCCAAGGAGCACTCTGGCTGCACCTTCTCCAAGACATATCTGTTTGTTCTCTTGGCAGACTGTGGGATATTCAGTGCTCTTCTCCAACACCACAGCTCAAAGACATCAATTCACCTTCTGTCATCCTTAGTCATTGTCTAGCTCTCAGATGCATATAAAGTTATTGAAAAGACCATGGCCTGGTCCAGGTGTACCTTAGTCCTCGAACTTACATCATTGCTCCTCAATAATTAGGAAAGTCTCTGACTGCAGACTTTCCCAATACAGTACATCTTCTGATGTTCAGACTTTTGGTACCAAGGGTTTTGGTTATAGATTGAAGGCAGTGGTTGTTGTTGTTGTTAAGTGTCGTTGAATCACAGGTGACTCATAGCGACCCTATGAATGAAAATCCTCAACACTTGTGTGACTTTCATCCTTTCTCCTAGTTCATAGGGTTTCTGGAGGCAAGCTATTATGGAAGTGGATGCCACTCCTGCTTCCAGGCTTGTTTTAATCGGGGAGCTCCACCAAACACTGTCCACCATGGGCAACATTTGACATATCAAGTTTCACAGTATTCAGCTTCACAGCGACCATGAATTACTTCTATACGGCAAGTGGACACACCAGGGCTATACGACCTGGAAGAATGTTTGACCAAAAACATTAGCTTGAAGGTAAAAAACATAAAAAAGGTAACGGTAAAAAAACGTAGATCGAAGGTAGATGAAGTTATTGACAGTCTCGGACTTTTCTCCATCTTTCACGATGTTGCCTCTTGGTATTGCCCGTGGCCCGTCAGAAGAACAGACAAGTGTGTGGAAGGAAGTACAGCCAGAATGCTCCTTGGAGGCGAGGGTGGTGACACTTAGGCGCACTGGCTTTGGGCATCCTGTGGAGGAACTAGAGGGGAATCATGCCGGGTGAGGTGGCGTGTCAGAGAAAGAGAGGAAGACCTGCAATGGGATGGACTGACACAGAACTGCACTGGCCTTGAGGGGGACAGAGATCAGGAGGATAGGGCAGGACAGCGCAAAACTAAGACCTGGTCACTGGGTCGCTGTGAGTAGTCGCTGACTCGAAGACATCTAACAACAGCAGCAACACAAAATGACTCGTCACACCTGCGAAGAACTCCTTAGATGAGTCCACCAAAAAGGCACTTGCCCAAAAAACAAAATTCAGAGGCAAGAAAGAAGGCTGAGTGGAGAAAAAGAACCCAGGCAGATTGGGGATTGCAACTAATGGCATGAAAGAGAATGTGCTGGAGCTGTGGTGGCCTAGTGGCAAGAAGCTGCACTGCAATCCCAGAGGTATGCGGTTCAAATCCACCAGATGCTCTGCTGGAGAAGGAGGGGCAATCTCCTCCTGTACCAGTCAGATCCGATTTGACAGTACAGACACACAAAATAATAAAATTAAATTAAAAAAATGTGAATAAATTATTGAATATGGAGATAGTATGCTCTGTAAACTTTTATCAGCATCATTAAAATGCTAAGAAAATTTTCACGAAGCCCAGTCTATCGGTTTTAAAAACTTTGTTGTTTGTGATGTACCCGGAAAGTCCTCATCAGATGACCTCGCTCCCTTGTTACCGTCCGGTCGGAACTGACTCAGAGCCAACCCTCCGGCGGGTTTCTGAGGCTGTAAATCTCATGAGAACTGTCCTTCTGTCATCCAGGGAGACACTGGTGGGTTTGAACCGCCAGAGGGGTGTGACCTTTGGGTCCACAGTGCAACTCTCCGCAGACCACAGAACCAGAGCGACTTTGTCCCACCTGTGTTCCCTTCTTGTGCCTGTTAGCTTCAGCCTTATTTTTGCATCTTCTTCCTTGTCTACAGTAACCACTTTAAGAAGGCAGTAAACTTCTTTCCTCTCATTATCATCCCTTAGCACCCGTGAGAGCCCGACTGTTGGGATACGGATCTGGGCCGCCACGATATGAAGTCCATCATCTAAGATAAGGAACCCCGCCTGCAGAATATGGAGCCTCCAAGATATGAAGCCTGGTATCTGAGTTAGGGGACCCCACCTACAGGGCATGATGCCCCTCCTCCAGGATATCAAGCTGTGGGGCTGTCTCCCTAGACAAGGGCGTCTTCTCCCTCTCCCTCTTTTCAGGCCCCTTCTCCTCCACCATCTAGGATGTAAACCTTGCAGACTAGCCAACGCTGCACCCAGGAATTGAGGTCGGAATAAGTAAGGACTCAGGTATGTGGCCAAGGCCGGTCTGAGGCACACATCTCATTCCCTAGATGGGCAGTTTGCAGCAGAATGTAAAGGTTTTCTGCCACAGCTCAGTGTTAGAGCCAGATCTTGACGAGCTGGGATAAAGGAGAATCGTAAAGGTAATCCCGTCATGTGCTTGAGGTTGGGTTGTACTTTTTACTTAACATGCGTTGAATGTGGAAAAGCTCCCTGCCTCTCACCTCATATTCGGGAACCATTTATTGTGTTCAGTTTGCTGGGCAGTAGACTTGCACAGGGAGTTCTGGAGTCACTGGCCAGAGGGCAGGGTGCACTAACACAGCGGCTTTGCCTGTCCGGTGGTTTGAACCCACCAGCGGTTCCTCCCGTGCTATTGACATTCTCCAGAAACCCAGTGGAGGGTCAGTTGTGAGTTGGTTCTGACTTTATGGGTGTGTATGAGAGAGAGAGAGAGAGTGTGAGAAAGAGAGCAGGCGCTAGTGTGATTAAGATCAAGAAACAGAAGACAAGTAGGCAATCCCGTAATGGATGTCCAGCATTGCCTTCTGATGTGATGTAAACTTGCCCTTCCTTTGAAACGCCTGAGCCAACTCCTGTTCACAACAAACCCTCCTTCACCGTCACTTCCCCCCCCCCCCCAGGTGGCTTTTCAGTCCCTGAAAAGGCCTCCAGACTGTGCATGCGCTGGGCCCAAACCACAGGCCCTGCCGTCAAGTCACCTCTGCTTCCACTGGGTTTCTGAGGAGATGGTTCTTTATGGGGGAGACTGCCCAGCTCTTTCCCAAGGACTGGCTAGTGGATTCGAGCCACTGACCTCTTGGCTGACAGTACATTGTGTAATACATTATACCAACAGCGCTCCTTTTGTTTCCACGGAGGTAAGACAGAAGAGGAACCGTGTACACGTGCTCCTACTGACAGTCAGATTTTTTTTTTTTTTTTTTATTTTTTTTTATTATTGATTTCAATGAACATTTACAGAGACTTTGGATTTCCATTCATTCATTGTTGCACTTTTCTCCCTGCTCATCCCTGACCTTCAGATTCTTAAAGAAACAGCACTGGATCTCACTGATGTCCCAGGCATGGCTTGTGTTGGAAATAGCAAGTTGAGTACTCGGTTGTTTTACATCTACTAGTGAAATAATGGAACAACTTACATTTCCAATAGTAAGAGGAGAATTTTTTTTCCTATTTCACTTTTTTAAATTGAGATTTTTATGAAAGATTATAGAGAACTTGGATTTCCATTCATTCATTGTTGCACATTTTCGTCCCTGCCAAGTTCACCCCTCCAAGTTCACGTCCTCCCCTCCAAGTTCACATTTCTCTTTGAAAAAAAATTCTTTCATTGTTATATAGTTCCACACCACCACCACTTTACTATGCAGCTCTTATTCTGGACTCTTGTCATGCAAATAATACCTAATCAAATCTCTCTTTTAAACAGTTCTCTCCCTCATCTGTTTTAATGCAGTGTGCAGTAAGGGGAGAATTTAATAACTTATAGTATATATCCATAGGGAGCTCTGGTGGCCTAGTGACGAGAAGCTGTAATGCAATCCCGAAGGCATGCAGTTCGAGGCCAGCAGCAGCTCTGCGGGAGAAGGATGGACAAAAACAACAGCAGCATAAAGCCATATAATGAAATGTTATACAGCCATTGCAAATGAGGTCTAGAGGCCCAGCAAGGGTTTTTGAAGAAGACCAGAACAGCAGAGCAATAAAGGAAAAAGATAGTGAGTTTAAACCCACCCAATGCCCTGCTGGAGAAGGAGGGGCAATCGCCTCCTGTACCAGTCAGATCCAACTTGCACGGTGCACAACAACAACAAAAATTTGAACCCAACAACATTGAGAACTTTTGTATGGCAAAAAAGAAAAAAGATAAGCAAAGAGATTAGAAAAAAAATAATTTCTACCATATACATTAAACAAATAAAAGCTTTAGTCAGAATAGAAGAATTGAAAGAAAAAGTAGGCAAAGGAGCTAGGTGAGTTACCAACAATGGAGTGAAAAAGGTAGCCAAGGAATCTTTTAGAACATGTTCAACTTGGCTAGTGGTCGTGTGTTCATTGCAGACATTCTGACAGTCACCATGTAGAACAGGGGTGGGCCTGGCCCCAAAAGGTTTTCTAGGCTGTAATTTTTTTTCTTAATTTTTATTATTTTTTGTGTGTGTACCATCAAGTTGGATCTGACTGGTACAGGAGGAGATTGCCCCTCCTTCTCCAGCAGAGCATTTGATGGATTTGAACCGTGTACTTCTGAGATTGCAGTGTATCTTCTTGCCACCAGGCCACCAGGGCTAATTTTTTTAACAAAATTTTATTTTATTATTTTTACATGTAACATTAAATCAGATCTGACTGGTACAGGAGGAGATTGCCCCTTCCTTCTCCAGCAGACCATCTGGTGGATTTGAACTTGGTACCTCTGGGCTTGTAGTGCAGCGTCTTGCCACTAGGCCACCAGAGCTCCCAGGGCTAATTTTTGAGGGAGCAGATTACATTTCTTTTGTGCTGCGGAGCCACCTGTGAGTTTAGTGCTGACGTTTTGGTGAATAATGACCTGCTTCAGCTGTACCACCAATAATATTAGGGAAATGCACCCTGAAAGGAGGAATGACTTTTATTTCCTTGAATTTATAAATATTAAAAAGATTTAAACACTCAAATATTAGAAAACAAGTAAGATGTTCATTTAGACTCTATTAGTTGGAATTTAAATGAGTATATTTTTACCATAAAACAATTGACAATGCTGTATTTGAGTGTGTGTAGCTAATAGCGTTTAATTTTGCTGTTTGTAACCCTTGGTACAATCCCAGCTCTTTTCTGTTTTAAGCAATGCTGTGCCCTACTGCTCATTATCTATTTCCTCTGCTTTCACCTAACTCATTGTGTCGTTACGATTTCCCCTCCCCGCACCTTCTCCTCGGCTGCATGTTCAATTGACTTTGCAGTCTGAAACTGATCAAATGTGCAATCAAGATGCATGAATAATAGTTGGTAGTAGTTGTTGTTAGGTGCCGTCGAGTCAAATACAACTCATAGCAACCCTGTGAACAACAGATTTGAACCCTGTCCTATCCTGTGCCATCCTCAGACTTCCTGGACCCTTACTGCCCATTGCACCAGTCACTGTGTCAATCCACCTGGCTGAGGGTCTGTCTTCCTCTCCTTTGCCGACCTTTCCAAACATCATGTCCCTCTCTAAGGAATAGCCCCTCCTAGTAACATTCCTGAAGTATGTGAGGCAAAGCCTCATCGTCTTTGACTCCAAAGAACGCTCTGGCTGCACCCTCTCCAAGGCATGTCTGTTTTTTCTCCTAACCTTCCATGAGATGTTCATTGTTCTTCTTCAACACCACAGCTCAGAGGCATCAATTCTTTTTCTGTCATTGTCATTTTTTAGCTCTCAGTTGCATAGCAAATAATCAGAAAGACCATGGCCTGAATCAGACACACCTTAGTCCTCAAACTGACATCATTACTCCTCAATAATTTGAAGAGGTCCCTAACTGCAGATTTTTCCCAGTGCAATGCGTCTCCTTATTTCCTGACTGCTGGTACCAAGGGTGTTAATTGTGGATCCAAGCAAGACGAAGCTGTTGACAATTTCAATGTCCTCTCCATCTATCATGACACTGCCTATCGGTTAAGTGGTAGGAATCTTTGTGTTCTTGACATTGAGATGTAATCCATACCGAAGGCTGCATTCCTTGATCTGCAACAAGTGCTTCAAGTCCTCACTTTCAGCCAGTAAGGTTGTGTCATCTGCATGATGCATGTGTTGATGAGTCTTGTTTGAACTTGTACATGAGTAATTGATGATCTGACCACAGTCCACCCCTGGCCTAGTTTTGATTGCTGATATTGATCTTCTCCAATGAGTTCTTTCCACAGATGTATTCCGTCTGATTGCTGTGCAGCACATCAGGTGAGGCCCATGTGTAAAGTCATCGTTTGTGCCTTTTAAAAAAGGTTAGCAAGCAAAGTTGTGTCATCTGCATGATGCAGGTTGTTGATGAATCTTCCTCCAATTCTGATGTCACATTCTTCTTCACAGAGTCCATCGTCCTGAATAATTTGCTTAGCATACAGATTAAACAGATGTGTAGAAAGGATTCAGCTCGGACACACACCTTTCCTAATTTTATACCA
>NW_006399836.1:2557235-2573362 GCF_000299155.1 Elephantulus edwardii | reverse complement strand
TAGGTAAACAGTTATCTTCTTCCAGTCAGTTGACTGTCTTCCACATTTCCAGGCACAGACAGGTGAGCATGTCCAGGGCTTATCTGTCATTTGAAATATGTCACCTGGTATCTCATTGGTTCCTTGGGCCTTATTTTTTGCCAGTGCTTTCAGTCCAAGTTGAACTTCTTCCTTCATTACCATGGGCTCTTGATTGTATAGTACTTCCTGAAATGTTTCCATGTTAGCCAATTTTTATTGATACAGTGATTCTGTGTGTTCCTGCAGCTACTTTGGATGTTTCCTAGATCATTGAAGATTTTGCCCATAGCATCTCTAAGTATTGCAACTTGAGCCTTGAATTTGTTTTCCCGTTCTTTCAGCTTGAAAGATGCTGAATGAGTTCTTCTCTTTTCTTCTCCAATTTTAAGTCTCTGCACATTTTGTTATGGTAATTTGCTTTGTCTTGCCAAGCTGCCTTTTGAACTCTTCTGTCCAGCTCTTTGTTTTGTCATCTCTTTCCTTTGTTTCGACGGAGGAGTTGCACCACCAACACAGAGGTGTGTTGTTTGATATATGGCTTATGGGTAAGGAATTGTGTTGCCAATAAAGGCATGTTGTTTGAACCCACATTTGCACTGCTGGAGAAAGCTGGGCAGTCTCTTCCCATGCAATTAACTGCCTTTCGAAACCTGTTGGAGGGTCAGCTGTGGGTTGGTTCTGACTGATGATACACAACTATATACATATAT
Source organism: Elephantulus edwardii (assembly GCF_000299155.1). Classification (NCBI taxonomy): domain Eukaryota; kingdom Metazoa; phylum Chordata; class Mammalia; order Macroscelidea; family Macroscelididae; genus Elephantulus; species Elephantulus edwardii. The sequence goes on along the minus strand of NW_006399836.1, from coordinate 2,572,631 downwards.
ATAATTTTTTCCCCTCCTATAACCAAATAGCCTATGTGCTTGTAAAGGTGTCTGCAGAGGTGATGAGTCTAAGTGGTCAGATATCAGGTTGCTGGCTGTGGAGGGTTCCAGCGTCACATGCCAGCTCATCTGATGATCATTGTGTGAAAGCAGAGTCACAGATGGCTGGCTGTGGAGACTGAGGAGTGCAAAGTTGACAAGGCCCTACGTCCAGTCTGAAGACCATGAGCTAGATAGCCAGATGTAGAGCGGGCAGAAAAACTCTCGGTTCTTTCTGGTGGGTTGTTTTGGGGTTTCTTTTTTTGGCTAGAGAGTGTGAACATGTACCCAGCAGACCACACCCCTCGATTTCTCCTCCGTTGGTTAAGGCTGACCGTGTCTTTGTGGGTCACCTCCGCATCCTGCCTGATTACTACCATGTTGTTGTTGTGAACCAGAGTTGGAACAGACCCGTACCTGACCTGCCAGTGGATTTTTAGAGCCAGCAGACCTCACAGGAGCTGATGGCCCATTTTTCTCCAGGGTAGCAGCTGATGGATTTGAACGTCAAAGCTTTGCATTGGCATCGAATTTACAACTCAAAAACTAGTTACCACCAAGCCAGGACTCATGTGCAGCAAGTCTCTCACAGCCTTTCTGAGAGGCAGAGCAGGGAGCCCTGCAGGCAACGGATGCAAACCCAGAAAGTTTTCAGCAGCAGTGAAGCCACAGATCAGTAGGAAGAGATGTGACCCTCAGATGACAAATATTTCTCAGGGACCATGAGACCATGTTCTCTGTGTGTTTTCTTGGGGATCAGCAGCCCCAGGATGAAGCCAAGGTTGTGGATACCCTGTATATTGCATATGGATGTTGAAGCACTGGAGAAACCCAACAAGAATGAGAAAAACTACTCAAAAAGTTGGCCAAGAAGTATGATCCCTTTTCGACCTTGGAGTCCCTGATCCAGCAGATCCCCCAAATCCTGAAGCTGGGACTAAATAAGGCTGGCAGATTTCCCTCTCTACTTGCCTGCAGTGAGAACACGGTGGCAAAAGTAGATGAGGTGAAATTGCCATCAAATTCCAGATCAAAAGGTTCTGAGTCTGGGAAGGGCAGATACAGACGAGCTCATTCGGGGCTATTGGATGTTGAAGCTTTTGCTGAAGCATCTCAGTGGCATTCTGTCCATTCCTTTGACAATGGGCTGGCATTATCCCAGGTTTGGGATGATCTTCATGACCTCTTTACCATAAAGCCCCAAAGATTCCTATTCTCACAGGCAAAATTGATCTCATTCACCATGTTCTCAGGTAACAGCTCCAGTGGACATCAGATATATCTGAGTTTCCTTCCAGAAGCACTCCAAAGTCTCTCCATCAGTTCCCAAGGACCAGTTTCCAGAGAAGCTGATAAACGCATACTTGCCAAGTGAACTGGAGTCTCTACAGAGGAAGCTGGAATTCAGGTAATCTCGGTTTCTTCAAATATCTAGGAGGTCATAGGGTTGACTCTGGACGTTCAGATTGGCAGGAGGATACCATCCCTCAGCCCAGACAGCTTCTCACGTGGTGGTTGCAGGCCCTCTGCCCTTCAGCCTCACGGCTCAGGTCAGTGTTACAAAGTTCCCTTAGTCCTACTAGTTGTCTTCCCTCAGTCCTCCAGCAAGCTTGGATGAAGCCTCTGGTCCTGGCTCTGTGAAGCAGCAGTCCCAAGTCAGCTCTGTTTTGTGCTGTTCTCTGGTTCTCTGCTGAGCTGCTGGAGCTCTTTTGTACATCCCAGTCTCACTGGTGCAGGAATCTCTGGCCCCAAAGGATGTGTGCTAAATTCCTTGTGTCCTCTTCCTTGCTGGTATTAAGATCCGCTACACCTTAGTCTTTAAGCTGACACTATTGCTCTGGAGAGGTCAGTGACAGCAGATTTTTCCAGTGCAGCCCATCTTTTGATTTCTTGACTGCTGGTACTAAGGGCTTTGATGATGAATCCAACTAAGATGAAATTGTTGACAGCTTCAGTCTTTTCCATCTATCATAATGTTGCCTCTTGTCCCATTGGTGAGGATTTTTGCTTTTTTTATTTTCTTGATGTTAAACTGTAATCCATATTGAAGGCAGTAGTCCTTGACATTCTTCAGCAAGTGCTTCAGTTCCTCCTCACTTGCAGCAAGTAAGGTTGTATCATCTGCATAATGCAAATTGTTGAGGTGTTTTTCCCTAGTCCTGATGCCACATTCTTCTTCAGAAAGTTCAGCTTCTCAAATTGTTTGTTTGGTACACAGATTGAATAGTTATGGACAAACCATGACGCATACGTTCTTGACTTTAAACCGTGCAGCATTCACTTTTTCTGTTCAGACAACAACTTCTTAATCTAGATATAGGTTTCACATGGGGACAATTAAATGTTCTGGGATTCCCATTCTTTTCAATATTAGCTGTAATTTGTTGTGATCCACGTAGTCAAATGGCTTTGCATAATCAATAGAACACAGATAGAGATCCTTCTGATATTCTCTGCTTTCCACCAACATCCGTCTGACATCAGCAGTGGTATACCTGGGGCCACGGCCTCTTCTAAAACTAGTTTGAATTTCTGGAAATTCTCTGTCGATGCCCTGTCTTAGCCATTTTTCATGAACTACAAGATTTTGCTTGCATGTGATATTAATGATACTGTTTGATAATATCTTCCTTTTGTTGATCACCTTTTTTGGGGGAAATGGGAATAATTACAGATCTCTTCCATTCAGTTAGCAGGTCTTCCAGATTTCTTGGCACAGCCTGATGAGCATATCCAAGGCTGCATCAGTTTGTTAGAATATGTCAGTTGGTATTCCCTCCATTCCTGGGGCCTAAAGTTTTGCTAATTCCTTAGAACAGCTTGAATTCCCTCCTTTATTACCACTGGTTCTTGATCATATGCTGCTTCCTGAAATGGTTCTGTGCCAGCCAGTTCTTTTTGGTCCACTGTCACTGTGTATTTCTTCCATCTTCTTTTGATGCTTCCTGGGTTATTCAAGAGTTTGCCCATGGCATACTTCAGTATTGCAACTTGAGGCTCGAAATAGTTTTTCAGTTCTTTCAGCTTGAGAAATGCAGTGAGAGTTCTTCCCTTTTTATTTTCTGACTTCGTATCTTCATATTTGTTGTTGTTGTTGTGTGCTGTCGAGTCGCTTGCGACTCATAGTGACCCTATGTACAACAGCCCTAAACTCTGCTCTGTCCTGTGTCAATCGCACTGTTGCTGACACTCCCATCCCAATTATCCCAGTCACTGAATCAATCCACCTCATAGAGGGCCTTCCCCTCCTGCACTGTCCCTCCACCCTCCCAAGCATGATGTCCTTCTCCAAGGACCGGTCTCTCCTCACAACATGTCCAAAATATGTTAGACGGAGCCTCAGAATCCTTGCCTCCAAGGAGCCACGCGGTTTAACCCTTTCCAGGACAAATCTGTTTGTTTTCCTAGCAGTCCATGGTATTCTCAATACTCTTCTCCAGCACCACAGCTTAAAGGCTTCAATTCTCCTTCTATCCTCCTTGGTCATTGTCCAACTCTCTGATGCGTAACAAGTGATTGCAAAGACCATGGCCTGTATCAGACGCACCTTAGTCTCCAGAGAGACACCATTGCTCTTCAGTACTTTGGAGAGGTCCCTAACAGCAGACTTTCCCATGGCAATGCGCCTTTTAATTTCCTGGCTGCTGGTGCCAGGAGTGTTCACTGTGGAGCCAAGTAAACTAAAGCTTGTGTACAACCTCAATCTCTTCACCATCCATCCTGATGCTGCCAATTGGTCCAGTGGTGAGAATCTTTGTCTTCTTGACATTGAGCCTCAATCCATATTGTAGGCTGCAGTCCTTGACACTCTGCAGCAGGTGCTTCAGGTCCTCCTCAGTTTCAGCAAGCAGGGTTATGTCATCTGCATAATGCAGATTGTTGATAAATCGTCCACCAATCTTGACCCCAAATTTCTCCTCATAGAGCCCAGCCTCCAGGATAATCTGTTCTGCATATAGGTTGAAAAGGTATGGAGATAGGATGCATCCCTGGCGTACGCCCTTCCCAATTTTGAACCATGCAGTGTTCCCTTGCTCTGTTCTGATGACTGCCTCCTGGTCCAAGTATAGGTTTTGCATTAGCACGATCAAGTGTTCTGGGATTCCCATTCTTCTCAGAGTCAGCCATAGTTTGTTATGATCCACACAGTCAAATGCCTTTGCATAGTCAATGAAACACAAATAGACATTCCTCTGGTATTCCCTGCTTTCAGCTAAGATGCATCTAACATCAGCTACAATATCCCTAGTACCACGGCCCCTTCTAAACCCAGCCTGGACTTCTGGTAGTTCTCTGTTGATGTGCTGTTCCAGTCGTTTTTGGATAATCTTCAGTAAAATCTTGCTTGCGTGTGAAATCAGTGAGACTGTTCTGTAGTTTCCACATTCTGTTGGGTCACCTTTCTTTGGGATAGGAACAAATATCGATCTCTTCCAGTCAGTTGGCCAAGTGGTTGTTATAATACTTTGTCTTCTTGAGCGTCTCTTTGAAATCGTCTGTTTTGGGTTCTCAATGTTCTAGTGCAATTTTCCATCTTCTCTGACATCTATTTTGGTCTTTTCTTTCTCCCCTGTGTTTATAATGACCTTTTGCTGTCTTCATGATTCATATTCTAGATGGCGTCTCATAGCTCATTTGATCTTCATTCATTAGTGCTCAGTGCCTCCAGCCTATTCTTGAGATGGTTTTTAAATTCATATAGACTCAAGGGTGTATTCTGGTTCTTGTGGATTTATCTTAATTTTCCCTAAAATTCTTTACAATGATGAAAGATGAAAGATATAATTTCTCTTCCCATTACAAGAAAAGGAGCTGTATGTCCAATCTAGAGAAAGAGATCTTCTTGAAGAAGATACAAGATAATATAGACATGTACATCTGTGTTCATAGAGCATTATTCACCATAGCAAGAACATGGAAATAGTCCCAACATCCATCAACAAACAAATCAATTGAAAAATTATGATACATTCACATGATAGAATCCTATGCAGCACTCAGGAGCAGTGATTTAGAAAAAAATACTGTATAACATGGGAGAGACTGGAGAGCATTAGGCCGAGTGAACTAACTAGGTCTCATAAGAACAAATACTGCAGAAGACCATTGTTGTAAAAATAGAAGGATAACTAGTAAAATGTGTACAAATGTCCAAAGAGGAAAGGGAAGAAGGTAGGTGCTGAGGGTGAGGAGGGGAGGAAGTCATGAGGTCACAGTGTGGTGGGTGGAGTGAGGGGGTGAAGGAATTAGGAAAAATCCAGTGGGATCTGAAAAAAAAAGGGATAATAGTGAGCATAGATCAATGGTGATTAATTTTATAAGTGGGAAGCCAAAGTTATACTAAATATTTGTAATAAACCGAACGCTACTTCAGGTTATAAGGGAGGCTGATACAAGCTGGAATTCACTCTGAAGCACTAAGACAACCCTTAAATGTTTCCAGGAGTAGACACAAAGGCAAGCCTTAAGGGTTTACAGGATTCTTGCATTGTATTTGTTGGCCCCCTCCCTCCTGAGTCAAGCATAAGGTTTTCAATAGAAAGAGCTTAGCTTAATTTGCATTGAATTCTCTTGGTGATTTGCTCTCTGGCAATTTTCAATAAAGATACAGGAAAGCTAAGGTTAGCACTTCAGTTGCCTTCTTGTTTGAGAACTGTTTGCTTCCTGCTTTAGCTGTTTTCCCTACATTCTTGGTGTTCTGTCTCATTATTAATACTTATTAATGTACTTTACCCTCAGTCTGCAACAATACAATGTATACGAATGGGAAAAAAAGCTTTAATGCAAACAATCCCACACCCAGTGAAAATATAACATAGACAGTAGTTGCCGCTTCCTGTCAGAAATTACCAGCACAGAGGCATGGGTTTAGGAAGCTGGACTGTGAGCCGCACAGTGGCCGTCAGTTTGCCCAGGCAGCTGTATGATGGGAAGTAAAGGTCGGATATGCAGGTGCAACCTTTTCCTGAAGATTTGAGAGAGTCCAGGCTGCAGTATCCAGACCAAGGCAGGGCCAGACTCCCCTTGTTTAGTTAAGGGTTTCCATTTCTGCTGGAATGTGGTGGTGACTTGGAAACAGATCAAAGGCTAGGACCCCTTTTTTACTAGAATGTTCTCAAATAATAAACTGACATTTAGGAAACTTACTCTGGGGTTAGAATTGCTGGAATGTAGACAGTATACTACCTCTTCTGTTCTTCCTTACAGCTACACCCTCACAGGTGGACCTGAGGTTAGGCCTGTTTACCAAGAAATGTGGCAGGGCCAAGTCTGAAGGTGGAATTCCATTGGGGTCGCCAGCAAAGGGTATCTGCTCACCGCCTTTCACCAAGCTGCCCAGTACAACCCAGGGCAGTGACCATATGCCCTGTGACAGGTTGGTCCCATGTGGCTATGGTGGCACATCTCCTGGGATTTTTTATTGTTACTATTAATTTTAATGAAAATTTACAGAGATTTTGTATTTCCATTCATTCATTGTCGCACTCTTCTCTCTGCCCACCCCTCCCCCTCCAGTTCGTTCTTCTCTTTGAAAAGTAAAATTCTTTCATTGTTATACAGTCCCTCCCAAGTCCACTAACTCCACTGTGTAGCCTTCATTCTGGACTCATGTCATGACAATAATACCTAATCATAGATACCTTTTTAACAGTTTTCTCTCTTATCTGTTTCAATGCAGTATACATTATTGAACCCATCTTTCTCAGTCTCCCCCCAACCCCGAGGTCAGTTCTGTTTTACCACAGTGGCACCATGCAGTATTTGTCCTTTTGTGACTGAGATATTTCACTCAGCATAATGTCCTCCAGGGTCACCCGTTTTGAATAATATTTAATGAGTTCCTTGTTTTTCAATGCAATGTAGTATTTCATTGTGTGAATGAATATACCACAGCTTCTCTATCCGTTAATTTGTTGATGGGCACTTGGGTTATTTCCAACTCTTTGCTATCGTGAACAAAGCTGCGATAAACATGGGTGTGCATATATCTGCTTGGGTCGCAGTTATGGTTTCTTTGGGGTATATTCCCAGCAGTGGAATTGGTGGGTCAAATAGTATTTCTATTTGCAACTTTTTGAGAAAGCGCCATACCTCCTTCCATAGTGGCTGCATGATTTTACACTCCCACCAACAGTGAGTAAGGGTTCCAGTTTCTCCACAACCTCACCAGCATTTGTTGTTCTGTTAAATTTTGCTATTCTGACTGGGGCGAGATGATATCTCATAGTTGTTTTCACATCTCCTGTTGAATAGGGTTAGTGACAATAAGAGGTCTGCTGTTCTAGGACATGTTCTAGGAACACCTAAGACCCTTGAAAACGAGAAACTTTCAGGGGGTCAGATTGCTAGGTCCAGTTCTAAGAGCTATTCCTTCTCAGCAATCTTCTGAGTCTCTGACCTCTATAGGGTCAAGTACTCCAGAGGAACTCTTGTTAACAAGACTTCCAAGATTGGGGGTGGGTGTGAATTGCTTCCGCACTCCCCTTCACCTTTCTTAATTGCCCCTTTATTTTCTTGAGATAAGATAAAGAGATAGAACAGAGATTCCTTAAATAGTCAAGGTTAATTGACTTCAGTAAGAATGTTTTGTATCTTTCTTTACACTGAAAAAATGTACATGTGACTTTCTATATATGCTATGCATTTCTATGTAGGCCGCTTCGGTTTCCCGGCTTCCGTAATAAAAGGGAAGCTGGGGAAGCTCCTTTTTGCCATTAGCCCTTTGCCATTTTGTCTAGTAATGCTCTTGGCCCTTCGCCACATATCATCTCTCCTGAGTCTCTGTGACAGGCAATCGCTCACAGAACACCCGTGAACTAGATCCTGTTCCTTCCAGGCCTGAGGTGGTTGTTTGACTGCCTCTTCTTGAGAACGATTCTGCTCTTGCTCTGCCAGTTTGCTGCGCTCCCAGCAAACCTTCCTGAGTAGCTCCTTATGGACGTTATTCCTCTTTTCTTTTCCTCAGCTGCAGCAGAAACAATGTGCTTTATTTTTTTTTAATAAAATTTTTTCATTTTAATTGTCATTTCAACAAAAGTTTACAGAAAAGTTAGATTTTCATTCATTCATTGCTGTACATTTTCCCCCTTCCTCCTCCCCAAGTTGACTTTTTTCTTTTCATTAGTTTATTTACAAAATTCTAATACAAATTTGAAGAAATACTTTCAATTTCCCTCACCACCACCCCCCATTAAATTGTGCAACCCAATGATTAATCCCCTGCTCCCCCTGCACGTCCACATCCCTCTGCTTCCAGCCTCTCCCACCCCTCCCGGATCCTTAGAGTCATTCTACAGTAACGGTCTTATACAAGAAACAATATTCTTGCTCTTGTGTCCACTACGTGTTTTCATTTTCTGTTAGAAATAACAAAAGAAGGGAGAGAGTCTTTTATCCCTGAACTGTCCAGTCAGGGGTGAGTAGATGCTCACCCACCTGTTAGAGCCTGCTTGCATCAACTCGCCTGTGGACTCAGGGAGAGGCAGGGGGAGGTACAGTGGTGCAATTTTTTTTTTTTTTTAATTTTTTTTAGTGGTGCGATTTTTAATCCATAGGTTAATGTGGGCACAAAATATTATGTATCTTTGGTTTTCTTAAACTGAACGCTCTCACTGAGCCTCCTACCACCACCTCCCCTTCGGTGGACAACCTCAAACCCCCAACAATATTAAAGGTATTCAGATCTTATGTGGCACCAAGGTACTGGGAAGGCGCTTCCGTCATCCTACTGCTTTGAAACAGCCACTGTCCTGCCCTGACAGTCCCACCAAGTCTGATAGCCCTGCTGTTTCCTTGTGACCCAGGAACTGGAGGGACAGCCCCATGCACCGTACAGCCGTTGGCCCTGTGAGCTGGGCAGCAGCACCTCAGTGCCCACGAGGTAGACTTGAAGATCTCAATTCCTTCTTCAGCTTCCCAGACTCTCTTCCCTGTCCTCATCAGCCGTGTTGGTCAGCGTCCCGATCTACCCCTTGAGTGCTCATCCTGGTCCTAACGGCATAGGAGTTGAGTTTCCACAAAAGGTAACGGAAGCCCCTGCCTTCGCGCTGATCAGGCCTCCTTGCCAGGTGCCTCGCTGCTTGCAGCCAGGCGTGTGTGGGTGCATGCACCATGCTGAGAGTGTGCACTAACACTGCAGGAACTTTCTCTGCTATGCGGGTTCCTAGCCAGCATGTGGCATCCATCCCAACCTTCAGGTAGAGTGCCAGAGAGAAGAGGCCTGGCTCAGCCTCGGACAACTAGAGACTAAACTTGTTTTTTAATGTTCCTAAGTGGATCGTGAGGAAGGAATTCTGTCCAAGGGAGAGGGTTGATAGAGTTGACAGTAGTGTGATTAGTCTGGTTGTGCATTTGGTGGCCAGTATAAAGAAGTTACGTGTACTCTTGGCACCAGCAATCAGGAAATTAAAAGATGAATTGCGTTGGAGAAGTCTGCTGTCAGGGACTTCTCCAAAGTGCTAAAGAGTAGTGATGTTATTCTAAAGACTAAAGTGTGCCTGATCCAGGCCAATGTCTTCACAATGACTTGCTCTGCGTCAGAGAGCTAGACAATGACAAAGGATGACAGGAGAAGAATCGATACCTTTGAGTTATGGTGCTGGAGAAGAGTGTTGAACATACTGTGGACCACCAGGAAAACAAACAAGTCTGTCCAGGATTGGGTGAAACCAAGTTTCTCCTTGGAGGCAAGGATTTTGAAGCTCTGTGTCACATGCTTTGGGCACGTGGCCCGGAGGGACTAGTTCTTAGAGAAGGACACCATGCTTGGAAGGGTGGAGGGACAGTGCGGGAGAGAAAGACCCTAGATGAGATGGATTGACATAGTAACAGGGGTAATGGGAGTAGGTGTGTCGGAGTCACTGAGACTGTCAGGATAGGGTAGGGTTCAGAGCAATTGTACATAAAAGGTTCACTATGATTGCAGGAGACTCAATGGCAAATAAAAAAACTGTTTAATTTTTATTATTATTATTGTGTGTGTGTGTGTGTGTGTGTGTGTGTGTGTACCGTCAAATTGGATCTGACTGGTACAGGAGGAGATTGCCCTTCCTTCTCCAGCAGAGCATCTGGTGGATTTGAACTGCACGCCTCTGTGATTGCAGTGCAACTTCTTGCCACAAGGCCATCAGAGCTCCCTAACAACAATAATTTCTAATGGTTAGTATTTCTTATAAGTAATAAAATAGGGTATGGATTGAGTTGAATATTCATGTTCTTATTAAGTGTTATTGTGTTAGTTCCAACACATAACGATCTTATGTACAACTCAACTGAATACAGTTCTGGGCCCGGACCGTCCTCACAACTGTTGATATATTTGAGCCCGCTGTTACAGCTTCCGGTGTTACTCTTTTGTGTTGACCCTGCACCTCACCAAACACAATGTCCTTCTTCATGGACTGGTCTTTCACATGCGTCAAGGTACGTGAGACCCAGTCCTGGCATCCTCAACTCTGAGGACCTTCTCCATGACAGACTTGTTCACTCTTCTGGCAGTCAGTCCACGGTAGCCAGGAAGGTTGAACATAATTGGTGAGTTGCTTTGAAAGTTTAAATGTTCGTTCAGTAGATCTTTGTGTACCATAGCAGAGGTCACTGGGGCTGGATTTTTTTAGCTGTGAACAAAGGAAAGAATGATTCTCCGCCCCACCCTACTCAGCTTCAGCAAACTAGATGGTTCTTCTAAGACAGAAATCATATTTGGCATAGCAATTCTCTTCTCCCCAACAGTAGGACAATGCTTTGTACCAAATAATGGTCCAATTCTCCTTCTCAGGAAACTTAGAGTTCAGGACAGAGGCAGACCTGCAGACAACCAGTGACAACGATTATAATTGCTTCCATGCAGTAAGATACAAAATGCAGTAGGGCAGAGGGCCATTCTCTCTGAATCTGCCTAGAGAGCTGAAGAATGTTTCATAGAGCACTTGTGCTGAAATTGAATAAATGGGACTTTGCCATGGAATTTAGGATTGGGGAAGAGAGAAGGAGAGAGATGGGTCAGAAGCACTGTAGGCTGAGGCCCTGTGAAAAAGGAGAGCAAGACATGTTCTGGGCACATTTCTCCAAACGCAGAGCTGAAGGGCAAGAAGGCATCTGTAGTATCTGTTTTAGGTTGGGTTTTCTAGAGAAGTAAAACCATGTCTACAGAGAAGTGTGAGCAGATAGAGCTGAGAACATAATGGACTCACTGGAAGAAGCTATGGGAGCTGCCTTCTTGGAGGTGCAAAAACAAAACTGTGGTCAACACAAATGCCAAGAAGCCTCAGAACATACCTTGCCAGTTTCTCCACAGCAATGTCCCGGTCTCACCCACCAGCACCAGGGTTTCATCTTCAGAGTCTCTCTTTCACCAGGGTCTTTCTCCATTTCTCCAGTCTCCCTCAAGTCTTGCTGCTCAATGTGGGAAGCGCTCTATCCCCCCCCAGTCCCACAGCTGTTGATGATTTGTAAGCTCATTTGTCTGCAGTTAAGGTAGCTGGAGACAGAGGGGGCTAATGGAATGGCTACAAAGGAAAACTTTTAAGCCACCACCACACAGTCAGGCTGTGGATTTCCTTCTTCCTCCCCTCTCCCCAGACCCATCACTGCCACATTTATGTGCTCTACTTCCATGCAGGTGTGATACGTTCTTGCAACCTTGTTTTTCTGCATAAAACGTGAAATTGGACTGTGAAGCAGTTCCATCGTGGTATTTTCCAATTTGACAAACAAGATATTCCATGTTCAGAGAGAGGGACAGCTTAGCATATGTAGACCTCCCCCCCATTGTTATGTGCTGTTGAGTTGGAACCAATGGGTTTTCAGAGGCTGTGTAAGTCTCACAGGAGGAGATTGCCTGTCATCTTTCCTCAGAGCAGCAGATGGGTTCGAACCTCCTGCCTTTGGGGTGGTAGTGCAACCACTTACCCACTAGGCCACCAGCATGGACCCCTAGTACATGCTTATAAAAGATTGAGGCCTTTCCCAAACAGTACAGAGCTACATCACTGCATGTTTGAGCCAACCCCCATCCCAGAGTCAGATACTTCATACAGGGACTGTGTGAAAAGCTTCTTAAGAAAATAAGATTACGTAGAAAAGCTTCTTAATGCTGGAACAAGAGTTTGCAAAAAAAGCCAGCACTTGGAGTAGCTGCAGCGACCTCTGCATGCATGCTGTCTTAGGGACAGAGGCCCAGACATCCCCACCTGAGTTACAAGAGTGAGGAGATCCGCCTGCTGAGAAGCCACTCAACTCTTACTCCAGAGCTCTGCTCCTCCCCCTATGCTCTACCCTCGACCCTCTCTAGCTGCTTTTCCTGCACTCTGGGTTCCACCTACAGGGGTGCGCAATCCCTCTCCTCTCCAGCAGGGATGTCTTCTAAAATGCGGAACCAAAGCAATCCAAATACTCATAAGCAGGGAGTTCTGGTGGCCTAGTAGCAAGAAGCTGCACTGCAATCCCAGAGGTATATGGTTCAAATCTACCAGATGCTCTGCTGGAGAAGGAGGGGCAATCTCCTCCTGTAATAGTCAGATTGGACTTGACAGTACACACAAAAAATAAAATAAAAAACTGAAAAAAAAACCCCAAACAAATACCTATAAGGGAAATAAGGATGTATTAGTTGAAGAGAACAGGGAATCTCCTACATACGTGAAATGACAAAAGTACAGCACAAAGCAGGGAGTTGACACGCCACCCTCATCCTATATGCAGAGAGAGGGTGGCTGAGCTTTTGTGTTTTCTGGAGAGAGGCACAGGATGCTGGGAACTGCCGACTGTGGGCTGGGGGAGAGGACACAGCAGACCCTGTTGAACCTTTTGACTATTATTCCATGAACACCTGTTACCTATCTGTACAAATTAGTAACTTTTAAGATAAATTAGTAGCACCAAGGCTGTCCTTGAAAAGTAGCAGTTCTTCATGCAGCGAACTTACAAGCAGAACAGGAAGGTGGTTTTCTGGGAGGGGGGAGCTTAGGAAAAGCGTCTCAGCAGAATTTCTGGGCTGTATTGAGCGATAAGCTGAGTTGGCTGGGTGAGTTGGGGAGGAAGTCATGGGGACGGAGGTCCTGCAGCTTCATCCCACAGGGGAGACGGTGGAAGGCCTGTGATACTAAGCAGAGCCGTGACTGCTGAGGGTGGAATGTGATCATGGGTGCAAGGAAGCCAGCAGTAGCCTGGGCAGCACACAGCACAGTCAAGGAGGAGCTGAGTGCTACTAATTTATCCTAAAAGATATTAAAAAAATGATAACAGGTGTTCATGGTATAATAGTCAAAAGGCAAAAAGCATCCATGACATATCCAATATTCTTCAGACAGATAGGTAGATATACAAACAAACAAACGTTATGAGTTCTGGTCACCATCTGAAAATTTGTGCCAATTTTTGGGAAATCCACCCCGCATCGGGTTTGTTAAGCAGTTCTGAAGGCAACTCATCCCACCTTACAAATGAGGTTTATGTGATTCCTATTACAAACTTTTCTCACATACTTCGGGCATGTTGAAAAAGACCCCCTGCTGATCCGTTTCCGGTTCATACTTATGACTGGGAGTTCATGCTTCTGTGTGACATGTGCCACCTATTAAGCCTTGTTACGATGTAGGCACACTACCCATCTGACATGAAAAAAAAAGACGCCCTGCTGGGAAAGGTGGAGTGTCAAAGAGGATTGACACCGCGACTGTAACAATGGACTTGAACCTCTCAGAGATTGTGAAGATGGTGCAAGACGTGGGCAAAGTCCAGGTCTGTTCGTAGGGTCACTGTGAGTTTTAGTCACCTCAGCAGTAGCTGACAACAACATAAAGTGAACTTTTTTTTATTTCAGGGTTTTCTTTCTTTTTTTTTTAAATAATTTTAATGAACATTTACAGAGAATTTGGATTTCCATTCATTGCTGCACTTTTCTCCCCGCCCATCCCTCCCCCCACCGTGTTTGCCCCTCTCTTTCAAAAGTAAAAGAAACACTCCTTCCCTGAGACACAATCCCCCCCACCCCTCCCGCCACCCCAAGTACATTCCACTATGCAACCTTAATTGTGGACTCCTGTGAAAGGGTTTTCATAGATGTGCAGAAACACACTTGTGCCCTGAAGTATTTCAGAATGTATGAACTCTGATTTCCTTTTTTTATTATTTTTAACTCTTTTGTGTGTGTACTGTCAAATTGGATCTGACTGGTACAGGAGGAGATTGCCCCTCCTTCTCCGGGAGAGCATCTGGTGGATTTGAACCGTGTATCTCTGGGATTGCAGTGCAGTTTCTTGCCACTAGGCCAGCAGAGCTTCCTTCTTCTAGCTTTCTTGAGGATCATTTGGGATTTCCTGTATTTAAGGGACCTTAGGTGGTGCGGTCCGTAGAGAGGGGCACTGCTAACCCAAGGCTGAGCCCCTCTGGTGTTCAAGCCCATCAACTGCTCCACAGCAGAAAGATGTGAAGTTGCCTCAAAAACTCACTGAAGGGTCGGTTATGTGTTAATTCTGACTCGACGATAATAAGCGAGTGACTTTATTACGTTGAAGAATTTTCTCTCTATTTCTAGAGTTCTGAGTAGCTTCAAAATGAAAGTGTTGGATTTTGTTAAATGCCTTTTCTGCATTTAACCAAATGAGATGATAAATTTTTATTTTCTCTTCATATTGTTCTCAGAGTCAGCCACAGTTTGTTATGATCCACAGTCAAATGCCTTTGCATAATCAATGAAACACAGATAGACATTCCTCTGGTACTCTCTGCTTTTAGCCAGGTTCCCTCAGACATTAGCTATAATATTCCTAGTACTATGACCCCTTCTAAACCCAGCTTGCACTTCTGGCAAATCTCTGTTGATGTGCTATCCCAGTTGTTTTTGGATAATCTTCAGCAGAATCTTGCTTGCATATGATATTAATGATATTGTTCAGTAATTTCCACACTCTATTGGATCACCTTTCTTTGGAATGGGAACAAATATAGATCTCTTGCAGTCAGTTGGCCAGGTGGTTGTCCTCCAGATTTCTTGGCACAACTTGGTGAGCACATTTAGGAAGCATCTATTTGTTGAAATATAACAGTTTGTATACTGTCAATCCCTGGGGCCTTGTTTTTTGCCAATTCTTTCAGAGCAGCTTGAACTTCCTCCTTCATCATCAGAGGCTCTTACGTGTACATTGTTTCATGAAATTCTTCTGTGTCTGCCAACTCTTTTTGGTACAATGACTCTGTATGCTTTTTGCATCTTTTTTAAAAAAAATTTATTATTTTGTGTGTGTGTACCATCAAATCGGATCTGACTGGTACAGGAGGAGACTGCCCCTCCTCCAACAGAGCATCTGGTGGATTTGAACTGCGTGCCTCTGGGATTGCAGTGCAGCTTCTTGCCAC
>NW_006399836.1:2524875-2556385 GCF_000299155.1 Elephantulus edwardii | reverse complement strand
TTGGCACAGGATAGAGCAGGGTTTAGGGCTGTTGTACAAAGGGTCGCTATGAGTTGCAGGCAGCTCTATGGCACAGAACAACAACTTTATAATGTAGCATGTTACAGTGATTGGTATTTTAGAAGATATTGTCAGTTGCCTTGCATTCCTGGGATAAATCCCACTTGGTTGGTGTATACGCTTAATATGCTCTTGCGTCCAGTTGCTTTTATTTTATTGATTTTGAAATCCATACTCATAAGGGATATTTATGGGAATCCCAGAGCAATTGATTATGTTCATATGAAACCTAAACCTAGACCAAGAAGCTATTGTCTGAACAGAGTAAAGGAACACTGCACGGTTTAAAATCAGGAAAGGTGTGCTTCAGGGTTTTATCCTTTCTCCATAACTGTTAATCTATACTGAGAAAATCTTTTCAGAAGCTGGCTCTATGAAGAATGTGGCTGCAGGATCCTGTGTTATGCAGATGACACAGCCTTCCTTAAGGAAAATAAGGAGGGTTTGAAATGTTTGCTGCAGAAGATTGAAGACTACAGCCTTCCATATGGATAACATTTCAACATCAAGAAGGAAAAAAAAATCTCCACCACTAGACTGATAAGTAACATTTTGATAGATGGAGAAAAGATTGAACTTGTCAATGATGTCATCTTCTTGGATGTACAGTCAACACCCTTGGTACCAACAGTCTGGAGATCAGGAGATGTATTGAACTAGGAACGTGTTTTGTCTGGGACCTCTCTAAATTACTGAGGAGCAATGATGTCAGCTTGAAGACTAAGGTGCATCTGATCCAAGCCATGATCTTTTCAGTCACTTGCGATGCATCTAAGAGCTGAGCAAAGAATAAGGATAAGAGAAGAAAAAGTGATGCCTTTGAGTTGTGGTGTTGGAGAAGAACACTGAATAGCCCGTGGATTGCCAAAAGAACAAACAGATGTGTCTTGGGAATAGTCCAGCCAGAGTGCCCCTGGGAGGCAAGGATGGTGAGTTTCGTCTCACATACTTCGGGAATGTTGCTAGGTAAGGCTATTCCTTGAAAGGGGACATCATGCTTGGAAAGGTGGAGGGTCAGCGAAAGAGAGGAAGACCCTCAATGAGATGAATTGACACAGTGACTGAAGCAGTGGCCCAACTTTGTCAGAGATGAGGAGGATGGCACGGGATAAGACAGCGTTCAGATCTGTTGTTCACAGGGTCACTATGAAATCATCCTCAGCTTGGTGACATCCAACAACAAGGGGTATTGGTATGTCGTTTTCTTGTGTTCTCTTTATCTTTGGGAACAGGGTAATGTTGGCTTCAAAGAATGAGTCGGGTGTTCTTTGCTTTTTGGAAGACTAGAGACTTCTTGGTTGAGATCTTTCCGCACTCACCTCGGCACTTTCAATCCCATTGCCTTCTGGTCTCCATGGTTTCATATGTTCAGTCTTACAGAGATTCCCATGTACGTGCTGGGTCATTTTTACCTTTATACTTTTGAGATCCTTTGGTTTTGGACAGCTTGATTACAATGTGTAGTAGAATGTTGTTGGCCTAGAAGTTGGGTTCCAGGACCCCTCCTCAGGGTTGACTAGGCTGTTTTTTTTTAATTTTTTTATTATTATTTTGTGTGTGTGTGTGTGTGTGTACCATCAAATCGGATCTGACTGGTACAGGAGGAGACTGTCCCTCCTTTCCCGGCAGAGCATCTGGTAGATTTGAACCTCTGGGATTGCAGAGCAGCTTCTTGCCATTAGGCCACCAGAGCTCCCATGACTAGGCTGTTTTTAACCCCTCTCCTTCTCTATTGCTGAAGACTGTGGTAGTCCATTGTTTTAGTGACTTTTCCAAATTACCTACTAAGCCTCCAGTTGGCTGCCATGATCTTCGGACTGTTTATCAGAGTGCCCAGGAGGTTTGAATGGACAGTTTCTGCTTGGTCATTCTCCTCCATCACCTCCCTGGGAGGGACATCATGACATTATAAAATGATGGGGTCCGTGTGTCACACACCAACTCTAAACCTCAATCCCAGTGAGGCACCTGGAAGAGATGTCCAGGGCAGGAGCCCATGGCCTGGGCCACTATAGCAGATGCAGGGAAATGACAGCCAAAGTGGGGGGGGGAGGAGTCAGGTCCTGTCATTTTTGTCACTTAGACTGCTGCGCCATTTCCCTTGGAATAGAAAATACACTGAGGACTGCTCGGTGGGAGCTGCTGGACTTGTCTTAGAAGCAGCAAGGAGATTTGAGTCTCCCCTGCAGGCAGGCTGGGAGAGAGTAAAAGAACCAGGGAAGCTTCAAGTACCACAAAGAGGTGGAGGGGCTGGGCCAGAGGCATGGCGGGGCTGAGGCCCCTGTCCAGGGTGTCACGGTATCAAACCCTGTCAGAGAGAGGCTGCTGCCGCTGCCACTGAGCTCATTCCAGCTCGTGGGGACTCATTCCGGCTCGTGGGGACCCACTCCTGATGTGAGGACCCGCTCCAGCTCGTGGGGACTCAGCTGTGAGAGAACTGTACGCAGCTACCACGTCTGTGGATCAGGAGGCCCTGAGGTGCTCTGGGTGGAGCTGAACCACCAACCTTTCAGCTAGTAGTCAGCCAAGTGCTTGACTGGGCCTCCAGGGACTCCTCAGAAAGGGGCCCAAGTACCATCAACAAACGACTGGATAGAGAAGCTCTCGTACAGTCACACAATGGAATACTGTGCTGCATTGAAAAACAAGGCACTCATGAAATATTATACAAAATGGGTGACCCTGGAGGACATTATGCTGGGTGAAGTATCTCAGTCAGAAAAGGACAAATACTGCATAGTGCCAATGTAAAACAGAACTGACATCGGGATTGGGAGGGAATCTAAGAAGAGGGGATCAATAATGTATACCGCATTGAAACAGATAAGGGAGAGAACTGTTTGAAAGGAATATATGATTAGGTATTATTGTCATGACAGGAGTCCAGAATGAGAGCTGCATGGTGGAGTGGAGTGGACTGGAGGGGTAGGGGCTGTATAATAATGAAAGGGTTTTTTTTTTTTAACTTTTCAAAGAGAAAAACCAACAAGAGGAAGGAGTGGGCAGGGGAAAACATGTGCAACAATGAATGAATGGAAATGCAAAATCTCTATAAAATTTCAATTAAAAAGGAAAGGGGGTCACTGAGCTGAGCACTAGGACAGTGACTAAGCTCTTGGGTCTGCTCACTGGGGTTGGGGACTGGTGGGTCCAGAAGCATCTGAACTGCGTGAGGTTGGAGAGGACTCAGAGGGCCCAGCTACACTGCTACCTGCCACACCACCAGCCCTGGGACGAGGGAGGCTGGCATTTCTAGAAAGAATACTCTGCCCTGAGCAAATGAGAGACCAGGAGCTGTCGCACATCTGGATTGTGTGGGGGTCTGGGAACCAGCTCTGACACTGTCCCATCCATAATCCAGTCAGTCTTACAAACCACTGGACTCAGAACTTTATTGGGGGCCAGAGGGCGCGGAGGTCTCTCTCTGACCCTCCCCTTCACAGAGTTCCCGTCAGCAGGGCCTCCCCCAGGTAGGAATGCCAAGCACACAGTTCAAGGCCCCTGACAGCAGTCAGCCCTGTGCTAGGAACCCAGGTCCTGATCTCCGGGTCAACAATGGGCCCGAGGCTGGACGCCGCTGAGATGAGTGCCCGCCTCCGGGGCCCAGGATGCTGGCTGGATTGTCCAGACAAGGTTGGGGACGGAAGGCCAAAGGCACTTGCCCCAGACCAGTTCCCAAACGTGCCGACGCTCGGGCAGGGCGTGGGACCCAGATGAGAATGCACTTGGCGTGTAATGAGGTCAGGATTGTGGCAGCAGAGTACCTGCTCACTGCCCTCGCCAAGCTGTGAGGCCCCGTGGTGCCACCTAAGTCCTGTCCATGGCCTCTGTCTCATAGTGGATGGGATACAAGTACCACATGACCACACCAGAGGGGTTGATGGTCACTGTGAATTTGGTCTTGATGTGGAGGTCACTGATGATCTCGCCTGTGTAGACGTTCTGGGCCTGCAAATTAGGGGGGGTGGGGAGAAAAGGGGACATTCCTAGTGCCACCCTGAGGATGGCCATGTGGAGACCCCAAGAGCACAGGGGCCTGGACTGTCGCCTGTGTGCTTGGGCCTCCCAGAAGTGGGCACCTGCATTTCCCATGAATGCCGAAGAGGCCCAACGGAGGCCTCAAGAACATGGTATGGCAGTGAGGGCTGTGCCAGTGAAAAGGGGGCACACCGCAGGCTGTGGGACCCCCTGACCCAGCTTGTAACAGCACCACCCACAACCCGCCATCGCCAGCTCTGGAGGAGAGCCAGGCCCCCAGCTCAGGGGAGCCCGCGTGTAAGCCAGGACCACCCTCAGCACCCAACACCCGCCCGGGGAGACTGATGGAGGGAGGCCCTGGCGGTGACCCTGACCTCATACACGCTGGCGCTGGTGAAGTTGAGCCATTTGAGGGAGGTGGAGTAGTGGTATGGCATGTCCGTCCTGCGGCTGAAGAAGACGAGCGCACTGGCCTTCTGGGACAGCGGCCGCAGGAACACTTCAATCTGGGACTTTTCCTGCGTGCGGAAGATAGGCAGTGACGAGTCTCTGCTCAGGTGGACCCTGGCGTCCTCGTCCTCCCTGGAGCTCTGGGCACCCAGGCACACTGGCGTCACCGAGTCTGATGGGCTCCAGGGGCCCACAGAGCTGAGCTTGGCCTCTGTGGCACACGTGCACGCCAGGGCCTGTGCCAGTGCCCACGCCACAGCTGACGCAGGTGTCACACACGGGCTGCTGCTCCAAAGAGCCCGGAGGTGACAGGAGGGACAGACACATGGCCGGGGGCAAGTGCAGGCCCCGAGGTGGCTCCCCAAGGATGGAGGCCACCCAGGAGGCACTCTGCCTCGAGGGGCGGAGGAGCTGGGCGTGAGGGCGCATTCCATCTTCCAGAAGGTTCGCCAGGACATCCCAGTTCTACAGGCGACTTCTGAGGTCGGACACTTCCCTCACAGGGCAGACAGCCAGGCTCGGCAGCGGCACCACTGCCCACCTGCCAGCGCGTGGCCCCGAGTGAGTTCCTCCAACCCTTGTTTCTGTTTCCTCGTTAGCAAAACAGATCGAGAATGCTCAGCGCTCAGCGCGCAGTCGGTGCTCAGCAAATACCTGATTAGTAGTAGCAGCTGCAGCAGCAGTAATGGTCGTATTAATACTAGCAAGAGTAATAGTAGCAGCAGCAAGCAGCGGAAGAGTAGCCCAGCAGTACTAGTACCAGAAGTACCAGAAGCAGTAGTAGCAACAGGTGCAGTGGTGGTAATGGCAGGAGCAGGAACAGGAGGGTAACAGTAGGAACAGGTTAGTAGCAGCAGCAGTAGTATTAACCATAGAGGTAACAGTTGTTGTTAGATGCCTTGTAGTCGAGTACGACTCACAGTGACCTTATGAACAGCACGCCTGAACCCTACACTATCCGGTACCATCTTCACAATCTCTGTCACATTAGCCTTTATTGCTTAAGTCATTGTGTCAATCCATATCCCTGGGGGGGGTGTCTTCCTCTCCTTCGCTGACCCTCCACCTTTCCAAGCATGATGTCCCTTCTCCCAGGAAAAGCCTTGCCTAGGTCCACGTCCAAAGTATGAAAAATGCAGCCTCATAATCTTGGCCTCCAAGGGGCACTCTGGCTGCACTTTCCCTAAGACCTGTTTGTTCTTTCTGCAGTCCATAGGCTATTCAGTGCTCTTCTCCAACCCCACTGTTCAAAGGCATCAATTCTTCTGTCATGCTAATTCACTGTCCAGCTCTCTGATGCATAGCAAGTGATTGAGAAGACCATGGCCAGAATCAGGCGCACCTTAGTCCTCAAACTGATATCACTGCTCTTTAGTATTTTGGAGAGTAGAGACAGTAGCAGCAGCAATGAGTAGCAGAAGTGGTAGCAATTCTCAGCTGAAACAACTCCATGCACCCTGCCAGGAGGCCCTGTCTGGATGACATCTCAGGCTCATGTAGAAGCTTATGCTTCCAAACCCAGGGACCCAGGTTCCAGTGACACTTGTGGGGGCCTACACCCCCTTGCTTAACTCCCAGCAGCCCGGTGGGGTGAGAAGGGAGCACTGGTGCAGCTCCAGGCACGAGTTCCCCAACACAGTAAACAGGCAGGGTGCCCACCTGGGGAGGACTGGGTGGGTTTGAGACTCCTCCCCTTTGGCCCCAGGACTGCAATCTCAGGCACCTGGGCCCACCTCCTCAGCCCTCGTCCTGGTACCTTGACAATCCTGCGCCCCTGGATGCCTAGGGGGTCCTGGTGGATTTTGATCATGAGTGGATTCTGCAGAATGCCCATGTCCTTGGCGGAGATGGTCCGCAGGTCTGTGGACATGAACAGAGGGGCCGCCAGCACTGTCCACAGGGCCATCTGGGACTGGGCTTCCTCGAAGCTGAGGCCAAAGTTCCCAACGAGCAGCTGTCAGGACAAGAGGGGAAGTGAGTAAGAGGCCAGGCAGGTGAAGTCTCCGTGAAGCCCACTCCCCAGTGGAGGCATTTACCCACCTGGGCCCAGTTTGTTCTTATTTTAGCCAAGAAAACGGAGGCAATGAATGAATGCTCTGGGGTATTACGATTTATAGATGATCGAGTGAGATTCGGTGGCCAACAGTGTTGATAAACCAGGATGCAGATGGGTAGAGACATTCATTCCAGGGGCCAGTGGTGGAAGTCAGGCCTCAACATCCTGCATTCCTGCCACCAGTCACCCAGCTCCCCCCACAGCTGGGACAAGTGGCCACAACTCAACACTGGTGTTTTGCTGTCAGCTCACAGTAAACGCATGTGCACAGAGAACAGCTCCACAGGGCTGGAGGCTGCGAGCTTTCTGAAGGCGCCTTTGTTGGGTTTGAACCACCAACTACAGCTTGCAGTCCAGCGTATCACCATGTGCGTCACCCAGAGACACATTAAGTACATGTTCATAAATGAACAAGCCATTCATACATGCCAGAGACTGTGCCAAGTTTTTAAAGGGTTACGTTGTTTAGCCTCTGCTACTTCCCATTTTCAAGATGACAAAACTGAGGCCCAGATTAAACAGTAAGTAATTTGCCCAAACAAGTGGTGGCGCTGGAGCGGCCTCTCCAGCAGGCCTGTTTCTGTCCCTCCAGCCAGGCCCCGTCAGCTGGCCTCACAGGGGACCTGTGCTTGCTGGCTGAGTGAAGAGGTCTGTCTGGAGGGGGGCAGGCACTGAGGGTGCTAATGAGGTATAAGGGAGCCAGATTTCATTGCGCTGCCAGGGCAGGAGGCAGACCCAGTCCTGAGAGCGTCAGCTGTGAGGCATATTCACGATGTTCACCCACCAGTGAACAACATCCACTCAGAGTCTCCACCTTCTAGAGTTTCCAAAACTCAAGCTCATTGTCATCAGTTGACCGACTCACAGCTGACCCTCCAGTGGGTCTTCGGAGGCTGTAAGTCCCACGGGATAGTGCCCGTCTTTCTCCCATGGAGCAACTGGTGGATTCAAACTGCCTGCCTCAGGGCTGGTAGCACAACTCCTTACCCACTAGGCCACCAGAGTTCCCTTCGAGAGCTTTGTTACCGTTGAGTTGAGTACAACTCACAGCGACCCTGTGAACAGACCTGAACCCTCCAGTCTACCACCTCTGACAAAGCCCAATGCTGCAGTCACTGTGTCAGTTCGTCATTGAAGGTCTTCCTCTTCTGCTGTCCCTCCACTTTTCCAAGCATGATGTCCCTCTCCAATGGACAGCCTCTCCTAACAACATGCCCAAAGTATGTGAGATGAACCTTTAGAGAACCCCAAAATCTCCTGGGAAGACTATTCACAATGGACATTCCTAGCCCCTCCTCCCGGGAACATTCTGATCCGAAGCAGAAAACAGGCTGCCTGGGAGACAGGTGCAACTGGATCAGGGACATAGTCTGCAAACATTGTCCCCAAACCTAGAAGCCAGCGAGCCCCTGGGCAGGGAGGGCAGGCATGACTGCTACCATGTCTGGGTCGTTCCAGTGCCCAGGGCCGGCCACTGGCTGCAGGATGTCCTGGTACTCCACAAACCAGTCCAGGATGGACAGCACACTGCTCCAGGAGTCCTGGATATCGTCGTAGTTGCGCCAGAGGTTGCAGATGTCAGCCAGGAGGGTGTAGTTCACCTGCGAGGCAGAGAGGCAGAGTCCAACCCACATGTCACACCTCGCTGGCTGCCGGGAGGCCCACCCAGCCCTGACTGGAGGCCGCCCACCGGGTGAGGAAGGAGCTTGTGTGGGACACTGACGCTCCAAGAGGACGTGCCCTGCTGAGGACTGACCCCAACCTTTCCGGGCTCCACTCACAATCTCCACTGCACACCCACCAGCCTTCTCCCAACTTCCTCAGAGCCTGAGGTCTAGGAATCTGACTGGCTTGCTCTTGGCATCAACCATGGCAAGGGGCCCTTGACAAAATATCAGCAGGCCCTCACTCAAGGTCTCGGTACTGGCCACCTCCCAGCCCACTGGCCTCACCACTTGCTGGAGGCTGTGCGTGACCACATGCAGCTCCCCCGCCTTGAAGGCAGCCCTTTGGCCCCCATTTCTCTACGATCCTGGGCTAGCTAGGGCTCCCCTCTGGGGTCTTACAACTCTCTCTCTAGATACCACCAACACCTGCGGACAGCTATGACAACAGCCCTGACTTTGCAGAGCCACCTCCCTGGAGCCAGGGGCAGTGAGGAGTTCTGGATGCGGGGTTCATTGCTTACCGTTGGGGGAAGGCCCCCCTCATAAGCTGGCCAGCTGCAGGAGAAGGCAATGGGGTGGCCTGTGGCATTCAGGGCAGCAGCCATCTTGGGGTACCCTGGGAAGTCCAAACCCCACGTTTCAGAGCAAAGGAGGCATGAGAAATAGGCGGGGCCAGTTCAGGGCAGCAGCCATCTTGGGGTACCCTGGGAAGTCCAAACCCCACGTTTCAGAGCAAAGGAGGCATAAGAAATAGGCGGGGCCAGTTCAGTTCAAACACTGTCCCGCCAAGTGTGAGAAAACGGGCTCAAGAGGTGTCCTCTATGTCCAGGGCCCGAGGGTGAGAAGGCTTGGTAAACACTACCACTCAGCGGCCAGAGACAGACCAGGCTCAGCCAGGTGGGTTCGGTGGGCCTCGCAGGTTACCCCTGTCTATGTACCCACTCGCCCAGCCAGTGAGGGAACCCACCTACGGCCCGCTCCAGGGGGGTAGAGTAACAGCCGTCCAGCTTCAGCATGTCCACCTTCCACTTGGCGAAAGTTTTCGCGTCCTGGACCACCCTGTCCAGCGTGGTGCCCGGGAAGCCCATGCAGGTGAAGTTACCCAAGTCTGCGTAGATGCCTAGCTTCAGGCCCAGGGAGTGAGCCTGTGGGGTGCAGACAGAGTGGAACCCTCAGGGAACCTCCTCACAGCATATGTGGTCAAGCTCTTTATAGCCTCCAGGGCTCCCCATTGCCCAGTGTGCTGGTTAGGCTTTCACCCCTTACGAAGGATTTTCCTACCCTGGGGCAGTGGCTTTGCTTCAGCCTCCTCCTCTGCTTCAAATGCTCCCTCTCTGGGATCAGCTCAAGGGCCACCTCCTCCTGGGAGCCCTCCTGGATTCCCATGATCATTAAGATGCTCTACCCAATTGCTGACCCACAACAATGGGCCCAAATTCATGGTTCTGTCCCCTGCCCCCCAGCCTTTGGTCCTCAATCTGGGACAGCATCAACGAGCCCAAAGATGGGTGAGTGAGAGCAGTGGTCCCCCAGCTGAAGGCTCACATAGTCAGCCAGGTGGGCGATGCCGTTGGGGAAACGCCTGGGGTCTGCCACCAGGTTGCCTCTCTCATCGCGTTCGCCAATCCAGCAGTCGTCGATGTTGAGGTATGTGTAGCCCAGGTCCCGCCATCCGTCCTCTGCCAGCCGGTCAGCCATCTCCATGAACAGCTGTTCGCTGCGGAGGGACAAAGGAGGTGGGGTGTCTCAGGGCGGGCCTGCCCTCCGGTCCCTTCCTCAGAGCTTCGCAGAGGTGGGTTGGCTGCTCTGAGGAATAGCCTTCGTGATCAGCAGAGGGCCGGCCCCAGAAATTCACATGAATGATGACGCAAGAGCCTTGAGCAGGGGCAAGTCACAGGACAGTGTCTGATCTGCCAGGAGTCACCTGGTCTCCAGCCTCCCTGGGTGGGCAGCCCTGGGTGTAGCCCTCAGGGGCCAGGTGCAGGCTTACCTGATGCAGTTTTTTGGGTCCTCTTTGCAGTCGATGTTGCAGCGGAAACGTTCCCAGGCCAGCCATCCCATGGGTGGGGTCTGCATCAGCCCATTCTTCAATGCCAGCACGTGGGTCACCAAGACCAGGATGGGCACTGAGAGCCACAAGTAGGGGTGTGTGTGTGTGTGTAGAGGGCTCCCCCTCAGCCCAGACCCTCACCCCACCCTGCAGAGCCTGTCTGCACGGAGGATGGGATTCTTGGCTGGAGGTGTAACTTGTTTCCTTCTGGCTGCTGGTTCCTGCAGGGCAGGAGGGTATGGGGTCCCGGGGCAACTGTGCCTATGCCCAGGCCCCCTTGTCCCCTACCCTCCACCCCATGGCTGTGTCACCACACACACCACTGGCCCTCAGGCCTCAGAAAAGTGTCACAGGTCAGCTAGGTTGACCTGCACTCAGCCAGCTCATGTGGGCCAGGCCCTTCCCTGAGGTCTAGGTTTCCTTATCTGTAAACTGGCAAGGTGGACAGTACATAAGACAGGGCCTAAGCACTGGGGGTGCGGGGTGGGGGAGGTGAGACTGGAAGTTCCTCTCTTTGGAGGGGAACTAATTCCTGGTTAGGGAGCTCCCTTCCTCGCTGCCTCTAATTTCGAGAGGAACAAGTCTTCTCGCAGGAACAAGTCTAGACGCCAGGCGTTCCTCCTGCCAACCGCCCTCCTCGCTGACCCTCTCGCCCACCCCATCAGTGGGTACCTGTCTTTAGCAGCATTGCTCCAGACCTAGCGTCTCAGGGCCCGACAGGGCTGCTCTGTCTTCACCCGCTTTCTGTGTTGGCGTCTGGAAGCTGAGAAAAGTTAGGAAAACACTTGGAGTGACCGCACGAGGGTGAGCGCTGCAGGCTGGGATCCCCACGCGGGCCCTGGGCCGCCCTCACCGTCCCAGCCACCCCGGGCAATCACTTCCCCAGCCAGAAACACTAACAGAGAGTCCCTGGGCCTTAGACCGCGCTCCCTCCGCGGGGTGGGGAGCCCCGAGCCTAAGGGGGCCACTGATCGGCCCTGCGCCGGACCAGGCGGGAGGACAGCCGGCCCGCCGATGTCCAGCAGGGACGGAGGCGCCGGGCCAGGACGAGGTTTCCCCGGATCCAGGCCCTCATCCTCAACTCGGCAGGCCCAACGTCCCAGCACCGGGACCCCCCGGAGCCCCAGAACCGGGGACGGCCGCACTCACGCTGCCCGGTCGCTCAGATCCCCGCAGGTTCTGATTCCCGAGCCTGCCAGCTCGCTCAGTCACCTGATTCGCTAAGCGCGCTCCATGGGGCGGGGCCTTTGCGCCATTATACCTTCCGGGAGGAACCTATCAGAATGCCCCTAGCAACGTCAGCGCTACATCTTCCTACGGACCTTCCAAAGCCACCCCCCTGCCAGGCCTCCCAAAGCCACGCCCCTGCCAGGCCTCCTAAAGCCACGCCCCTGCCATGCCTCCCGAAAGCTCCTCCCTCGGGCTTCCCAGAGCCCCGCCCGTCATTAACTCCACTGCCCCTCCCTTCCAGACCTCCCAGAGCCCCTCCCCTTCCGGGCCTCCCAGAGCCCCGCCCCTAGCCTTTCCAAGCCCCGCCCTCAAGACCTCCAGTGCCCCGCCCCTCCGAACTCCAGCCCCGTCCGAGGCGGGCGGGAACACAGGGATGGGGTCCCGGGTGGTGCAAAGGTCCAGGTTACTCTGGAGGTTTGTCCGTTCGCGTCTGCAAGGATGATGCCCGGCAAGTGTCAGTACATGCCTACGGGATGAATGTGGTTGTTGTTGTGTACCTTCGAGTCAGAACCGACCCACAGCTGCTGACCCGCTAGTGGGTTTTTGAGAAGCACGTTGCCTCAAATGACGGCTATAGCCGTCCTGCACATTTTAATTATTTTTCACTTCCAAACAGATGACTGACGCTCAATTTCATATGGCAGTCATAAACAATTGAAAAAATAATGTCGTCAATTTAAAAGTGTGTGGCAACGTGTTAATCACATAGGAGGTGGTTGCCCATCTTTCTGCAGAACAGCTGGTGGAAGAAGGGAATGCTCAGAAAAGTGGTCCATGCCCCAAAATACTAAATCCTGTTGTCAATAGAGTTAATTTCAACTCAGAGCCCCTCTTAAGTCAGAGAAGAATTTCCCCTAGGGTTTCTGAGTTTAAACTACTGAAACGGGTTAACATACCAGTGCTCAACCACTGCGCCACCAGGATTCACTTCCAGAAAAGGCAAGTGGAGGGGTAATAAATGTCACAAGGATGTGGGGGAAACAGCCTGGCTGGGAACACACAGCTCTGCTCCCACATCTGGCACTGTGACTGTCAAGGACCAGCTGCCCTGGGCCTCTGCTACTCCTCCCTCGTCCATGTATCACATGTTATTCACGCCAAATTCTGTCACGACGGGCATCTCAATCATGCTGTTGTTGTTAGGTGCTGTGGAATCAAGTGGGACTCATGGCCACCCTGTGAACAACAGATCTGAACTCTGTCCTATCCTGGGCCAGCCTCCTCATCTCTGACACACTTGAGTCCGT
The DNA here is from genome assembly GCF_000299155.1 of Elephantulus edwardii. Classification (NCBI taxonomy): domain Eukaryota; kingdom Metazoa; phylum Chordata; class Mammalia; order Macroscelidea; family Macroscelididae; genus Elephantulus; species Elephantulus edwardii. The sequence goes on along the minus strand of NW_006399836.1, from coordinate 2,543,647 downwards.
TGCTGCAGTCACTGTATCAATCCACTTGTTTGAGGCTCTTCCACCCCTTTGCCATCCCTTCACCTTTCCAAGAATGATGCCTCTCTCCAAGGACTCGCCTCCCCTAGCGACAAGTATGTGAGACAAAGCTTTACCACCTTTGCCTCCAAGGGCACTCTGGCTGCAATAATAAAGAACATTAAACCAATAAACTGGTTTATTGTCTGTTAACATGGCCACTTTCTCTGTCTCCTGGCACCTGCAGCCATTTTCGAAGGCTCTTCTCCAGGTCCATGTAACCATCCCTCTGCCAGTCCTGTCTCTGCATTCTAATGTGTCCTGCACCTGGCTCCTGGCCGTTCCTCCCCTGCTCTGCCCACTTCTCCCCAGAACCCAGCTTCCATCTTGCCCCTGCATGAGCATATGGCCTCCTCTCTGCCTTCTGACAACATTGAATCTGTCCACAGCAGCCGGGGTGATCCTTTCCAAAGGAGCAGCTCAGCTTTGCTCGAAAGGGCCCACTTACAGGGGTCCATCCCACCCCTTTTGAACTCTCCCAACCACCTCCCAGCCACACTAACAGTTTAGCAGTTCCTCCAACCCAAGAAACAGAACTGCCTCAGGGCGTTTGCACTTACTGTCTCCACCATGTGGAAAGTTCTTCAGATATATCCTCACGGCTGGGTCAAATGCCACCTTCTCAATGAGGCATATCCTAAGCATTTTGTTGAAAGTTGCAACTTCCCCCACCCTTACAGCTCTTGATCTGTTTTTTTTTTTTTGTTGTTGTTGTTGTTGTTGTTTTGCCTCGACTTATGTTTCTCCACATGTCTTATTACCTTCTTAGGAGTGCTGGTAGTGCCATGGTTAGAGCATTTGGTTGCAAACCAAATGGTTGGCAGACAGTTCAAAACCATTAACCCTCACTCTGAAGAATGATGTGGCAGTGGGCTTCTGTGGAGAATTACAGCCTTGTCAACCCTGTGGGGCAGTGCTGTTTTGTCCTTGGGGATCGCTCTGAGAATAGAGGCCACTGTAATGGTTTTGTTTCTTTTTTTTTTCCTTTTATGTATCACCTTCCTCAATATGGATTGAGGCTCAATATCAAGAAGACAAAGATTCTCACCATTGAACCAATTGGCAGCATCAGGATGGATGATGAAAAGATTGAGATTGTTAACAACTTTAGTCTACTTGGCTCCATAGTCAACACTCTCGGTACCAGCAGCCAGGAAATTAAAAGACTTATTGTGATGGTAAAGTCTGCTGTTAGGGACCTCTCCAAAGTACTGAAGAGCAATGGTGTCTCTCTGGAGACTAAGGTGCATCTGATACAGGCCATGGTCTTTGCAATCACTTGTTATGCATCAGAGAATTGGACAATGACCAAGGAGGATAGAAGGAGAATTGATGCCTTTGAGCTGTGGTGCTGGAGAAGAGGATTGAGGGTACCATGGATTGCTAAGAAAACAAACAGATTCATCCTGGAGAGGGTTAACCCAGGCGGCTCCTTGGAGGCAAGGATTCTGAGGCTCTGTTTAACATACTTTGGACATGTTGTAAGGAGTGACAGGTCCTTGGAGAGGGACATCATGCTTGGGAAGGTGGAGGGACAGCGCAGGAGGGGAAGACCCTCTATGAGGTGGATGGATTCAGTGACTGGGGTAATCGGGATGGGTGTGTCAGAGGCAGTACTATTGGCACAAGATAGAGCAGGGTTTAGGCCTATTGTACATAGGGTCGCTATGAGTCGCAAGCAACTCGGTGGCACATAACAACAACAACCACCTTCCTATTGCAAGGAGCTCTGAGGTTGTTAACAACTTTAGTCTGCTAAAGTGGCCAAGTATGTCACACATTGTGCTGCTAACAGAAGGGTCAGTGGTGCAAATTCACCAGCTGCTCCACAGGAGAAAGATGCACAGTCTCTTCCCGTGAAGATTTACGGCCTCAGAAAACTGAGGGAGGGTCTCTCTGTATCAGAAGTGACTCAAGGGCAGTGAGTTTGGTTTTGGCTCTTGTCATTCCGTTCACAGTGAGCCTTGCCCTGCGCGGCGTCATCCTCACAATCTCTGCCAAACTCACGCCCACTGTGCAGTCCCTGGGTCAGTCCCTCTTGTGGAGGGTCTTGCTCTCTTTCTCTGACCCTCCACCGTGCCCAGCGTGCTGTCTCTCCTCGAGGACTGGTTCCTTCTGAGATTATTCTTCAAGAGAGAAGACATTTCACCATCCTTGCTTCTAAGAATCACTCTCATGCACTTCCTTCCAGACAGACCTCATCTGTCAGTTGGTGTAACGTGGTGGCTGGCCCGTTGCTGTAATGCTGGAGGCCAGGACACTGGTATTTCAAGTACCAGCAGGGTTGCCCATGGTGGAGAGGTTTCAGTCAGCGTTCCCATTTTAAGACAGATTTAGAAGCAGGTCTAGGGAGGCAGTTTTTGAGGGGATCTCACTGTCTTCCCAGATCTGTAATAAAGTGCTTATGGATATAGCAGGTCTGGCCATCCATTTCTGAAATAACAGAGCTTCTAAAACCTTCCGGACAACGGAAGAACATATGGCTCTTAACACATATCAGGGACCATGGAGATGGGCCAGGTCCAGGCATGGCTATTGTTGTTACACACATTGCAACAACACGCAACGGAGTCAATTCAGTGGTGACTGAAAACAACCATCGAAGGGCGCTCTGGTGGCCTAGTGGCAAGAAGCTGCACTGCAATCCTGATTAGATTATGCACGGTTTGAATCTCTGCTGGAGGAGGGGCAACCTCCTCCTGTACCAGTCAGATCTGATACGATGGTACACACAAGGAAAACAGCCCAGAATGCCCACATAATCTTAGTCATGCTTCCGTTGTACAGAATGCCTTAAAAACAACTATCACCTTCTACCCCTTTTATTATGGTTTATTGCCTGTTAAATGGAGCCCTTGGGACATCGTGCCTTCGACATTGGCTGCAAACCAAAAAGCCAGTCGTTTCCATTCACCAGCTGCTTCTTGGGAGAAAGATGGGCAGCCACCTCCTCCCAAGGTCTGTAGCCTCAGAAACCCAGCAGAGGAGCACCAGGAGTCAGAATCAAATTGACAGTGGTTGAGCTTGACTTTTGTTTTTTGGTTTCATGTTCTTAAAGGTATCTTGGTGGAGAGAGGGTTAAATAATCCGGCAACAAACCAAACGGTTGAGGGTTTGAACTCACCCAACTGCATGTAGTCCTCCTGAGCTGCCCTTTGAAATCTTCTGTTCAGCTCTTTCACTTTGACTTGTTTTTCTTTTGTTTTGGCTCCTCAATGCTCCGATGTAATCTCTACAGTCTCTTCCAACAACCATTTTGATTTTTTTTCTTTCTCCTCTGTTTTTTGTAATGACCTTCTGCTTTCTTCGTGGATGATACCCTTGATATCATCTTACAACTCATTTGGTCTTTGATCATTGGTGTTCAATGCCTCAAACCTATTCTTAAAATGATCTTGAAATTCAGATGGAACTTATTAAAGATCATATCTTGGTTCCTGTAGAATTATTTTAATTTTCCTTGGCCTCAATTTAAACTTGCAATTGAGTAATTGGTGATCAGACCCATAGTCTACCTTTGACCTAGTTTTGTCTGCTTATGTTGATCTTTTCCAACGATGCCTTTCTGTACAGCTTATCAGGTGAGATCCATGTGTAAAGCTGTTATTTGTGTCTCTTAAAAAAGGTATTTGCTGTACTGCAATCCCAGAGGTGCACGGTTCAAATCCACCAGATGCTCTGCTGGAGAAGGAGAAGGAGGAACAGTCTCCTCCTGTACCAGTCAGATCTGATTTGATGACACACACAACACACACACAAAATAATAAAATAAAATTAAAATAAAAGGCTGTTTCCTTTTTTAAAAAAAAAAGTATTTGCAATGAGTAAATCAGTGTAAACACAAAATTCGATCATTCTATTTCCAGGCTGGTTTCTATCACCAGCCCCATATTTTCCAAGGAATACAGCCATGTTTTTTTAAGGAACGGAGCCTTTGGTATGTACTACATCTCAATGTCAAGAAAACAAAGATTCTTACCACTGGATCCATAAGCAGCATTTATGATGGATGGAGAGGAGATTGAAACTGTCAACAGCTTCATCTTGCTTGGACCCACAATTAACACCCTTGGTACCAGCAGTCAGGAAATAAGGAGATGCATTACACTGGGAAAATCTGCAGTGAGGGACCTTTCCAAAGTATTGAGGAGTAATGATGTCAGTTTGAGGACTAAGATGCTTCTAATTCAGACCATAGTCTTCCTATTACTTGTTATGCATCTGAGAGCTAGACAATGAAGAAAAGGATTGATGCCTTTGAGCTGTGGTGTTGGAGAAGAGCACAGAATATCCCACGGACAGTTAGGAGAACAAACCAGTATGTCTTGGAGAGGGTGCAGCAGGAGTGCTCTTTGGAGGCAAGAATGATGAGGTTTCACCTCACAAACTTCGGGAATGTTGCTAGGAGGTGCTATTCCTTGGAGAAGGACATGATGCTGGGAAGGGTGGAGGGTCGGCAAAGGAGAGGAAGACCCTCAACCAGGTGGATTGACACGGTGACTGCTGCAGTGGGCTCTTGTGTGTCAGGAAGTGTGAGGATGGAACAAGATAGATCAAGGTTCACAGCATTACTATGAATTGCACTCGACTTGATGGCACCTAAAAACAACAACAACAATAACAACAACAACTGCATGCAGGAGAAAGATTTGGCAATTTGCTCCTATAAAGATTGCCACCAACAAAGCCCTCAGGGCACTTCTACTCTATTTCATGGAGTTGCTGCAGGTGGGAATCCAGTCCCGGGCATCCAACAGTCACTTCATTGTCTAGGAACTTGGTAACTTTCAGCTGCGGATGGAGGAGAGTGTGTTATAAGGAAAACTCAGCCAGGTGACAGAGTCTTGAGTGCGATATCTGGGAGGGTTACTTTAGGTGCCAGAGTTAGGAAAGGACTTTTTGAAGAGGGGACATTTCAGCTGAGACTTGGATGATGCCAAGGAGCCGTGCAAAAGGGTTGGGGAACAAATCTCCCTTTGTCCTAGGCTAAAGGACAAACCCATTGCTGTGGGGTTTATTCCGGTTTGTGAAGCCCCTACAAGGCAGAGCAGAATGCCTCACACAGTCTCCTACATTGTCGTCTTCACAGCCATTTATTTCCTGACACTTTTTCCTACTGTGGACGTTGCTGTGATGCTGGAACTTCTGTCACCTGTGTATCAAGTACCAGCAGGGGGTCCTGCACTGGACAGGATTCACCGGAATGTCCAAACTAAGGCAGAGTAGGAAGGACTTGGAGGTCTAATTCTTTAAAACAGGATCAGGAATATATATATATATATATAATTTTAATTTTTGGGGGGGGTTAGGAGTACGACCTACTATAGGCTCTGCCACAGAGCTCCAGGCTAGGAAAACAAAGCAATCAGAGCAAACCACAGCAGTGGGCAAGGTCCGATACAGGGCCAGAAGAGTTCCTCAGGTCGGACGGTGCTCAGAATGTAGCTGTGAAACAGATGACTTCTCAAAGTGGGGTCGTGGAGTCAACACTAGTGACCAGGGTGGACCAAAGCCTCCCACACCTACATGTGCTGGTGTGGCACGACTCAAAATGAGAATACGTGCAAACAGTCATGAAAATCAGAATGTGGAGGGAGCTCTGGTGGCCTAGTGGCAAGAAGCTGCACGGCAATCCCAGAGGTACATGGTTCGAATCCACCAGATGCTCTGCTGAGAAGGAGGGACAATTTCCTCCTGTACCAGTCAGATCGATTTGACTGTACAAACAAAATATAATAAAAGAAAATGTAATAATAAAAAAATCAGAATGTGGGGTGTATGAAGTAGGGATTTAGGAAAACCTGGACAGTACTGAGAGGGAGATGGAAGACCTGAAGACAGGGTCGAAGGCCTTGCTGTTATTGTTGTTAGGACCATCGAGTCCAGCATCAAGCGACCCTGTGAACAGTAGATCTGAACCCCGTCCTGTCCTGTGCCAGCCTCATCATCTCCAACACACTCAAGCCATTGCTGCAGTCACCGTGTCAATTCACCTGGTTGAAGGTCTTCCTCTCTTCACCATCCCTCTGCCTTTTCAAGTATCATGTCCCTTTCTGTGCTGGTCCCCTAGCAACACACTCAAAGTATGTGAGAGGAAGCTTCATCATCTTTGCTTCTAAGGAACACTCTAGCTGGACCTTCTCCAAGACGGATCTGCTCGTCCACGTGGCAGTTTGTAGGCTATTCAGCGCTCTTCTTCAACACCACAGTTTGAAGGCACCAGCTCGTTTGTCAACCTTATTCATTGTCTAGCTCTGAGATGCATAGCAAGTGACTGAAAAGATCATGGCCTGAATCAGGCATCCCTTAGTCTTCAAACTGACACCATTGTTCCTCAAATAATTTGCTGAAATGAATTTCTTGTTGTTATGTACCATCAAGTCAGAACTGACTCATAGCTGACCCCCCAGCAGGTTTTCAGAGGCGTAAGTTGCACAGGAGGAGATCGCCCGCCTTTCTCCCACAGAGGAGCCAGTGGATTCGAACCACATGCCTTTGGGTTGGCAGCACAACTCTTTACCACTAAGCTACCAGAGCTCTTGAAAATGAACTAATAGTTATAATTTTACATCTCAGAAACTTGCTTTTGAACATAAAGAAGTCAGAGTGAAGGGAAGAAATGATGAGGTAAGTGAGCCAAAACAAAGAATTCAAAGGGCTGCTTGAGAACACAAAGCACAAAACAATACCATCTTAGCCCAGTAATATCAGTAAAGTTCAACAGGGCAGCAAACAGCAAATGCTGGCGGGGTTGCAGAGAGATTGGAACTCTTAGTCACTGCAAGCGGGAATGTAAAATGGCACAGCCACTATGCAAGGCAGTCTGGTGCTTTCTCAAAAAGTTGGAAATAGAAATACCATTTGACACAACAGGACTCAAACAGATGTACACACACTTGTGTTTATTGCTGCGTTATTCACAATAGCAAAGAATTGGAAGCAACCCAGGTGCCTATCAACAAATGAATGGATAGAATGGTTTAGTCACACAATGGAATATTATGTAGCATTGCAAAATAATGAGCTCATAAAACATTACACAACATGGGAATCCTGGAGGACATTATGTTGAGTGAAATATTTCAGTCACAAAAGGACAACAACTATCTCATAAAAGTTCTGTTATAAAACAGGACATGAGGTGTTGGAGAGAGAATAGGAAAAGAGTGGATAGATAATGAACACTGCCATTGAAAAAATGAGGGAAGAGCTGTCTGAAAGGAATTATGATTAGGCATTGTAAGTCTGACTGAAATCTTGGAATAAGGACTGCATTACAAGGTGGGCTGAGGGAGGTGGGGAAGAAAATATGTAAAAATTAATTAAAAAACTAGAGGAAAACTCTTAAAAAACACACACACCCCCAAAGCAAAGTATTATAAGGAAATGTGCAAAGATCTAGAGCTAGAAAATGAAAAAGGAAGAATCTGTTCAGCATTTTCCAAGTTGAATTAAATAAAAAATCCTTGTTTTGCAATACTCAAGGATTCCATGTGCAAAATATCGAATAATGCAGGAAGCATCAGCAAAGACAGAAGGAATGCAGTCATTATATCAAAACAAATGAGTCACTACTGGACTATTTTATGAAATAGCACATGACCAAGAACCAGTGGCTCCGAATGAAGAAGTCCAAGTTTCCAAGAAGGGATTGGCAGAACAATAAGGTTCCAGGAGCTGACGGAATACCAGTGGAGGTGTTTCAGCAAACAGATGCAGCCGTGGACATGCTCACTGGTCTATGCCAAGGAATTTGGAAGACTCCCTGGCTTCAACTACTTAGGAAGCTCTGGTGGCCTGGTTATAAGAATCTGTACTGATTCCTACAGTGCTTGCAAGAGTGGTGTTGAAACAGTTTGAGGCCTTGCTCTCTACTCCATCCATGGAGCAAGGTTATAGAAATTTCACACAATTAGGGGCAGGGAAGTTGTGCTGCAATCTCAGAAACACCCAGTTGTGAAAGAAGGATGGACAATCTCTTCCCGTGTGATTTACGGCCTCTGAAAACCACTGGAGGGTCAGCTATGGGTAGGTTCTGACCTAATGGCATACAACAATAATAACTTGGCCAATGGACTGGCAAGAAGAGACTGGGAATATTGCACTAGAGCGCCAGGAAGCCAAAGCAAAGGGAAGGAATCAAGAAGGAGCTGAATAGAAGATTTCAAAGACTGCTCAAGAAGACAAGGCAAAATATTATCATGCAATGTGCAGGGAGCTGGAGTCAGAAAATCAAAAGGGCTGAACTCACTCAGCATTTCTTAAGCTGAAAGAAAGAAAGAATAAATTCAAGCCATGAGTTGCAATGCTTAAGGATGCTAAGGGCAGAATATTGAATGATTCAAGAAGCATTAAAAGCAGATTGAAGGAGTATACAGAGTTACTGTACTAAAAAGAATTGGCTGACACAGAACAGAAGAATTTCAAGAAACAACATATGAGCAAGAGGCAATGATGATGGAGGAAGTGCAGGCTGCTCTGAAGGACTTGGCAAAAAATAAAGCCCCAGGAATTGACGGAATACTAATTGATATATTTCAACAAACAGATGCTGCCCTGTATGTACTCACCAAGTTGTGCCACGAAACCCTGGAGGACAACTACTTGGCCAACTGACTGGAAGAGATCCATGTTTATTCCCATTCCAAAAAAAAGGTGACTCGACAAAGTGTGGAAATTATCGAGTATCACATTAATATTGTACACTAGAAAAATCCTGCTGAAGATTATCCAGAAAAGACTTGAATAGTACATTGACAGAGAACTACCAGAAATATAGGCTGGATTTAGAAGAGGTCATGGCACTAGTGACATTATTGCTAATGACAGATGGATAGTGGCTGAAAGCAGAGAGTAACAGAGAAATGTTTATCTGTGTTTTATTGGCTATGCAAAGGCATTTGACTGTGTGGATCACAATAAATTGTGGCTAACCTTGAGGAAAATTGGAATCTCAGAACACTTGATTGTGCTTATATGAAACCTATACTTGGTCCAAGAAACAATCCTCAGAACAGAGCGAGGAAACATTGCATGGTTCAAAATTAGGAAGGGAGTGAGTCAGGATGCATCCTGTCCCCGTACCATTTCAATATGTATGCTGAACCGATCATTTGGGAACCAGGGCTTTATGAGGAGGGGTGTGGCATCAGGATAGGAGGAAGACTCATTGGCAACCTATGATATGTAGGTAGATGACACAACCTGGCATGCAGAGACTGAAGAAGACCTGAAGTACTTGCTGCAAAAGGTCAAGGACTGTAGTCTTCAATGTGGATTGAAGCTCAACATCAAGAAGATAAAGATTCTCACCACTGGGCCAATTGGCAGCACCATATTAGATGGAGAAGATATTGAGGTTGTTAACAATTACAGCTTGCTCGGCTCCACAATCAACACTCTTAACACCAGCAGTCAGGAAATCAAAAGACGAATTGCATTGGGAAAATCTGCTGTCATGGGCCTCTCCAGGGTGCTGAAGAGCAACAATGTCAGTCAAGATACAAAGGTGTGCCTAATCCAGGCCATGGGCTTTTCAGTTACTAATTATGCTTCAGAGAGTTAGACAAAGGATGACAGAAGAAGAATAGATGCCTTTGAGTTGTGATGCTGGAAAAGCGTCTTGAAAATATCATGGACTGCCAAGAAAACAGATAGGTCTGTCTTGGAGAGGGTGAAACCAAGTCTCTCCTTGGAGGCTATGAAACTCTGCCTCACTTACTTTGGCCACGTGGCCACAAGTCCTCTGTTCTGAGGACTGGTTCTTGGAGAAGGACATCATACTCAGAAGTGTGGACGGACAATGCAAGAGAGGAAGACCCCGGATAAGATGGATTAATACAGTGACTGAGGCGATGTGGGTTGATGTGTCAGAATTAGTGAGACTGTCTCAGGACAGAGAAGGGTTCAGAGCTGCTGTACATCGTAGGTGACTCAATGGCACATAACAACAATAACCTACTATGACAGGGTTGGAAGCAGGAGTGGCATCCACTTCTTAATTAACATGCCTCTAGAAACTCTATGAACTTTGATAAATGTCAATAGTTGTATAGGGGCTTCGGGCCTTTTGTTCATAGGGTCACTATGAGTCGTGCTCGACTCAAAGGCAATCAACAACAATGACAATGGACTGGATGAGATTCATATTTGTTCCCACTTTTTTTTTTAATTATCTGGTCCAACCAAATATGAGAATTATCAGATAAAATCATTACTGTCACACCTAACTAAAATCTTACTGAAGATAATTAAAAAATGGTGGGAGCAGTACACTGACAAGAAACCTACAGAAATTCTTCTTTTGTCATCCTTAGTAATTGTTCAGTTCTTTTATGCATAACAAGTAATTGCAAAGATCATGGCCTGGATCAGGCACACTTTAGTCTCCAGACTGACATTGTTCCTTCTCAGTACTCTGGAGAGGTCCCTGACAGCAGATTTTCCCAGTGCAATTCGTCTTTTGATTTCCTGAGTGCTGGTGTTAAGAGTGTTGATTGTGGAGCTGAGCAAGCTGTAATTGTTAACAACCTCAACCTCTGCTCCATCCATCATAGTGCTTCCAGTTGACCCAGCGGTGAGAATCTTTCTTGTTTTTGATGTTGAGCTTCAATCCTTATGGAAGACTACAGTCCTTGACCTTCTGCAGCAAGCACTTCAGGTTCTCTTCAGTTTCAGCAAGTTGTGTCATTTGCAAAACGTAGGTTGTTGGAGAAGTGATAGAAGGATAGAATTAATATCACATGCAAGTAAAGTTTTGCTGAAGACAATTAAAAAAATACCACCACCACCAGTTGCAGCATTATACAACACGGAACTGACAAAAGTTGCAGCTGGATTTGAATAGTTCTTGAATGAAAAGACAGAATACATGAAAGATATTTATCTGTATTATGTTTACTACGCCAGGATATCCGACCTTGTAAATGATAACAAATTATAGTAAGACATTACAAAGAATGAGAATTCCAGAAGATTTTATTCTGCCCATGTCCAAGAGGCAGTTCAAACAGTACATGGGGATACTGTGTGGCTTCAAATCAGGAAAGGTGTGCATCAAGGCTGTATCCTTTCACTCTATTTACTCAGTCGGTATGTTGAGAAACTTCGCTATATGAAGAAGAAGGTAGCATCAGAATTGGCAGAAGGCTTATTAGCAATTTGCCATTCTCATATGACAAACTTGTTTGCTGAAAATGAAGGTAAGTTGAAGCACTTACGGATGACCATCAAAGACTTCAGCCTTCAGTATGGATTACATTTCAATATTAAAAAAAAAACTCCAAAAATTCTCACAAGAGGACCCATAAGTAATATGATAATTGATAAAAAGATTGATGTTGTCAAGGATTTAATCTTACTTGGATCTGCAATCAACACCCAGGGAAACAACAGTCTAGAAATCAAACTATGTATTGCAATAGACAAATCTGCTACAAAAGACCTGTTGAAAGTGTTAACAACAAAGGTGTCACTTTGAGGACACCTGATTCAAACCCTGGTATTTTCAGATTACCCCATATGTGTGCAAAAGGTGGGACAGTGAAGTCCAGCGCATTGCTGTGGCGTCGGGGCCAACTCATAGCTGACCCTCCACTGGATTTCTGAGAATGCAGAGCAAAGCGGAGGAGATTGCCCGTCTTTCTCCTTGGAACCGCTGCTGGATTCTGACTGTGAGAGGAGCTGGCCTTAGGCAGCATGGCTCCATCAGACTGCACCATTAGCAACCTCTAGACAAGGAATAATACCAAAGAATTGTTTACTTTGAATTGTGTTAACAAAGAATGTGAAATATACCATGGCCTGCCAGAAGAACAAATCTGTTTTAGAAGGAGTAAGGCCAGAATGTTCCTTAGTAGAAAGGATGGAAAGACTGTTTTATGTACTTCAGGAATGGTGTCAGGAGGAACCAAGCCCCAGAGAAGTAGAGAGGCAGTATGAAAGATCCTCAAGGCTGAAGCTTGGCACAGAGCAGAAACAGTGGCTTCAAACACAGCATCCACGGTGAAGACGGCTAGGGCCAGGCAGTATTTTCTTCTGCTTCACATTGTTGTCACTGTGTACCGCCTAATCAAGTGACAACTGACCCATAGCTGACCGACCAGTGAGTTTTCAGAGACAGCAAATTGTACAGGAGGAAATTGCCCATCTGTCTCCCAGGGAGCACCTGGTGGATTCGAACTCCATACTTTTGGGGTTGGCAGTGCAATTCCACTAAGCCACCAGACCTACCTGTTTTACATAGCATCGCGGTGAGTTGGAACCAACTTGCAGCACCGTTTTTGGAAGCAGCTCTTCCATGGGGGCTGGTGGGTGTGAAGCACTGAGTGCTTTAGTCACCGCGGCACCAGGGCTTCTCTGCCTGCGCACACAGACTCAAGTGGGATCCAATAAGTAAACTCTGTGGGCACATCTCAGGGAAACCTCAGCTTCCAGCTTTCATTCCTCCTTCTGACCCTGGGCGGAACCTTGAGGGGTCACTCATGAAGGGCTGGAGGCTTGGAGGTGGCTGGAGCAGACCCCAGGCCCGAGGTCTAGGCCTCCCAGCAGGCTGTGGCTGAAAGGGACCCCCAGGGCCGAGTTCTGGGCCACCCTGCAGGCAGGGGCTGGAGTAGACAGACCCCCAGAGGCTGAGATCCAGGCCTCTCCCAGCAGGCTGTGGCTGAAAGGGACATCCAGAGCAAGGTCTGGGCTGTCCTGTAGGCTGTGGTTGAAGGGGACCCCCAGGGGCTGAGATCTGGGCCGCCCAGAAGGCAGGGACTGGAGCAGACCCCCAGGGCCGAGGTCTGGACCTCCCAGCAGGTAGGGGCCGAAGGGGACCCCCAGGGACTGAGATCTGGGCTGCCCTTCAGGCTGTGGCTGAAGGGCACCCCCCCCCCAGGGCGGAGGTCTGTGCCGTCCTACAGGCAGGGGCTGGAGTGGACCCCCAGAGCCGAGGTCTGGGCAGCCCTGCAGGCTGTGGCTGAAGGGGGCCCCCCCAGGGCGGACATGCCTTCTGCTCTGAAGTCAGGGGCTGGAGCGGACCCCCGGGGCCGAGGTCTAGGCCATCCTGCAGGCTGTGGTTGAAGGGGGCCCCCGAGGGCTGAGATGCCTTCTGCTCTGCAGTCAGGGCCTGGAGCGGACCCTCAGGGCGGAGGTCTGGGCCGCCCTGCAGACAGGCGGGCGGTGGGGCCTGGAGGGCAGGCTGGGAGGCGGCTGGGGCTGCCCGGCGGGGCCGCGCGGGTTGGATAAGAGCCCGCGGGAGGAGGCGCCGGCCGGCAGCCCCATGCTTGGCCCCGCAGAGGAGTGGCCCGGCGGCCTGGTGGGTGGGTGGGCGCAGCCTGCCGCTCGGTGTGCCGGGGGCTGGCTCGGGGCCCCCGGGGCGGCGCGCAGGCCTCAGTTTCCCTCCTGCGCGGCGCCTTCGCGGATCGCGGGCCCGCGGAGCCCTGGGCGGGGAGAGGCAGGGCGGTAACCCGAGCCGCCCGGCGGGTCTCCGGCTCCCGTGACACGTCGGCGGCGGCGCGGAAGGAGGCGTGGGTCCGCAGGCTGCATCGCGGGGCGCAGAGGTGAGCCGGGCCGGCGGGCCCTGGGAGGCGGCCCTGAAGGCGTGGTCCGCGGCGACGTGGCCGGACAGCCCCGCTGCGCGGGGACACCGAGGGACAGCGGGCTGGATCTCCCCGGGGTGGCACTCCCTGGCTCCTCCAACAAAGAATCCGGAAGGTGGGGGGCCCTGGGGGGACCACCCCACCTCGCACCCTTCACGGTCCTGAGTGGGGTCGGGAGGCAGGAGCCAAGGAGCAGAGGCAGTGGACCCCTCGCTGTACCCCGAGTGAGGCCGCTCATGCAAACGCCAGAGGTCCTCGCCAAGACTGTTCCCGGGAGTTCCTCTGATCGTGGTTGGTGTGCCCTGTCGGAACCAACCCATAGCTGACCGTCCAGCGGCTTTTCAGAGGCAGTTTATCCCGCAGGAGGAAGGAGATTGCCTATCCTTCTCCTGGAAGAGCAGCTGGTGGGATTCAAACCTCTTGCCTTCAGGATTGGAAGGCCACTTCTTAACCACTAGGCCACCAGAACCCCCTTCTGATGCTAGAAGCCCTGATCAGAGTTTATTTAGGTGGTTCAGTAATTCGGTCGTTCATTCATTTTGTTTGCTTTTGGGCTTGGCAGCCCCGCTCCTTACCACTAGGTCACCTCCCAGATAATAAATATCTCCCCGGGTCCCGAGCCCGCCTCTGGGGCTCTGCGGGTCCGGATCTCTGTCCTGTCTTTTGTGTAGCAGGCAACTGGGAGGTCAGGAATGAGTAACTTTAGAAACAACTGAGATCATTGCAGAAAAGGAAATAAGAGGAGAGAAGGGCCTGCTGGGTGGGGCACTGAGCTTGTGATGATCCCAAGGCCCTGCTGATTTAAACAAAACCTTGTTGCCTTGGAATCAGCTCTGACTCTTAGCTGCTCTGTGGAATGGAGAAGAACGTAGCGTTTTTGAGGTGGTGATCCTCACAGAAGCTGACTGCCACTTCTTTTTTTCTGTGTGGATGCTGGAGGGTTCTCACCACAGACCTTTCTGGTGAGCACCCGAGGGTTTGACCACAGCGCCAGAAGGACTCCTTGCCCCTCTGATTAGAAGACTTGCACAAAAGACCACAAAAACCCACAAAGAAACGTTTGGCAAGTGTTAGAGGGGAAAGCAGGAAGCTGTGTGGTTGGTAGGTCCTGTCTGGAGCTGGTTCTGGCTCAGAGTCTACAAACAACAGAATGAAACACAGCCTGGTGGGGTGCCCTCCCCACAGTCCTTGTTATGTTTGAGCCCATTGTCGCAGGTACTGTGTCAATTCATCTCAAGGTTCTTTTTTTTTTTTAAAAAAAAATGACTCTTAACTTTTCCACTGCCAAGAGAACAAACAGGTTCCTTATGGAGAGGGTAAAACCAGGCTGCTCCTTGGAGGCAAGGATTCTGAGGCTTTGTCTGACGTACTTTGGACATGCTGCAAGGAGGGACCAGTCCTTGGAGAGGGACATCATGCTTGTGAGGGTGGAGGGACAGCACAAAAGAGGAAGACCCTTGATGAGATGAATTAATTCAGTGACTGGGGTAACTGGGATAAGTGTGTCAGAGACAATAAGGTTGGCACAGGATAGAGCAGGTTTCAGGGATATTGTACATAGGGTCGCAAGTGACTTAACAGCACATAGCAACAACTACATTTCCAAACATAATATCATCCAGACCCCCTTCCGATATAATATGCCCCAAAGAAAATGAGATAAAAACGCATATCCTCACTTCTGAGGAGCTGTTTATCTTCTAAGACAAATGTGTTCATTCTTCTGATGATGTTGTTGTTAGGTGCTGTCGAGTCACCTACGACTCACAGCGACCCTATGAACAGCACATCTGAACCCTGCCTATGCTGAGTCAGCCTCTCAACCTCTGATACGTGCAGGACCATTGTTACAGTCACTGTGTCAGTTCTAATAGTTGTGGTATTTATGCAGTATTCTTTTCTGGAATCGTAGTTTAGATACATCAATTCTTATTTGGTTTTCTTTCATTCACTCTCTAGCTTTTGTACGCATATGAAATGACTGGAAAAAAAAATCATGGCTTGAATTAAGCACGTCTTAGTATTTGAGGTAACATCTTTGGTTTTTTGGTCTTCTTCCTGCTCCTTTTTTTTTTAAAAAATAATTGTGATTTTTAGCGAAAGTTTACAAAACATATTGCTTTCCACATAGCTGCTTACTAACTCTTTCAAAAAAGGTCTTTTGCAGCAATTTGTCTAGTGTAGTATGTTGTCTGATTTCTTGACTGCTGTTACCGTGGGCATTGATTGTGGATCGATGTGAAATGAAATCCTTGACAAGTTTGATCTTTTCTGCATTTATCATAATAATGGTCCAATTGTGAAGTATCCTTTGGTGTTGTCTCCCTTTCTGTTGAGGGGTAGTCTGTGCTGGAGGTTGTATCTTTGAGCTTCATTAAATGCCTCAAGCCTTTTTCACTATCAGCAGGTAAAGTTGGGTTTAGAACTGTCAGAAAGACACAACTTTCTGCAGATTATACCACCAGTGCACATGGCAGTTTGTTAATGAGTCTTCCTCCAATTTTGTTGCCTCATTCTTTTTATAGTCTAATTTCTCAGATTACTTGCTTAGCATACTGTTGTCATGTGTTGTCGAGGTGCCTGCGACCCTATGCACAGCAGCTCTGAACCCTGCCCTGTCCTGAGCCAGTCTCACTAATTCCAATCCCATTGCCCCAGTTACTGTATCAATCCATCTCATCCGGGATCTTCCTCTTCTGCACTGCCGCTCCACCCTTCCAAGCATGATGTCCTTTTCCAAGGACTGGTCTCTCCTGGCTAAGTGCCCAAAGTATGTGGGAGAGAGCTTCAGAATCCTAGCTTGTAAGGAGAAACTTGGTTTCACCCTCTCCAAGACAAACCTATTTGTTTTCTTGGCAGTCCATGGTGTGTTCAAGATTCTTCTTCAGCACCACAACTTGAAGGCATTGATTCTTCTTCTGTCATCTTCAGTCATTGTCCAGCTCTCTGAAGCATAACAAGTAATTGTGAAGACCATGAACTGCATTAGGCGCACCTTAGTGTCTAGACTGACATCGTTGCTTTTCAGCTCTCTAGAGAGAGAGGTCACTGACAGCAAATTTTCCCAGTGCAATTCATCTTTTGATTTCCTGACTGCTGGTGTTAAGAGTGTTGACTGTGGAACTGAGCAAACTGTAATTGTTAACAACCTCAGTCTCTTCTCCATCTGTCCTGGTACTGCCAATTGGCCCAGTGGTGAGAATCTTTGTTATTTTGATATTGAAGCTTCAACCCATATTGAAGACTACAGTCCTTGACCTCCTGCAGCAAGCGCTTCAGGTCCTCTTCAGTTTCAGCAAGCAAGATTGTGTCACTGGCATTTTGTAGGTTGTTGATGAGTCTTCCTCCAATCTTGATGCCACACTTCTCAAAAAGCCCTGCTTCCCAAATGATTTGTTCTGCATACAGATTGAAAAGGTATGGAGTCAGGATGCTTCCTTGATACACTCTTTCCTGATTTTGAGCCATGCAGTATTTCTGTTCTGAGGACTGCTTCCTGGTCAAAGTATAGGTTTCACATGAGCACAATCAAGTGTTCTGGGATTCCCATTGTCCTCAAGGGTAGCCACAATTTGCTGTGTTCTACAGTCTAATGCCTTTGCACCGTCAATGAAACACAGATAGACATCCCTCTGCTACTCTCTGCTTTCTGCCAAGATCCATCTGACATTGGCAAAAATGTCTCTAGTGCCACGACACAGATTAAGTATGGTGAAAGGACACAATACTGATGCATCTTCCTAATTTTAAGCTGTATGGTTTGTTCCTATTTGTTCAAACAATTGCCTCTTGGTCTATTACAGGCTCCATAGGAGCAGTATGAAGTAATCTGATCCCATTCTTTGTAATGTCTGTAATTTGTTACAATCCACACAGTCAGATATCTTTGCATAGTCAGGGAAGCACAAATAGACGCAGTTCTGATATTTTCTGCTTTCAGCCACGATCCATCTAACATCAGTAATAACTTCACTCAGTTCATGTTCTCTTCTGAATCTACCTTGACGTTGTGGCTACGTCCCTGTTGAACCACTGTTCCAACTCTTTTCCCCCCATTATCCTCAGCAAAATTTTCCTTGTTTGGAAGATGATTGATATTGTTTGATGATATCCACATCCTGCTGGGCCACTTAGCTTTGTAATGTGGATCCTTTTCCTCAGTTGGCCAGGTAACTGTCTTCCAAATGTCTTGGCATCGATGGGTGAGCACTTCCAGGGCTGCAACTGTATTAAAATGTCTCTGCAGGAATTCTATCACCTTCTGGAGCTTTGGTTTTCAGAAACGGCTTCTGAGCAGCGTGGACTTTTTTCCGTGCCATCGGTTCTGGATCATATACTGCCTCCTGGGATGTTTGAACGTTGGCCAGTCCTCTTTAGGGTCTTTAGGACGGTGACTCCGTGTATTCCGTCCATTTTCGGTTGATGCTTTGTGAGTCACGCAGTAGATTGTGCATAGGAGCCTTCAGTATCAAAACCTGAAGCTTGCATTTTCTTTTTAGTTACTGCAGCTTGAGAAAATGCTGCATGTGTTTTTTTTAAATTTTTATTTTCTGACTCCAGGCCTTTGCACATTTCATGATAATGCTGTACTTTGCCTTCTCAAGCCAACTTCTGTTGAGATCTTCTGTTCAGCTCTCACTCCAACTTCCTTTGCTTTCTTTACGTAGGACAGCCATCCCCAAACCCATGTTCTTCAGTTGTTATATGTTTGCTTTATTCTGAGAAGATTTCTAAATTCAGGTGGGATGTACTCAAGGTGTGCTTTGCTCTTGCAGACTTGATTCCCACACCCCCACACCTCAAATTAAACTACACCTTGCATATGAGCAATGACGGTCTGCCTGTTCTGTAATCAGCTCTTAACCTTATTACCGCTGATAGTGAGCTTCTCCCTGCGTCTCTTGTCTCAGATGCAGTTGATTTGATTGTGAATTCCATCTTGGGAAGTGCACTGCATAACTGCTGTTTATGTTATTGAAATAAACAAGACTTCAAATTGGTCTGTTCCAGTTTGCCCCCCTGCTGATATTTTGCATCCCAGACTGGAGACTAAGGTGTGCCTGATCTGGGCTATAGTCTTCGCAATTACGTGCGATGCATCAGAGAGTTGGACAGTGACTAGGGTTGATAGA
>NW_006399836.1:2518871-2523385 GCF_000299155.1 Elephantulus edwardii | reverse complement strand
TGAGCTTGCAAAATAGTCATGCAATCTCCAGTGTCATGTCTATCACTAAAGCCAAAGTTTCCAACCACCACTTCTTCTTTGTCTCCAACTTTTGCGTCACCAGTCATTATCACCAGTGATTATCAATGCATCTCGATTGCATGTTTGATCAGTTTCAGACTTTTCCACCTCATTGCTGTCAAGTCGGAACCAACTCATAGCTGACCCTCCTCCACTGGGTTTACATGACATGGGAGGGGATTGCACATCTTTCTTCTGCTGAGCAGCTGGTGGATTTGAACTGGATTGAGCCTTGGGCTTGGCACTGCAACTCCTTCCTCACAAGGTCACCGGAACTCCTTTTCAGATTTTAGAAAGTGGCAAACATTTCTTTTTTTCTTCAGTTTCTTAATCTTTGGCATCAGTGGTTGGTGTGGACCTTTTGTATACAAGCAGTCCCAGGTTACAAATGAGTACTGTTCTTACATCTACCTTTAATTTTAATTTGTATATAAGTGAAAATGGGTATTGTTGAGATCTAATGTCAAATGCTTGTCCTAGTATCTAGTATCTTTAGCCATTTTTAAAGAGAACAGTATCACCAGGTTCTTCCTAGTCTTAATCTGGAAACTCAACTAAAACACCACCATGGATGAACCGGCCTAGTATTTGAAATCTGAGTGACGTAGCTTCCACCATCCCCACATGCAGCCACCACTCTGTGAGGAACCGACAGACGAGTGGCGGAAGCCATCGAGATTTGTGCCAGCAGTCTGACCAGGCTTCAGGGGATTGGGACGTGAAGATGTAGACAGTAGGACTCAACTCCTCCACTGAAGAGCTCTTAGGTGCCTGGCCTAACGAGCCCTGGAGGAACGGTGATGAAGCTCTCACGATGCTTAGACCTCCGTCTAGGAAGTCCTGTGGTGGAGTTCTACACTGAGTGAGTGTGCGCAGATCCCTAGCCTGGAAGTGGTGGTGATTGCCAGGGATGAAGGGCGGCTTCCTGGAGGAGGTAGAGGTTTTACTGGGTCCCAAAGGATGTGCTGTTGTTGTTAGGTGCTCTGGAGTACAACGCGTAGTGACTCTGTGAACAGTAGACCTGAATCCTGTGCCGTCCTCATCATCTCTGACACACTTGAGCCCATTGCTGCAGTCACTGTGTCAATCGATTTAATTGAGGGCCTTCCTCTCCTTCATTGACCCTTCACCTTTCCAAGTATGATGTCCCTCTCCTAGGAAAAACCTCTCCTCACAACATGCTCAGAGCAGGAGAGGCGAGGCTTTGCCATCTTTGCCTCCCAGCAGCATTCTGGCTGCACTTTTTCCAAGACATACCTGTTCCTTCTTTAGGAAGTCCCTGGGATACTCAGCACTCTTCTCTCATATCAGAGTTCAAAGGTACCAATTCTCCTGTCATCCTTATTAATTATCCAGCTTTCAGATGCACAGCAAGTGATTGGAAAGACCGTGGCCTGAATTAGGCACACCTCCTCTGGCATCACTCCTTCTTAGTAATTTGGAGAGGTCCGTGACAGCAGACTTGCCCAATGCAATCCATCTCCTGACTGCTGGTACCAAGAGTGTTGATTGGGGATCTAAGATGGAATTGTTGATAACTTTGATCTTTTCTCCATCTGTCCTGATGTTGCCTATCAGTCCAGTGGTGATAACTTTTGTCTTTTTGATGTTGAGGTGCAATTCATATTGAAGGCTATTTGATCTGTGGTAGGCATTTCAAATAGTTCTCGTTTCTTCAGATGGTTTTACTGGTTTGAGAATTATTTTGCAGGCCCCCTGGGAACCACATGATCAAAGGGTGATGGGCGAGCCAGACAAGAGGCTCTTGCCTTCCTTCATCTAATTCTATTGGTAAGTGGGGTCACAGTCTGATCTCTTAGCCAGAAGGTATAAGGACATCTGGAGACCAAGCTTGATCTTGTGATCTTTGATGGTTTATCATCCCGGCTCTGGACCACAGTTTCCACAAGTAAAATGGGACAGTGGAATTAGGTGCCATTTATGGTCCTTGGGGTACCGATGTTTTTAGGTTGTGGCTAGTCCTTTCAGCCAAGGCCTATGTTACAGACACAGGCATCCTCAGAACAGCTTCTTAAGCAAGCCCACGCCATAGAGGAATGAGGTCATCTGGAGCCAACCCTGAAGGCTGTGGACTCTTACCAATGGACAGATAGGCGTCTGCACTTGAGGGACCAGAAAGCACCCCAGGGGTCAAGGTTTAGCCTCTGTGTTTAGCCTCCGAGGAGTCCCCAGATGAGATGGTTTAAACTCATCCTTTTTTTTAAAAAAAAAATCCTATTATTTTTGTGTGTGTGTCCGTCAAATCGGATCTGACTGGTACAGGAGGAGATTGCCCCTCCTCCAGCAGAGCCTCTAGTGGATTTGAACGCATACCTCTGGGATTGCAGTGCAGCTTCTTACCGCTAGGCCACCAGAGCTCCCTAACACATCTGTTTTTTGAGACTGGTTCGTGTCAGACCAGTGGAACCCATTTCTCTGCATTTGAAGCAGCCTGGCCATCCCTCTCAGGCTAGCATCCTTTCCTCTGGGTCTTCTGCGTCGAGTTTCGGTTTTCATGACACCCCTAGCAACACTTAGTGAGAGGAGGCAGGAGGCAGGGTAGACTTGGCCCATTTCACAGATGGAGACATTAAGGCCTCAGGTCCTGCAGTTGGTGAGTTGGGGTGATCTCCTCCAACCTGCTGTGCTTTTCTTCCCCCCCACCCCCCTGCAGGGAACAGCTGCCCCTCTGGTCTGCGGCCACCTCTCTCCCCAGCAGGAACCATGAAGCTGAACGAGCGAAGTGTGGCCCACTACGCAGTGAGCGACTCCCCGGCGGACCACACAGGCTTCCTGCGCGCATGGGGGGGCTCGGGGACCCCACCTACAGCCAGCGGCTCCGGGCGGAGGTGCTGGTTTGTGCTCAAGGGGAACCTGCTCTTCTCCTTCGAGAGCCGAGAGGCCCGCGCCCCACTGAGCCTGGTGGTGCTGGAGGGCTGCACGGTGGAGCTGGCCGAGGCCCCTGCGCCCGAGGAGTTCGCCTTCGCCATCCGCTTCAACGCCCCCGGCGTGCGGCCCTACGTGCTGGCCGCGGATGGACCGGCGGCCCAGGAGGCCTGGGTGAAAGCGCTGTCCCGGGCCAGCTTCGGCTACATACGCCTGGTGGTGCGTGAGCTGGAGGGCCAGCTGCGGGAGGCCCGCCAGAGCCTGGCCTTGTGCCGCCGAGCATCCTGCAAGACCGGTGCCAGCCATGGTAGACCCCCTTGTCCTGAGCGCTGGTCTCCGGGCCTGGAGAACGGCCACTCCCCCTCCAAGGACAGCAGCCTGGGGCCCTTGGCGGAGGGGTGGGCCTCATCCGAGGGGCAGTGGCAGAGCCCGGCTAGCCTCCTCCTGGGAAAGGGACAGAGCCCCGTGTCCCCAGAGACCTCCTGCTTCTCCACCCTGCACAGCTGGTACGGCCAGGAAATCACCGAGCTGAGGCAGAGGTGGCTACAGAGGGTGCAGGGGGCCCCGCTAGAACTGGAACAAAAGGACCGGCCCTGAGCGGCGCCCTTTGGGGTCTGCTTCTGTCCTGCAGGTCAGGACATTTGCCCTTTTCCAGGAGTTGAGTGTTTATCCTTTTCCAAAGTTGTTTGCTGGAGGCTTCTCTCCTCCAGTGGAGGCGTTTCCAGGTTCCTGACCCACTTTGGTGCTGTGAGGGGACATCGGAGCCCCTCCTCTCACCTTCTTTGTTGTTCTGAGTCCCAAAGGCACTGAGAAGTCCCTCCGTGAGTGTATTAATGAGGCACGTTGGAAATGTTACTTGGCCGCAGGCCAGCCTAAGCCTTTCACCTGTGCACCAGACTCCACTGCCACACCGGGACTCTTCCTAGGCCTCTAAACACAGAGCCTGGCTGCAGCATTGAGGGGACCAACATCAGCCCAGGGAAAGTGCTCTCCTCATGTCCTGGGGATGTCTGGGGCCTTGTGGCAAGGAAGACAGGCATGAGAGGCCAATTCTGCTGTCTGCCCAAGGCCCTTCAGAGGGATTTCATTTGTTCAGAAGGTGTAGAGACCCCCACTCTCTGCTCTGTCAACCGAAGATGCTGGAAATTGTTCCTGGAGAGGCTGGTGGCTTGTGTATGTTAGTAGAAACCCTTCCCCTACTCCACCCTCAGCAGCCAGCTCTTGGAGGTGAATTGTCTAGAGGGAATTCCAAATAAGAGCTGAGAATGCAGTGTGGCTTTTTTGGTCCCTCCAGTTGTGTCCCCCCACATCCTGGGAGCTAGGGCACAGGATTCCTGGTGTCCTGTGCCAATCTGTTTTCTTCTGTCTGGGTTCCTAAAGAGGTGTCCCAAAGACAGCCCGAGGGCAAGCTCAGCACCTTAACCGCAAATGCCATTTCTGATCAGCTTGTTCCCCAGGAATACGGGCTGCCCATCCCAGCAGGTCCAGGACCCCACGGTAGTTTCAGACACCACGGTTCTGTGTTATCATTGTTGTTCTTGTATTGTTTTGTACGATCTGAATAGTAA
>NW_006399836.1:2516154-2518281 GCF_000299155.1 Elephantulus edwardii | reverse complement strand
AAAAAATCACCTTGTGAGGGCTGCTATGCCCGGGGCCCCAGCTGTCCCCTCCGCGCGAAGAGGACAGAACCCAGACCTCACCAGCGCTCAGGCTGAGGGCCCCGCCCACCGGAACCTAGAAGGAGGGCGGGGCGTAGTCCCAGTGACGTCACCACGCAGAGCGTCCGGCTCTTTCCCACCCACCACCAGGAAGCGGGAGCACTGCGCGAATGTCAGGGCTGGGACTCTCAGCCGGTCTCTAGAGTATCGCGAGACTTCCGGAGGCTGGACTTCTCGAGGGCGTCGCCGGCCCGGTCAGTGGGGTCCAGTGTCCGCGCTCGGGGCGGAGCTGGGAGATGGCGTCCTGGGCGGCTCGCCGGCTGGCTTTGGCCACCGTCCGATCGGGGGTTCTCCGGAGCGGGCCGAGCTTGAGGCAAGGTGACGATGCCTCTGCCGTTCGCGGCAGCTCAGGTCGGAGCCTGGTACCGTCGAGGTCAGTCATCGTTACCCGCAGCGGCGCCATTTTGCCCAAACCGGTGAAAGTGAGTGTCAGCCTGGAGGCGGGACCAAGGGAGGTCGTCGATTGGCAGGAGCAAAGGCCAATCATAGGACCGCCTTCAGCAGGAGGGCGGTGCAAGGGCTAGTTTTGACAGGTGGAGGGACGGGTTGGCTTTGCACTTGGGTGGACGGGATCGGGCTGGGGGGCTCCAGCTGAGAAAGGCGGGATGTGTGTTCCCTGTCAGTCTGGAGCCAGAATACCCGGTTTTATGGATCCCATGTGTACACATCGTGTAACCTCTGTCCTGTCTACCCCAGAGCCCTGTTAAGAATCGTGAAAGGACTTGATAAATACAGGGTATATGATGTAGACTTTATATTTTTATGAATGTTGGCTTATTTATGTGATTTTTTTTCCAACCCTGAGAGATGTGTAGAGACCTCATAACCACCCACAACCCATCCCTTTTAAAACGTAATTTGAGAGGAAGTTTACAAAGCATATTGGGAACTTAACCATTCACAAACATTGTTTTAGATCATTAATTGTAATACTCGCAGTGTAATCGAACTTTCCCCACTTCTTGTCGTCCTCACGTCCATACATTTTTTTGTTCCGCTCCTTCGGTGCCGCAGTGACCACAGGCGAAAATTTATTCATTTTGACGGGAAGAACTCCAGAAAAACCGTAGGCAGCAGGAAAAATTCCAGATGAAAGATTTGAATGATCTTCCTCCTAGTTTATCTTTTTAAACATTTTACTTGTGATTTGGAAATTGATAAAGCGTCTTGTTTTTCCACTCAGGAATTCGTCCTTGTTTTGATTCGTGACAATGACTCAGCCCCACAGGGTACCAGCACTCTTCCACTTTTTCACCTTTTCCATTCACCCTTTCTGCCTTCTGAGGCGGGTAGATGCTGCCTTTTGACCTCTTAGAGTTGGTTGTTCTAGGGTGTGCCAGCTTCCCTGGAGTTACTGTTCACCTTATCACTCTGCCACTGAGTTGGTTCTGACTCATAGTGGCCTTGAAGGACAGAACAGAGACTGTCCTGGAGAGCAGCTGGTGGGTTTGAACCTTTGATAGCTGTGCAATACTTAATCCACTGGGCCAGCAGGGTTTCTCTTAGGCCTGCCTGTTACTGGGTTGGAAGTTGTGCCGTGGGGGTAACTTTGGTTACAGGCTTATAGTCTCAGTGGTCGTGAGGGAGTGGAGGAAGATGGGCAGTCTCCTCCTGTGTGATTTACTGCCTCTGAAAACCAACTGGAGGGTCAGCAACGATTCAGTTCCGACTTGACAGCACACAAGGGCTGTCATCTCGGTCACCGTCCCACCAGACTGTCAGACCTGTAAGCCTGCTCTTTTTAAAAATGTTTGCATTTTATTCCACGTTTTTCTCTTACTCTACCCAGGCTCCTAGGGGAACCCTTTCAGAGTGGCTGGAAGTGGTAGCCGGGCCACTTCTGGTTCTTCTGGCCTCGGGGTCCTGGAGGCTGGGGTTCGTGTTGTCCTTTAGACCAACTGTTCACAGGCATCTTTGATTTTCTTCACCTTCCTTGTCCATTTAAATTCTTTCAATGTAATGACATCCCCACTTTTTCAAAGCATTCTTATTCCTAAATTTTTTTAAAATATATTTATCAATCTTTTT
>NW_006399836.1:2501209-2515313 GCF_000299155.1 Elephantulus edwardii | reverse complement strand
TGAATAAGGGCTCCAGTTTCTCCACAACCTCGCCAGCATTTGTTGCTTGCTGTTCTGTTAAATTTTGCTATTCTTACTGTGGTGAGATGGTACCTCATAGTAGTTGCATTTCTTTTTTTTAAAAAAGATTTTTTTTAATTAAAAAAAATTATTTCATTGTTGCACAATTCCCCTGCCCTCCCAGTCCATTTTGCTATGCAGCTCTTATTCCGGACTGTTGCCTAAATATTGTTTTAGGTGAGAGTTTACACACCAAATTACTTTTCCATTAACAATTTACACACAGTTCTCTTACATTGGTGGCCGTTCCCACAGTGTCAGACCTTCCCCAGTTCCAGCCTACGCGCGACATTTGTGTCCCTGCTCTTCCTTCGCTTCACCCCTTCCTTTTGGGCAAATATCCCTTGTTTGGTCTCACACCTTCGACTGTTCTAGGGATCACATTCCTTGTAGCTGTTGTTACTTTTCTAGGTCAGTCTTACTTGGCAGAACGTGACCTCTGGAAGTAACTCAGGTTCTAAGGATGTTTTAGGGAGTTATCATGGATTCCTCCAGATTCCACCAGTCCATTAAGTCTGGTTTTGTTTTGTGTTTTAATAAATTTGCATTTTTGCTGTACCTTTTTCTCCCATTCTAACCAGGATCCTTTGTGTCTCCCTGGCCAAAGCAGTTGTCACCATCTTGTTCCTAAATTTTAATATGGTGGAATCAGTTTTCTCAGAGTCAGCAGTCTTGATACCAGCAGCCAGGAAATCAAAAGACGAACTGCACTGGGAAAATTTGCTGCCAGGCACCTCTCCAGAGTACTGAAGAACAACGATGTCAGTCTAGAGACTAAGGTGCACCTGATCAGGCCATGGTCTTCACAGTTACTTGCTATGCATCAGAATATTTGATGCCTTTCTGCTGTGGTGCTGAACATACCATGGACTGTTAGAACAAACAAGTTTGTCCTAGAGAGTGCGAAACCAGGCTGCTCCTTGGAAGCAAGGATTTTGAAGCTTCATCTGACATACTTTGGGCATGCTGCAAGGAGGGGCCAGTCCTTGGGGAGGGACAGCTCGAGAGAGGAAGGTTCTGGATGAGATGATTGACTTAGTGACTGGGTAGGTATGTAGAGACATTGAGGTTGGCTCAGGATAGAGCAGGGTTCAGAGCTTTTGGCCATCAGGTCGCTATGAGTCTCAGCACATAACAGCAACAAGGGAAGCTGTTATTTGACAAACTGTATAGATGTCCCCTTCACTGTACATCTTTGTTGAAATCCTTTTCTGTGAGATTTGTCATCATTCAAAGTAGACTTGAACTCTGTTGCCCTGGTCCTCCAGCCCTGCTGTCTCTGGGTATTTCTTTAGTATTTACCAGGTTGTGCCCTAATTTTTAGACATTAAGAATTTATTATAAGGGGCTCTGGTGTCATAGTGTGTAGAGCTGTTAGTTCAAATCCACCAGTGGCTCTGTGGGAAACAGATGGGCAGTCTTCTCCTGCTGAGATTTACGGCCTTAGAAATGGGGGTGGGGGGGTTTGCTATGAGTCCGAAGCAAAACTCCACAGTAGGTAGGTTGGTTTAGAGGGCTTTATAGGCCCTGGGTGCTGTAGTGCACGTGTTGGGCTGCCAGTGAAAAGGTCAGCGGTTTGAAGCCACCAGCTGCTTTTAGAAGAAAGATGGGGCAGTCTGCTCCAATCAGGAGTACAGCCTTGGGGACCGTGGGCGCGGTCCTTGTGCTGCAGGCCGTGGAGTCAGAATTTACTCGTTGGCAGTTTAGTTTGGTTTTAGTGGAGAGGTCCCTATTTGTTCCCATTCCCAAGAAGGGTAATCCAACTGAATGTGAAAATTATCAAACATTATCATTGATATCGCATGCTAGCAAAATACTGCTGAAGATCATTCAAAACGGGCTGGAACAGTACATGGATAGGGAATTGCTAGAAGTTCAAGGGGCATTTAGAAGAGGCCATGGCACCAGGGATATCAGATGTCAGATGGATCCTGGCTGAAAGTAAGGAATACCAGAAGAATGTCTATTTGTGCTTTATTGACTATGCAAAGGTGTCTGACTGTGTGCATCATGACAAGTTGTGTCTGACATTGAGGAGAATGGGAATCCCATTGACTGTGCTCATGCAGAACCTATACCTGGATCAGAAGGCTGTTGTGTGACCTGAACAGGGGAGCACTGTAGAGTGCGAATTGGGAAGAGAGTGTGTCAGGGATATATTCTATCTCCATACCTGTTCAATCTGTATGCTGAGCAAATTATCCAAGAAGCTGGACTCTGTGAAGAGGAATGTGGCACCAGGATTGGAGGGAGACTCATCAATAACCTGCGTTATGGAGATGACAAAACCTTACTTGCTGAAAGTGAGGATTTGAAGCACTTGTTGCAGAAAATCAAGGAATGCAACCTTCAGTATGGATTGCGTCTCAGTATCAAGAAAACGAAGATTCTTACCACTGGACCAACAGGCAGTGTCATAGTGGATGGAGAGGAAGCTGAAACTATCAAGAGCTTCATCTTGCTTGGATCCACAGTTAACACCCTTGGTACGAGCAGTTAGGAAATAAGGAGATGCACTGCAATGGGAAAATCTGCATTTAGGGACTTTTCCAGTTGTTGAGGAGTAATGCTGTCAGTTTGAGGATTAAGGTGTATGTCATTCAGGTCATGGTTTTTCCAATTACTATCTATGCATCTGAGACCTGGACAGTGAATAAGGATGAAAGAAAAGAACTGACACCTTTGAGCTGTGGTGCTGGAGAAGAGCACTGAACATCCATGGATGGTGAAAATGAATAGATATATCGTGGAGAGGGTGAAGCAGGAGTGTTCCTTGGAGGCAAGAATGATGAGGTTTCCCCTCATATACTTTGGACGTTATTAGGAGGTGCTATGCCCTGGAGAGGGACATGATGCTGTGAAACAGTGGAGGGTCAGTGAAGGAGAGGAAAACCTTCAGCCAGGTGGACTGACAAGGTGACTGCTGCAATGGGCTCTTTCTTGTGTGTCAGGAAGTGTGAGGAAGGCGCGGCACACAACACGGTTCAGATCTTTTGTTCATAGGGTTGCTATGAGTTGTACTTGACTCGATGGCACCTAACAGCAATGGTCCCAGGGCAGGAGCACCCCCAGGGGCCAGCCTCTGCGGTGCTGCCGGTGTCGGCCCCACGCTCACAGCCACTCTGTCCCCCCGCAGATGTCCTTTGGCCTCCTGCGCGTGTTCTCCATCGTGATCCCCTTCCTGTATGTTGGCACACTCATTAGTAAGAATTTTGCTGCTCTGCTTGAGGAACATGACATTTTTGTCCCCGAGGACGACGATGACGATGACTAAACAGGTAAGAGTCCCCCTCCTAAGGGCCTCAGACCCTTACAGAATCGACCCACTTTTGCTTTGTGCTGTGCTGAACACAGGACAGTCATAAATTCCCTGGGTTCCCTTCCAGCTAGCTCAGAACCCCAGCCAGCATTCTTAGTGGCCCTTCTCTTCATCATCTCAGCCCACGCCTTTAGTCTGATATGCGGTACACTCCCACCACAAACAGCTTCACTTCAGCAGCTCCAAGTGCAGCTCGTTACCCAGGGGACCATCAGTCCAGCCTGAAAGGGGGGACACACAGCCCCTCCCCCACAGGCCATGCTCCCCCACTCAGCTGTCTTGGATTGACTTCCTGTGCTCTGAATACATGCCACTGCCAGACCCCTAGTGTCCAAGAGCTGCATGAGCGGTCAGTACCTGCTCTTCTGCATCCACAACCACACACCTATCCCTAGTGGTCACCATCTCCACAACTACCTGCCCCATGCATTGGCTCACTGCCCCTTTTCCACTGTCCTTTGTACTAATTCCGCCCATTCTCCAGGGCCCACACTGAACTGTTTTTGAAGGAAGTCTTTTGTATGCTTCCCTCTGTTTGAAGATGACTACTGCTCCTTCCTGATTGGTCAGTACCTTGTGACATTTATCATGTGTGTTAAAATACACACTCTCACACTCACTCCTCAACCCTACTAGACAAAGAGCCCCTTGCTTGCAGGGAATGTATTTCCTACACCGTTGGGGCCCAGTGCCTTGACTGGGGTGAGCGCTCAGTGAACGTGTGCGTAGGGGTCAGGTGGAGTTGGAACTTTCTCCCATGGTGCTTGATGGGCCGGCCCACACTCTGGGGCCCCTTCAGGACGTGTCTGCATGGCTGCGTGCTTGCCCAGGTCACGGCTGTTTTCTTTCTTACAGGGCGTGAAGCACAGAAAGGAGGCGGCTCTGACGGAAGCAGTGGTGGCGTTCTTGACCTCTCCTCCCCTCAGCAGAAGGCCCAGCGAAGGCCCTGCATGGTTCATGACTGTCACCGAGATCCCAGACTCTGGGGGCTTCCCTGTGAAGTGTCGCCCGCTGAGCACTGAAAACAAGTGATCTAATTATGAGTAAGCATAATAAATGTCAGCCTGGTGTGAGCCAGTGACGGGCTCTCAGCGGCTGAAGGCTCTGTGGACAGTCTCTTGGGCACCGTGTCTTATCTCTGCTGACCTTCCTCCAAGCAGCCGAGCAGGTGGGCCACTGATTTATAATCCAGGCAGAATCCACAGGGGAACCGTGGGGCCGGGCCTGTTTTCATTATTGACACTTCTCCCTGTCACTCTACCAGTCTGGAACAACGGCAGGAATAGTTCTGTTCTCTGTGTGAGCACGGACCAGCTGTGTCCCTAGCAGGGTGTCTGATGGAGAAGGAAGTGGATTTCATTTTCAGGATGGTGTCTGTTGTGAATATTGGGTCCAGGCCTCTGAGCTGTCATTCTCCTCGGTGCTCAGGGGCAGTAGGCCCAGCTTGTCAGCACGGCTTCCTTGCTCTCAAGCACTGTCTTGGTCCCTGACAGCGAGAGCCGGCTAATTTTGGATAATCTGTGCCCTGACACCAAGCAGTCCAATCCTGGAGGCTGTAAAAATACAGCTAAATTAACCGAGCCATCCGGCCTCACACCCAGGATGACAGTTTCTGAGCAGATGGCCTCATCCTTTCCTGTTTACCGACATGCAGCGCTCTGAGAGAAAGACTCCAGTCTCGTTTACGGGAAACACCACACTTCAGGAAAAGGGAAAGAACAGGTGGTGTGTACACCCAGACCCCACTTGTTCAAGCAAGAAGTGAGAGACGCTGCAGAAACAGAGTTTCCCGACAGAACGCTGTCAGGAACTGACCACCACAGGATGCGTTTATTTGCGCTCTAAGAATTAAATATCACATGCACCTCCCACTGAGTGACTTCAGGGGTCGTGGCCAACATGGAACTTAGACAGGAAGTCCTTTGGCCTTGGCTCTTCTGTTTCATGGAAGAACCGCATGATGTGTGTCCGCTGCTTCCACACGTGAATCGTTTCCTCCAGTTCCATCTTGCCCTGCACAGGTGAGGAGGAGGCGCAGGTCAGAGTGGGCCGGGGTGCTGCTCTCCCTCAGGCCCTGACTCGGGGCCACGTACTCTAGATTCTTGTGTCCAGACTCAATGACTCTGAGGCCTTCCAGATACCGCTCGGCTTTGGCTCCCTAGTTCCCAGGTCTCCAGGCCTCCACCCCTTGACTGCCTGTTCTTGTGGGCTGACTTCTGCCGTCAGCATTTCCTCCCTGCTCATGATAGGTCTGGGATGAAGGTTCCATTGATGCTAACGGGAGTGGCCAGACAACCAGCATCAGGCCCCATGGAGCCGCAGGGCTGCCTGCCTGCCTCCAGCACCGCCCAGGTCAGAGGCCCACCTTCTCCT
This sequence comes from Elephantulus edwardii, assembly GCF_000299155.1. Classification (NCBI taxonomy): domain Eukaryota; kingdom Metazoa; phylum Chordata; class Mammalia; order Macroscelidea; family Macroscelididae; genus Elephantulus; species Elephantulus edwardii. Next base: position 2,509,561 of record NW_006399836.1, on the reverse strand, counting down.
CCCTTTATCTTTTCCTGTTATACAGTTCAAGCCCTGGTGGATTTCCCTGAAACACTCTAATAATTCGTTTAACCAGCCCCTGAGGTCACTGGCTCCTTTGAGTCACCAAGCAGTAACTGCTGAGCGAGTAGCTGCTTTTTAAATTCGTAGGTAAAATGTCCAGCCGGGAAGACTGGCGTGCACTGGACAAGTTGGCTGCACTTCTGACCTGGGGAGGAAGACCATTTACCTTGATGACCAGAAGATCGACCACCCGGGGGTCTGTGACGTGCGTGTTCTTCATGAACATTTCTCGGACTTTGTCTCGTCCCTGTTTCACGGTGATGTCGAGCTGGAATAAGTGCACTAGAGAGAAAACATTTCAGTGTCAAAATGCAAGTTAGAAAGTGTTTATAAAAACTTGGGTCAGCGACATTGACTGAACAGCTACAGCTGTCCCACTGTCCGGTTATGACACGCTGGCCTCTCCCTGAGCCGGGCACTCAAAGATGTGAGGTAACAGGAGACAGCACCTCACAGGAGGTTGGGTGGGGGACAAGATCACAGCATTTAAACAGGCAGCTGGCACAGCTATAGGAGTCAGTAAAAGCAGATGACAGGTTGAAAGTCACACAAGATGATGTGCAGGCTTTAAGCACCAGGAAGATGGAGATGAGGGGACTTCTGCCGCCTTTCCCGCTGGGAAGCCTTCAACAGGCAGCCAGCCAAGTCACATGAGGTGACCTGGGGACAGGAGAGAGACATTCAAGATGTAATTCCCGTCCATGTGGTCTAAAAGTCTATGAAGTGTCTCAGTATGGCCAAGACCTGGGACTTCAGGGGAACATGAAGCTCTTTGAAAACTGGGCTTTCATCCTGTCAGCCTTCAGTGGATGTGCGGACAGTGACAGGTACAGGGCAGCGAGGAGCACAGCGGGCTGTGTGGACAGGGGAGGGCTGCAGAAGGGGGGCTCAGGTCAGAAGGGCCGTCCTGGCTGAAAGGGGCCAGAGTGCTGATGAGATTGAGCAGATGAGGACAGCGGAGCTGTGGCCATTTCTGACCTGTCCACTCGAGTCTACAGGCCGCCACAGCAGCTCTGAGAATTGGGAGGGCTGTGAGTGAGTGGCTGCATGAATCGATAATAAAACTTGGAATCTTTAATTATAATTCAGGGAGCAGTGAGAGAAAATAAAAAAACTGCGGAGAGAAATCCTATACCATGTGAAGACACATCGGGGAATAAGCGATCGCAGAAGTGGACCCAGCACCTCAGTTTGACAGTGTTATCAGGGAGGGGCGCTGGCATTAGAAGGAGCACAGCACCCCGCAGTGCGGGAGGCGGCTTGTGGGCAGGGCCTGCCAGGTACAGCTCTGCCCATGACCTCATTAGGTGGCTTCAAATCAACCACGGTGGCAGTACTGACACAACAGAAACTGGCAAACACGACTAGTTTCCTTCCAGAAAGCTAATTACTAAACACTGTAGAACCTCCAGTGACTGAGCGTCAGGGGGACTAGAGCGTGTCGGAGACGGTGAGGCAGACAGCACAGGGCTCACCCTGTTGCCCTCAGGGCTGCTGTGAGTCGTAGTTGGTGTGATGACCGCTGATGGCCTCGTGGGGGAGGTGAGCCGCCATCCCAGAGCCACCAGCTGCTCCTCAGGAGAAAGACGGGCAGTCTCCTCCGTGCGCTTTACAGCCTCAGAAAACCTCGAGTCAGCTGTGAGTCGGTTCTGACTCCGAGACGACGAGGGGAGTTCACAGCTTGTATGTTAGGAATTTCAGATCAGGGTAAGACGACAGAGAGGTAAGTACAAGTACAGACTAGTGTGGACTTGGGATCTTAGCACTGGGGTGGAGTGAGGCCTCGAGCGCAGCAGTGAACGTTTTTAAACTCAGCTGGTTCCTGCAAACATGGGCCTAGACCTGAAGTTGTTTTCATTTACGTTCAGGTGCTCCTTTAAAGGACAGATTTTGAAGAACATTTGCTTCGCTGTATCAGTTCTCATCATGTGCATTTTATATTGGATTCCTGCCCAACCTTGGGAGAAAAACAAGGTGTCGCCGGCCGTTCGTCCAGGAGCTGGAGCCCCTGCTCCAGACTCCTCCATCAGGCAGGGTGCATGTCTCCTCCTCAGGGAACGCCTGCACAAATGCAGCGTCTGTGGACAGGGTCAGAGGGTTCCGGTTCCTGGAACGTGCATCCTCTGAGGCTGTGGCAGCCCTTCCCTAGGAAGAGGCTCCTCAGCCCTGCCCAAGGTTTCCTCCTGTCGAATCCAGGCCGTCACTTTCCACCAGTGAGAACGGCCGTGAGGAGCCCACAGGAGCAGCTGAGGCCCTGGCCTTCAGGATCCCGTGGTCTAATTCAGTGGGCCTCACGCTCCCTGTGACAGCAAATCCATGTGATTCTGAAGATCAGCGCCCTGTGCAAGTTCACCAGGGCTCCCTTAAATCCCTGCTTCTCCAACCTGGGATGACTCTGTCCACTTTGCAATGTTGGCAGACATTTTTGATAGTCACGCCTAACGGGGAGTGTGCTTCTAACATCTACTGAGGAGAGGCCAAGGATGATGTTAAACATCCTACAATGTATAGGGCTGACCTCCACAACCAAGAACTGTCCACAAAATGCCACTGTCAAGAAACCCTGGTGTACATCAACTTCAGCTGTGTCTACTCAAGTCAGAATCCTGGTTTATTCTTTGAATCCTTAATATTTAACTTTCACACAAAGCTGGCCGATGACTAGGGATGACAGAAGGTGAATTGATGCTTTTGATCTGTGGTGCTGGAGAAAAATATTGACTATACCATGGACTGCTAGGAGAATAAACAGATTCATTCTAGAGAGGGTGAAACCAGGCTGCTCCTTGGAGGCAAGGATTCTGAGGCTCCATCTGAAATGCTCTGGACATGTTGCAAGGAGGGACCAGTCCTTGGAGAGGGACATCATCCTTGGGAAGGTGGAGGGACAGCGCAAGAGAGGAAGACCCTCAATGAGATGGACTGATTCAGTGATTGGGGTAATGGGGAGGTAGTAGGGGTGTCAGAGACAATAAAACTGGTACAGGATAGAGCAGGTTTAGGGCAGTTGTAGATTGGGTCGCTGTGAGCCGCTGGCAACGCGACAGCACATAACAACAATCTGAAACCCCAGACACTATGCAACCACGAGGTGTAAGGGAAGCATGAAACAGGTTATTAGGCCAAATAACTGGCATCTCTCTTGAATCGGTGGCTGTTAACCGGTTGCAAGCGCTCATTCAAAGACAATCATTAGTTGACTAGAGCATGGAGGAAGGAGCGTCAAGAATAGGAGGAAATGGAATCTGGAACCAACTGCCTCTAAACAACTTCCTTTGTCAGGAAAGCAGAAGAAATGGATGCCAGTGAGCTAACATTCCAGAACATTCTACAGTGTTCAGTAGACTCTTGATCAAAAGGGAATGAACTTGATATTCTAGAGTCATAGAGGCTGGATGAGCCCCCCCAGTTCTACCCTGTGATAATCTTTAAACCTTAAACTCCCCTCAAGTCATCTTTAAACCAAGTACTAGTTTAACTTTACTGAGGAAGAAAGCTTACACAGCCTGAAGAATCTAACCCATCCTTGCATCCCACGTGGGGAACCCGCGGAATCACTGATGGGCCAGGGGTGTGTATTCTCAGAATAACAAAAAATATTTTTAAAAAATTATTTCTGATGAAAAGGAAAAAAAGAAAATCCCAGTTGGATGCAGCCAATTCTCCAGTCTCCATGCACTTTCTCAGAGTAACGTAAGGATTCCTGGATCTGGAAGGTGCTGAAAAGACTAGGAAGAGAGACACAGGTCATCTGCTGGCCCAGTTCATTCTGGCAGCAGCACTCACACCAGGCACGGGGAGAGAACCCCAGCGGGAGGCAGCAGGGGTACCATGTCGAGGAGCACGGGCTCAGGGCCAAATAAAGCTGTGTCAGGTCTTCCTGCCATTAGGACACACCTCCTCACCCTAGCTCTGCATCTGAACAGACAGCAAAGGAAAGAACCTCTGACTTCTTTGCAGCGACCTGGAGAGCATCAAGTGACCGCCTCACTGGGGAAGCATGAAAAGTGCTAGAAAAACATTCACTATTTTCTGGTAATCAATTACACTGGGTTTATTTTCTAGTTAAAGGACTACAGCCCTGTCTAGACTAACAAAATCCTTAAAGGCAAAACCGTATCTTACTCCTTTTTGTCTCCCACTAGGCTTATAGTAGGGAGCCTTGGCAGCAGTAGGGGTGGCACCCCGCTCTTGGTTCAAATACACCAGTGTCTCCTCAGCAAAGTGGGGTTATCTCCTCCCGTGCAACATGCCTCTAAATACCCTCTGGAGGGACAGCCATGAATTGGTTCCAACTGCAGGTTAATGAGTTTGAGTTCTGAGTTTGAGGTATCTAGTGTTATAATGTAAGAGTTGCCCAGAGAAATGGATACCAAATGAATGAAGGAAAACTTCACGGAGTGAAGAGGAGAGGGAAGCTGCCTATTGTTATCTTGTGGTCATAGCCAGCATGTAACATTTCTTCCAAAGAAGGAACCCCCAGACTGACAGCACCTGCTCAGACCACTGTAGAACTGGGTGGGGGAGGCTCACAGAGCTAGATGATCAAGGATGAACATCTGGCTCTTGTGCTTGCGAGCCGTGTGACTCAAGCCTCAGTTTCTTCATCTGTAAGATGGAAACAACTAGAGTGCACCCTCAAACTAGGCAGTATGAAGTAAGGTGCAAGGCTGAGTAAGCATTTCAGTAAATGCTAGTGATCGTCACTGCTATCCAGGACCTCTTAGCACTCCTGGAGTCCCAGTGACGGACAGCAAGACACCAGTGTAGCCACAGGCCCAAGCATTCCACCAGCTACTTGATTATTAGCCCTACACGTGAGGGTGTCACCCCCATCTCCAGCCCCACACCCCACAGCTCCTGTGACCCCTGCGTTCTCTTCTTCCTCTAAGGACTCTTTGAATTCTATTCCCAAACAGTACTTTAGGGAAGGTCCTGGGAATGAATTGTGGGGATGCTTTAGAAACAGCTGGATATGGGGTATCAGGATACCTGGGTTCTTGCTCCAATTCAGTGACTAATTTTCACCCTGCGCAAACCACCCCTCCCAAATCTGGACCTAATTTGCCCCTACACCTCCCCCAAACATGAAAGGTTCTGGGCATTCACAGAAGTGTTCTGCCAGCTGGAACCTTACATTTTTAAACATCTAAATTTGAAAATACATTTCATTTCTACCATCCCGCCTCCACATGAATTATTCACTTGCTCTCTGAGGCATCTGAATTTGCAGGCCGTGAATGAGCAGATCATGCAAGTCTCTCTGTCCCCTGTCTATGGTAAAGTAGTGTACTGTAGGTTTAAGTTCAGGTTAAGGTGTAAGTTCTGGTTTAAGTTGTAGGTTTAAGGTGGCTACCTTGTCAAAAGTGAACTTCCTGAGCGCACTCTGTAGGGCACACACAGTCCCCATGAGTCAGGCTCCTGCCAGGGTCTACCTACTAAACTGTTTGGTGCTGTCAAGTCATAGTGGCCCCAAATACAAGAGGGAAAAACCCCTCCTGGTCCTGTCAGGATAAGCCCAATAGAATAACAAAAACAGTAGCAGTAGGAAGCAACCTTCAATGACTGCTTACTAAGTGCACAGCTCTGTTCCAAGCACTTTGGAGTATGAACCTATTTAATAGAGCTACACTCTGAATAGGGACACAGAAAGAGGAACAACTTGCCTAAGGTCACAAAACTAGTAAGGGGCAGAGCCTGGGGGCGAGTCTGTGTCCCTAATGGTCACATTCTTTTGCCTCACGGCCTGCCAGGCTCCTCAGATTAGCAGTGAAGACCCACGTTAGAAAACATTACACACTGCCCTTGACAGCACAGAAGGCCCATCTTAGAAAACATTAAATAAAGGTCTGGACTGCAGAGAGAGCGCAGAGGACACAGGGACACAATGAGGGGACGCCGAGATAGGAAGCTAGCCTCTGTCCTCTGAGAGCCACTGGTTCCTGCCCCACCAGGTCCTCCTGACATCGAAGTGAAGGCGGGGGTGCTGAGAGGAAGGGGCCAGCCCCGAAGATGGGGTGCGGGAGGAGAAGCAGATGGGCGCAGAACGTCCCGGGGGCAATGTTAGCGTCGGGCAGAGCTGGAGACGCTGCCCTGGTGATGCAACGGCTATGTATACACTTGCAAACCAACAGGTCGCGGGTTTGAACCCACCAGCCGGCTCCCCAAGACAAGATGCGGCGGGGGGAGGGGTGTTTCTGCAGAGATCACCGCCTTGGAAACCCTAGGGAGCAGCGCTATTTCCTCCAATGGGGTCACATAGCTGAGCTGGGGCGCAGGGCCCCCGAGGCTGCCTTCCCTGGAAGAGGTACCACCAAATGCCCTTGGAAATGGCATCAACTCTCCTCCGGCTCGGTTTCCGACTCCACGCTACCTACCGAGATCTGCAAATGTCCCCAGGGCCTCTAGAGGGGACTTTCTGTTCCAAATCCCCCCCGGGCTGGTCTGGGCGCGGGCGCGACCCTGGCCGCTCGGGACCTCAGCGGCCTCACCTGCTCAGGTCGGACCTGACAGGTCCCGCCCGTCCTCCCGGGACCAGAATGAAAACAGGGACCCAAAGGCACCCGGCGCCGAGGGCCCCACAAGCGCTGCACGGACGTGGTCCGACGGGGCGAGTCCACCATGACCCCGGGTGACCTTCCTCCCCGGAACCACGCGGAGTCCCCCTGCCCAGGCCGGTGACCTCAGCTCCGTCCCGGAGCAAGCGGAGGACCGGGTGCCCGCGACCTTGGGCAGCTGCTTCCGTGGCCCCGCCGCCTCTCACCTGTGTTCGGCACCTCCCGATACCAGGCACGGTAGAGCTCGCGCACCCTCCGTTTGGCCTCGTTCATGTCCCGGCTGAAGATGGGTTTCACGGAGGTGCGGGCCGCCGAAGCAGCCTGCCGGAGCCCGCTCGCCGCCATCTTGCCGTGCAACTCACCTCCCGGCCCAGCCCCTTCTCAATCAAGTCTGCGCCGGAGGCCAACAGTCTCTTTTTATTGGCTAACCTTGACCGCCACGCCCTTAAGTGGGTGGGAAGAGAATCAGAATATCTGATTGGCTAGGAATTAAGTTTGCGCGTGCGCCCTGCAGAAACGCAGGCTCCGTGCTACTACGTCCTACTTGTCTCGCTGAGAAGCCCGCGCCACCTCCAGGGGGCGCGCTGGCGCCGGGATGGGTGCTGGTCAAACGGCTCCAGCTCCAGCCGCTCCTGCCCCGCCTCCACCTGCTCCGGCCTTTGACAGCTCCGGTCATGACACGCGGGCCTCCAAGGGCTTCCTCAGTCACCTCCCCGGGACTGGGACATGGGCCGTGAAGCGGCGACTGGGGCAAATAACGGCAACTTGGCCGCCATGACTCTGGCCTAGTTCCTCTGAAGTCTTTTGCAATATTTATTCTTGGTGGGTTTTTTTCCCTTTTTTTTTTTTTCAATTTTAATAAAAGTTTACAAAGACTTAGGTTTGCCAGACATTCACTGTTGCACTTTTCTTCCTGCCCACCCCCTCCCCCCCAATTCACTCTTCTTGAAAACTTAGTCAAACTCTTTTCATTGTTATGCAATCCACGCCCCAAGTCCACTCCACTGTGCAGCCTTCACTCTGGACTTCATATATCCCTTGTAAACAGTTGTATCCCTCATCTGTTTCAATGCAATATACATAATTTCTCCCCTCCTTTTCTGTCTTCCCTCAACCCTGATGTCAGTCCCGATTTACAACAGTGGTCCTATGCAATATTTGTCCTTTTGTAACTGAAATATTTCACTAATCATAATGTCCCCCAGGGTCATCCATTTTGCATAATATTTCATTAGTTCCATGTTTTTCAATGCAGCATAGTATTCCATTGTGTGAATATACCATAGCTTCTCTATCCATTCATTTGTTGCTGGGCACTTTGGTTGTTTCCAGCTCTTTGCTATTGTGAACAAAGCCGCAATAAACATGGGTGTGCATATGTCTTCTTTGGTGGCCGTTATGGTTTCTTTAGAGTATATTCCCGGTAGTGGAATTGCTGGGTTAAATGGTATTTCTATTTGCAACTTTCTGAGAAAGTGCCATACAGCCTTCCATAGTGGTTGCACCATTTTACACTCCCACCAACAGTGAATAAGTGTTCCAGTTTCTCCACAACCTCATCAGCCAGATGTTTGCTGCTCTATTGATTTTGCTATTCTTACTAGATATCTCATAGTTGTTTTGATTTGCATCTCTCTTAGAGCTAGGGATTTTGAACATTTCTTCATGTGTTTTGTTTGCCATCTGAATGTCTTCTTTGGTGAAGTGTCTGTTCATATCCTGTGCCCATTTT
>NW_006399836.1:2497693-2499839 GCF_000299155.1 Elephantulus edwardii | reverse complement strand
AATTATACTAGTTTATTTACAAAATTTGCATACATTGTTTTCCAGAACAGATTCTTACACCCTCAACCCACTTGCCCATCAGATTATACAACTCTCTTGCACTGTTTTGCAGTCCCAACGGTTACACTGTCAACTCCATCTTTTTGTTATTGGGTGCAGTCTAGTACAACTCACAGCGACTCTATGGACAGCACACTTGAATTCTGTCCTACCTTGTGTAATCCTCATCACCTCTGACACATTTGAGCCCTTGACTGCAGTCACTGTGTCAATTCATCTCATTGAGGGTCTTCCTCTCTTTTGTTGACCCTCCGCCTTTTCAAGCATGATGTCCCTTTCCAAGGAGTGACCTCTCTGAGCAACATGCTCAAAGCCTTGCCTCCAAGGAGCACTCCAGCTGCACTTTTCCCAAGACATAGTCTCTTCTGACATCCATTTTATTATTATTTTTCTTTCTCCTCTGTCTTTGTAGTTATTTTTTGCTCTCTTCATGGTTGATATCATTGATGGCATTCCACAGTTCCACTGGTCTTCAATAATTGGTGTTCAATGCATCAAGGATGTGTCACAGCCAGTGAGACTGGCTCAGGATAGGGCAGGGTTCAGAGCTTTGTACATAGGGTCACAATGAGTCACAGGGACCTTGATGGGGACATACCACCACCACCACCACCACCACCACAACAACAACAACAACTTTGTTTTATATTCTCGAATTTCCTTTTGACATTTTCTGTCCAGCTCTCTTTTTTCTTCTTCTTTCTTTCTTGTTATGTACCTTCAAATCAGATCTTTCTCCAGCAGAGCATCAGATAAAACAAAACAAAACAAACCCACCAAAAAACAAAACGCCTTTGGGATTGCAGTGTAGCTTCTTGCCACTAGGACACCAGAGCTCACTATGTCCAGCTCTCTTACTTCAGAATTTCTTCTCTTTGTTTGACCTATTTATGTTGTCGCTTAAGTTTCAGAGTCTTTTCTGCATTTATTTTGGTCTTTTTCCCTTTTTCCTCTGTCTTTGTTTTCTTTGTAGCCTTTTGCTTTCTTCATAGATGATATCCTTAACATCATCCCACAACTCATCTGATTTATCATTGTCAATGTTTGATGTAGGAGTGTTCCACTACTTGTCTGCAAGTTTGCTGTACTGTGGTGGTTTACACGTTTCTGTGACAATTGGAAGTTCCCTTTGCAGTATTTCAATGCTAGTAGGGGCACCCATGCTAGACAGGTTTCAGCAGAACTTCCAGATTAAGACAACCTAAGAAATAGAACTGGCCATCCACTTTTGAAAAACAGGCCTTCAAGAACTTGGCAAATAATGGAACTTTTAAAAAATATAGTATTAGAAAAATGAGCTCTGATAGTTGGAATGCATTCAGAATGTGACTGGAGAAGACCTGGGTCCTTCAAGCAGTCTACCTTTGTCTAGTAATCTAGATATGTAGGGAATAAAACTTTCATGCAATGAAGGACCTTTATTTGCTGACATGGCAAGACTCATAATTGGGAGAAACAACAGCAAGTATCCATCAGTAGTTGGAATGTGGAATGAATGAATCTAAGTGTCAGGCCCAGACCAAGGTCAAAGGGAGAACAAAGGATTCAAGGAAAGTCAACATGTCAACAAAGGGAATGAACCATGGAGTGTCCCTCTCTTCCCTTCCTAGAGGACCACTCACCTGCCTAAACCACAACAGAATGTCCCTCCCTTCTCTCCCTAAAGATCCTTACTATAAAACCTGCCCTAATCCAGTTTAGGGTGCGGTATTTTCCTGGTCTCTCCCTCTGCCTGTTTCTCTGCAGACCAAGGAATCCCACCTGGGAGACCCCTTAATAAAGCTTCTTTAGCATTTTTTTCTTCCTCTGGTCCCTTCCTTGGCCTTATGTGCAGTGCAAAGACCTAACACTAAGAAAGTTGGAAGTTGTTGAAAATGAAATGGAATGCATGAAATACTAAAATCCTAAGCATTAGGGGGCTGAAATGGACCAGTTGTTGTTGTTGTTGTTGTTGTATGCCATCGAGCCGCTTGTAATTCATAGTGAACCTACGTACAACCCTAAACCCTGCTCTATCCTGTGCCAATCGCACTGCTTCTGACACACCCATCCTGATTACCCCAGTCACTGAATCAATCCACCTCAT
>NW_006399836.1:2494747-2496836 GCF_000299155.1 Elephantulus edwardii | reverse complement strand
ACCATGGCCTGTATCAGGCGCACCTTAGTCTCCAGAGAGACACCGTTGCTCTTGAGTAGAGAGGTCCCTAACAGCAGACTTTCCCATCGCAATATGTTTTTTTATTTCCTGGCTGCTGGTGTCAGAGTGTTGACTGTGGAGCCAAGCAACCTGAAGCTGTGAACAACCTCAATCTCTTCGCCATCCATCCTGATGCTACCAATTGGTCCAGTGGTGGGAATCTTTGCCTTCTTGACGTTGAGCCTCAGTCCATACTGAAGGCTGTAGTCCTCGGCGCTCTGCAGGAGGCGCTTCAGATCCTCCTCAGTTTCAGCAAGCAGGGTTGTGTCATCTGCATAATGCAGATTGTTAAATAGATCTTCCACCAATCTGACGCCACACTTCTCCTCATAGAGCCCAGCCTCTCGGATAATCTGCTCTGCATACAGGCTGAAAAGGTATGGAGATAAGACATCCCAGGCGTACACCCTTTCCAATTTTGAACGATGTAGTGTTCTGCTCTGTTCTGACGACTGCCTCTTGGTCCAAGTATAGGTTTCACATTAGCACGATCAAGTGTTCTGGGATTCCTATTCTTCTCAGAGTTAGCCATTGTTTGTTATGATCCACACAGTCAAACGCCTTTGCATAATCAATGAAAGACAGATAGACATTCTTCTGGTATTACCAGTACTGGCCATTTAAATCAGATAAACCTTATTATCTACTAGGCCAAAAATGACCAGTTGAAGAGGAAACAGTGTCACATTCATTGTCAAAAAGAACATTTCAAGATCTACCCAGAAGTACAATGCTGTGAGTGATAAAATACTATTCATGTGCATATAAGGGAGACTTGTTAATACAACTATTACTCACTAGCCCAAGAGGAAGGAATTGGGGGTTTCTATCAAATTTGGCAGTCTGAACTTGAACTATACAATCAAGATGCATTAGTAATAAATGGTAACTGAAATCAAAAGTTGACAACAAAGGATGAGTAGCTGGAAAATACCTTAGGTAACAGAAATGAGGCTGGAGATGGCATAGAATTTTGTACAATCCATTATTTATTCATTGGAAATAGTTTTTTTTTAAAAAAAAAAAAACCACCAAAACAGCCAACCAATATAAACAGCAACTATATACATGGACCTCACCAGATGAACTATGCAGGAATCAGACTGACTACATCTGTGTAAAGAGATAGTGATGCTCTGTACCAGTAGTGAGAACAAAGCTAGGAAGTGGGCCATCAATTACTCATATGCAAGTCCAAATTGAAGGTGAAGAAAATGAAAATGAGGCCAGTAGAGCCAAAATATGACCTTAACTTTATCCTACCTGAATTTAAAAAATGTTGTTGTTGTTATGTGCTGTCAAGTCACTTGTGACTCATAGCAATTCCATGTACAACACCCTTAAACCCTGCTTTCTATCCTGTGGCAACCTTACTGTCTCTGACACACCTTCCCTCATTACCCCATCACTAAGTCAATCCATCTTCTGGGGGGCTCTTCTTCTCTTGAGCTGTCCTTCCACCCTTCCAAGCATGATGTATGTCTCTGAGAACTGGTCCCTCCTTGCAACATGCCTAAAGTATGTTAGACAGAGCATCAGAATCCTTGCCTCCAAGGAGCAGCTTGGTTTCACCCTCTCTAGGATGAACCTGTATTTTCTCCTAGCAGTCCATGGTATAGTCAATACTCTTCTCCAGCACCACAGCTCAAAGGCATCAATTCTCTTTCTATCATCCCTAGTCATTGGTCAGCTTTCTGAGGCATAGCAAATAACTGCAAATACTATGGCCTGGATCAGTCTTCCCAGACTGACTTCATTGCTCTTCAGTACTCTGGAGAGGTCTCTGACAGCAGACTTTCCCAATGCGATTGGTCTTTTGATTTCCTGGCTGCTGGTACTGAGAGTGTTGATTGTGGAGCCAAGCAAACTAAAGCTGTTGACAATCTCAATCTCTTCACCATCTATCATGATGCTGCCAATCAGCCCATTGGTGAGAATCTTTTCTTGATGTTGAGCTTCAATCCATATTGAAGGCTGCAGTCCTTGACCTTCTGCAGCAAGTGCTTCAGGTCCTCCTCAGTTTCAGCAA
>NW_006399836.1:2478992-2490580 GCF_000299155.1 Elephantulus edwardii | reverse complement strand
CTGTTCTGTTAAATTTTGCTCTTCTGACTGGGGTGAGATGATATCTCTTAGTTGTTTTAATTTGCATCTCTCTTAGAGCTAGGGATGCTTGTTAACCATCTGAATGTCGTCTTTGGTGAAGTGTCTGTTCATATTCTGTGCCTATTTTTCTATTGGATTATTTACCTTTATCTTGTTGTGGTGTATAGATAGTTCTTGAAAGATCTAATGCTAAAAGCAGACATTTTTACTGGGCTAGTTAAGTCAAACTGTTGTATAGTTGGGGATTTTTATGGGGAGGTTAATTTTGAGGTGGGTTCCCCCCCCCCCATTTTACTACAAATTTATTCTCTTATTAGGCCAGAAGTTCAAATCTAGGATGTCAGCTCCCAGGAAATATATGCTCTCTGTTTCTGGTGGAAGAAAGTACTTGCCTCCTTCAGCACCTGCAGGCCCAGCATTTCCTGGAGACCTCCACATGTCCCTAACAAGAAACTTCATTGTACAGGGACTTAGGTCCAAAAAATCCTAGATATCATCCCTGGAAATTTTTCTTGATGGTATTAAGGCACACCTCGCCCTGTTGTTGTTATGTGCTGTCGAGCTGTCAGTGACTCATAATGATCCTATATACAACAGCCCTAAACCCTGCCCTTTCCTGTGCCAATCTCATTGTCTCTGACACACCTACGCCATTACCTCAGTCATTGAATCCATTCATCTCATCGACGGTTCCCTCCACCCTCCCAAGCATGACGTCCCTCTCCAAGGACTGGTCCCTCCTTGCAACATGCCCAAAGTATGTCAGACGAAGCTTCAGAATCTTTGCCTCCATGGAGCAGCCCGGTTTCACCCTCTCCTGGGTGAACCTGTTCATTTTCTTAGCAGTTCATGGTATATTCAATACTCTTCTCCAGCACTGCAGCTCAAAGGTATCAATTCTCCTTCTATCATCCCTCGTCATTGTCCAGCTCTCTGATGCATAGCATGTATTTGCATTGCAAAGACCATGGCCTGGAACAGGCGTTTTTTAGTACTTTGCAGAGGTCCCTGATAGCTGCTTTCCCACTGTCATTCATCTTTTAATTTCCTGGCTGCTGGTACCAAGAATGTTGATTGAGGAGCTAAGCAGACTAAAGCTGTTAACAATCTCAATCTCTTCACCATCCATCCTGATGCTGCCAATTGGCCCAGTGGTGAGAATCTTTGTTTTCTTGATCTTGAGCTTCAATTCATATTGGAGGCTACAGTCTTTGATCTTCCACAGCAAGCACTTCAGAACCTCCTCAGTTTCAGCAAGCAGGGTTGTGTCATCTCCATAACGCAGGTTGTTGGTGAGTTGTCCTCCAATCCTGATGCCACATTTCTCCTCATAGAGCCCAGCCTCCTGGATAATCTGTTCTGCATATAGATCATCTGTTTAGTTTTAAGAAAACTTCAGGGGCTATTTTTGGTTTAAAGTTTAAAGATTATCTCAGAGCAATAACTTCAATGATTCATTCAACTTTCACGGTTCTAGAAAGCCTGGACTACCTGAGAATTTTTGCCTTCTTTCTGCATTCCTACCTCTGCAACTCCTCTTTTCATTAGGATTCCTTTATAGAATATTTGATCAAAATGTTCAGTAATGTTTCTTAAACACCATCCAATTCTTCTGATCTCACAGTAAAAGAGGCAGCTACTCATGGAGGCAATTGTTTACACATTCATATCTTCTCCTTGTTCTGACTCTCCTTGTGCTCCTGGTGAATGTAGACCAAGCATTGTACCTTGGAGAGCTGCTAACAACCTTTTAAGGCCCAGGGTACCAACTAGGAGTCAGAACAGAAACATTGACCATGTTATTGGACAAAATAATGGAGCAGTCATGTAAAACTATGATTTTTTTTTTAATTTTTGTGTGAGTGTACCGTCAAATCAGATCTGACTGGTATAGGAGGAGATTGTCCCTCCTTTCCCGGCAGAGCATCTGGTGGATTCGAACCGTGAGCCTCTGGGATTGTAGTTGCAGCTCCTTGCCACTAGGCCACCAGAGCTCCCAAAACTATGATCTTAAACCTCCTAACCAAGAAACCAAATCTCATGAAGTTTCAATTGTACATAACCAGATTCAATAGTAGCTCCTTTTTTTTAAAAAAAAAATCACTGTTGTAAATATAGTTATCACAGAACTTTGCCAATTGAACTTTTTCAAGTTCTTATGCTCAATTCATTGCCATCAAAGCAGGACTAACTCTTCACTGATCCTCCAGCCGGCTTTCAGGGGCTGTAAATCACACGGGAGGAGACTGTTTATCTTTCTCTTGAGCCACTGTTCTATTCAAACTGGCTGCCTTTCGGTTAACAACTCAACTCCTACAGACTGCACCACCACAGCTCCCTAATTAAAGTTTTACAGGTGTGCAGTCTATTGAGAACAGCTACAATAATTGGCTGTGCAGTCCTATCCTAAGTTAATGTGATATTTCCATCGCTATTAACATACACCTCCTGCTTATTTTAGCCCTAATACACTGTTACCTATATGTTCATCATACAAGACTCACCCTTTTATGATCCCCTTATTTTACTCACCAACGTGCCAGATATAAAGGAGACATAGCCCTCATCTTGGAAATGATCGAATTGTGACAGCCGTGCGGTGCAAAAGGAAGATCAGAGACATTAAGCCACAAGACGACAGGGCGCAAGAACCTTTCCCTTGTACTGGCTCAGATAAAAATCCTTCCCTAGAGGATTTGGACTTAAATCCTCCTAAACATGAGAAAGGAATCAGTATGAGAGACCAGCAGCACTGTGAGGTGCAAGCCATCACTGAAGTGACTCTAAGCCATCATATCAAAGGGTGGTTGTGGGGGAGGGAGGTGCTGGATAGAGTAGACGGGGGTGCAAGGGATGCTGATGGGGCAGGGAAAGGGGAGGGACAAGGCACACATGAGGGGTGACATGAGGGGTGGGGGCGCAGTCACTGAATGTGTTGGTTACGTCTCTAAGGGGAATGTCTTTCATCTGCTCCTTTTGGTAAAGTTCTGGTCTGTCAGACATTGTTCAAAAGCTAAGCATTCAAATTAAGACAGATTAGGAGGAAGGATTGGCCATCCTCTTCTGAAATATAACAGGCATTCGATAACCTATGTACCTGAGAGCACACTTAGAGTAGAAGTACAGAGATACCAACTGTGGCTGAACCTTCAAATTTGGAAACACAAAGGAGGAGGAACAGTTGTAAGCAGATACTAACGAATGGAACGTGAACTGTGAGAAGCATGAACGTGGGATAACTGGACATCATTAAGAAGGAAATGGAACACATAAATATTGACATTTTAGGTATTAGCTAAATGAGATGTGTTGCCATGGGACATATTGGATCAGACAATCATATTATGCCGGAGATGAAAAGGTGAGAAAAAACCGGGTCGCTTTCATAGTTAAAAAGGCCTTTTCTAGATCCATCTTGAAATACAAAGCTGTGAGTGACAGGATGATATTCATATACATACAAAGAAGACCTGTTAATACCGCTATCATTAAAATTTATGCACCAACAACCAGAGCCAAAGAGGAGGAAACAGATGATTTCTACCAACTTTTGCAGTCAGAAATCGATAGGACATGCAACCAAAATGCATTAATAATAATAGGTGAGGGGAATGCAAAAGTTGGGAACCAGGAAGAAGGATCAGTAGTTGGAAAACATGGACTAGGTGACAGATACGAAGCTGGGCATAGAATGATAGAATTTCACACAATCAATGATTTATTATTCATAGCAAACACCTTTTATAAGAAACATAAATGCAGGCTATACACATGGATTTCCCCTAATAGTATGCAGAGGAATTAGAACAATTACATCTGTGGAAGGGATCATTGGAGAAGTTCAATATCAGCAATGAAAATTAGGCCAGATACTGATTGTGGAACAGGCCATCAACTACTCATATGCAAGTTCAAATTAAAGCTAAAGAAGGTTAAATCATATCCACAGCAATCGAAATTAGATCCTGAGTCTATTCCACCTGAATTGAAAAACCAACTCAGGAACAGGTTTGAGGTCTTGAACACTAATGAGCAAAGACCAGGTGAGCTGTGGGAGGATATTAAGAATATCATCCATGAAGAATGCAAAAGGTCATTACAAAGACAGAGGAAAAAGAAAAGACCAAAATGAATGTCAGAAGAGACTCTGAATATTGCACCAGGACGCTGAGAAGCCAAAGCAAAGGGAGGAAATCAAGAATCATTTTGTTTCCAGGTGCTGTCATGTCTCTTCCAACTTGTAGCAACCCGTGTATAACAGAACATGTTGTGAAGGTTTGAACTATCAGAGAGGTGCTGAATTTGGACTAACAATACAATTCCCCATGGACCCATCACCTGAGGACCTTCTTTATTGTACAATTCTGTGAGTTTTGACATATATATATATCTATCTTTATATTATTCTTTTTTCATTGTTGTTCAGTCTTTATCTCACACATTTGGAGAAGGTATTTGTGTGATACCATAATATATAGGAAAGGATGATTTGGTTCCCATCATGTGGCTTATATACATGATAAGCAGTTTTTAGCTAAACCACTGCCGTGTTTTAAGCAAACACATTGCTGTTTTGTTGAATTCGTATTATGTAAAGTTACATGTAAGGTCGCCGAGAAAGGATAGAACCGAGGTCAGGCCAAGAAAGTTTATTGAGGAAAAACTGCTGGGCTGGCTCTCAAGCAGAAGACCAGCCCCCACTAAAAGTTATAAAAGATTTCTGTTTTCTTACAAGGGACTTAGGGAAGGGGATGCTTACAGATGCTTCCTTCAAGAAAGGGAAATGGGCTAGGGTCCCAGATAACCGTTCCTGGGAAAAGGGGGTTATGGTAGTTTCACAGAGAGAAAAAGCACAGCTGCTGTTTCCTGAGGTTGGATTCTCTCAGTAGCCATTCTTGGGGAGAAAGGAGAGGGGTCTGCAGTCCTAATAATGTGTAACTGCACAGGTGCATAGGATGATAAGGTTAGTGATTACTGTTTGAGTGTGGCAAAAGGCTTCCTTTGCTCTTAGCACTAGAAGACCTGTGTAAGAAAGTTCCTGCAGGGCTCCTGGCTTACCTCCTCCCTAAGGTCTGTGTGAAGAACAAATAAAAGTGAAGATACCTAATGAGATGGATTAAGCCACACAGTGGCTCCAAAAGTGAACTCAAACATGATTATGTGAATAGTGTATTCACCTGCAGCACGTTGCCCAGCTCTGGCAGTGACACAGGACCTGGTGAGTAACAAAAACACCAGCCTGGGCACCTCTGCATCAGATCCACCGGGAGCAGGAAGATGGCACAGCAATTGTCAGGGGTGCCAAGGTCTCCTCTGTCAGCAGAGTCATGGTCGCTTCACCGTCTACCAGGCTCTTCTGAACTGAAAGGTGGCTTGCAGAAGTCCGCCATGGGCAAAGCTGGGCACACCTGGCACCTCAAACCAAACCAGGTTCCTCGGAACAGGCATGATGCCCACCAAAGCCAGACAGTTCACCAGCCTGCCCTGCACCATTATGTAAAGGGATAATAATTGGCCTTTGCCCTCCAGCTCTAATCAGCTCAGTGTGGATCAATGTTTGCACTGCCTGGCAGGGAGCAGCCAGTCAGGGTCTGGCTCAGGGCAGGCACAACAGGCCTGATTTCTTGTCCTCTCCATGGTGGGGATTGAAGACGCAAGAGAAGGGAATCTTTTCACCTGGCCCTTGCACCCTGAGTTTCTAGCTCTTTGGGACCCTGCAGTAATCCGTACTGGT
Organism: Elephantulus edwardii; assembly: GCF_000299155.1. Lineage (NCBI taxonomy): Eukaryota > Metazoa > Chordata > Mammalia > Macroscelidea > Macroscelididae > Elephantulus > Elephantulus edwardii. The sequence continues at coordinate 2,484,825 of NW_006399836.1, read as the reverse complement.
AAGTGGGTACAAAGGCCACTCACTGAACTTCTGGTACCTAACATCTTAATGTGGTAGAACCTGGTCCTTCAAGCAGACCTTGATTCTTTGCACCTGTCACTTGCTGGGGTCATGATCACGATCGAAGGGGCATAGTGGGAGCGGGGAAATGGGGTAACATCAGTGATCCTGCATTTCCTTCCACCTTACACACGCAGGCATTCTCAAACACAAACCTAGTCCATTCATACTTAATCCACAGCTCGCTCTCTCTCACACACAGACGCATACACATATCCATTGACTCACATGTGCACATCCTCCTGAAAGTACCTCATCTGGTTCTCCACAGCCCTTTTTACCTCACAAAGACCCCAGATGTGATGGATTGACACAATAACTGGGGTAACAAGGGTAAGTGTGTCAGGGGTAGTGAGATTGGTTTAGGATGGAGTAGGATTCAGTGTCATTGTGCATAGGGTTACTATGAGTTGTAGTTGGTTCGACAGCAATTAACAACAGCAACGATCCAAGCCATCGTCTTTTCGCTTGCTTCCTATGTATCTGATGTACAATGAATAAGGATGACAGAAGAAAAATCCATGCCTTTGAATTGTGTTGGCGGAGAACAGTGCTAATTATTCCATGGATTGCCAAAAGACCAAGTAAGTCTGTCTTGGAGGAAGTGCAACAGAGATGCTTGTCAGGAGCAAAAATAGTGCAATTTCAATTCACATACTTTGGGCATCTCACCACTGGACCAAGTGGCAGCATCAGGATAGATGGTGAAGAGATTGAAACTGTTCACAGCTTTAGTCTGCTTGGCTCCACAATCAACACTCTTGGCACCAGTAGCCAGGAAATGAAAAGCCGTATTGCCATGGGAAAGCCTGCTGTTAGGGACCTCTCCAAAGTACTGAAGAGCAATGGTGTCTCTCTGGAGACTAAGGTGCGTCTGATACAGGCCATGGTCTTTGCTATCACTTGTTATGCATCAGAGAGTTGGACAATGACTAAGGAGGATAGAAGGAGAATTGATGCCTTTGAGCTGTGGTGCTGGAGAAGAGTATTGAGGTTACCATGGACTGCTAGGAAAACAAACAGATTCATGCTGGAAAAGGGTTAAACCAGAAAGCTCCTTGGAGGCAAGGATTCTGAGGCTTCGTCTGACATATTTTGGATATGTTGTAAGGAGGGACCAGTCCTTAGAGAGGGACATCATGCTTGGGAGGGTGGAGGGACAGCGCAGGAGGGGAAGGCCCTCTATGAGGTGGATTGATTCAGTGACTGGGGTAATCGGGATGGGTGTATCAGAGACAGTGCGATTGGCACAGGACAGAGCAGAGTTTAGGGCTGTTGTACGTAGGGTCGCTATGAGTCACAAGCAATTCGACGGCACATAACAACAAACAACAACAACTTTGGGCATGTTGTTAGGAAGGGCCTGTCCTTGGCAAAAGACGACGTGCTGTGAAAGTTCAAGAGGAAAACCCTCACTGAGATGAACTGACAATGACTGCACAAGTTCAAGCACGTCAGAGATTGTGAAGATGGCACAGGATGGAAAAGTTCTGTGTGCTGTTCAGAGGGTCACTATGAGTCCTGGTTGACTCAACAGTCCCCTACAACAGCAACAGTTAGTTTTGTAAATTCTCTGTATTATGTGTGGCCAGGGAAGTCTCAGCTTAGTGGACAGCAATACCTGGAAAAAAATATGCCCTTAAATGTCTGGAATCAGCAATTAAACATCCAATCTTTTTGGAAGGTGTCTGTGTATTTGGGGGATGCCATCTCCAGTCAATGAAGCCCTGTCCACCGCTACGTTGAACATATCCTGTCCATCTTCCCAGAGCTTCAGGGACATCCTGGTGAGAACTCTGGATCCTAGGTCTTTCCTGAGCACACATCTTCATCCAGCCCCATCCATGTGCATAGGACCCACCTAGAGTCCAAGGAAGAAGTCAACTGAACAACAACAAATCGAAACAAGATACCTCTCTTTCCCAAGTTTAGCCTTTAAAACTTTCTGGGTTGTTTACTGTTTGTCCCAGTGGTTATCCACTGTCTCCAACACCTATCACATTCAACAATTGCTTCTGATTGCGTTGTGGCAAAAAGTTGTATGTATAGCCTTTCAAAGCAAGGAGCCTGGAATGCAGGGAACCCCATTCTTTGGGAATAAGGCTTAGGAAATGCTCTAGACCCATTGCTCCCTGGGGACTGGCCACCAGCGGCCCTCAGTTAGAGAGCAAAGCATGAAATGAAGCCAGATCAGAAAACTCGAAAACATACCCCTCTCCCCAAGATTAGGCCTCACGTTCCCCCCTCATATCCCCAGTAAATGCTCTCTGACACCCCTTAGATTAATACCCAGAGTTCTAAAGAAATTGACTCTGAAAGTTTTCCTGGTGCTTTGGGATAGGTGGATTTTTGAAGTTTTGGACTTGAGTATGTTTGCTGCTGCCAGTCCTGAGGGGTATCTATTTAGGAGACTTGACATGTCTAAATAGATCTTTATTCATAGTCTATGAATAGCTTTGTTAGAATTGCAAAGAAGAAATAATTTACCAGAAAGATTTTTGTCTGGTTCTGAATTTTTCTAAAGGTCTGGGGTGGGCCCAAGTCCTTTCTTGTGGTGACAGATTCAGGGAGGTGGCTTGAAAGGTGCCCTTCAGAGGGAAAGGTCTGGCTCCTACCGGCCTAAGCCTAGCTCTCAACCCTGGTACCTCACTCTCTATTCACCTAATTTCCCCCACCTATTGGGGTAATGGGGTCAGAGGTGCAGGAAGGACGTGATGGTGCCCCCAAAACTGGTTTACTATTGGTCAGGGTGAAACTAGGGAGGTTCTAGCGGGGCACAGCACACAGCTGGTAGGGGGCTGGAGCTGCCAGCATGTTATAGATGGCATGGTCACTGGGTTGAGGCTGTCCGGGGGGCACGGAGAAGCTGAAGCGCTGTAGGAGGCAGGTGAAGAAGAGGAAGAGCTCCATGCGAGCCAGGGGCTCCCCGAGGCAGGAGCGGCGGCCTGTGGGTGGGTATGGGGGGGCTCAGTGAGCCTGGGGTTCCACCTGCCTCAGACACCCCTAGGGAGAGGTAGGGAGAAAGGCAACCCCCAGACACCTGCTGAGAACGGCATGAAGGCCTCGTGCTTCACGAAGCGGCCTTGATCATCCAGGAAGTGTTCTGGGTGGAAGCGGAAGGGCTTCTTCCAGACGGTCTCGTCCTTCAGCACTGATGACAGGTTGATGAAGAGCATTGTCCCCTGTCCAAGTGAAGCCCAAGGTGGGTGGGGCTATGTATGGGCTTCAGTGGCTCTGGCCACCACCTCACATGAGCTCATGCATTCTCTGCTGGTCACAGCTGGACACATTCATAGGATGCTTAGTCCAAGAAGTCACTGAAACATTTCCTGACCCAAAGGACAGTCAGGCGACAGACACTGCCACGGACACCATCACTACCACCTAGCTCATCCAGTACTTGGTAGCATGTTTGATATGTCTTTCAGCAGACTGGGGCTCTGGACAGGACTGGCCCTGCTTCTGCTGTGCACCCCATGCCCCCCAGGGCTGGACACACAAGTAAGTGTCAGGAGGGGCAACCTAGTGTCTGTCCGGGCTCCACCTGGCAAAGACCAGCTATACCAGGAGGGAGGTGGAGCGGAGCAGAGGACAGGGTGGCTGCCATCCTACCTTGGGGATGAGGAAGCCTTGCACTTCAGTGTCACAGGACGTCATGTGAGGCACACTCAGTGGCACTAGGTCCCCAAAGCGCTGCACCTCGTGGATGACAGCGGTGGTGTAGGGCATGTGGGCCTGGTCAGCCATCTCAGGAGGCCGGCCCTGCCCTATCACCTCGTCGATCTCCTCCTGCACACGGCCTGCACACAGAGAGCCCCAGTGAGCCAGAGTCCCTGGATTTGAACCCTCATCCTCTCTTGCCATTCTCCAAGAAAACAGAACTAAAATCATTCTATCGGGAGTGTTATCATGTGGCCAGTAGCCAGATCTAGCTGTGTTGGGGCACTTGTGTGCATATTACACTCAGTGTGTACGGGGCAGCCTGTTTGATTGCCCACCCCCAGGCCCCAGGTTCCTCACGCTGTACGTCCGGGTGCAGGAGCATAAGCAGGAGGGCCCAGAACAGTGTGGTTGATGTGGTCACTGTCCCTGCGAAGAACAAGTCGGACACCACCAGGCGCAGGTTCTCCTTGTTGAAGCTGCTATGAAGGTTCCCCTTGGCCTGGACCAGGCAGAAAGGATCAGACCAGGGGGCAGGGGGCCCTTCAACCTGCTCCTTTCCTACTGGTCCTGACACTAGGTGATGCCCACCTATCTTTGATGGTCCCTCACCTTCTCCACCTCATCCAGGAAGGCATCAGTCAGGTCCCGGGGTGGCTGGGTGGGGTCCCGGGTCTCCCTGTGTTCTGTTATCAGCCCATCCAACAGGTCCATGAAGGCCTTCGGTCCTGAGAAGACCTTGTCGGCCAGGCCCGGGATACGTAGCAGAACGGGAGCCAGGTTCAGCACCTGTGACATCACACGAGGATCTGGGGACCTTCCAGTGCTCAGCTGACCCAGCCTCCAGTCTCAGGCACCAGCAGAAAGGCCCCAGGATGCACCATTCAGCACCCCTAAAACAAATTTGCTTCCGGGGATGCCTAGTTGCACAGGGAAGGGGCTTCTTCCAGGAAGTCTGCCCTGCCTGCATTCCCTTCAGCCCCCAAGCTCCCACGACCTCTGCACCTCATGCAGGAAGCCGGGACCCTTCAGGGCTTTCTCCACCATCTCCAAGATCTTGAGGAAGGTGGGGTCGTCGTACTCGAAGCGGCGCCCATACGTGAGGCAGGAGATCACGTTGCTCACCGCTTTGTTCAGGTGGGCTTTGGGGTTCAAAGGGCGTCCTGGAGGGACATCGCTGGTCACAAGGCGCATCCGAGACTCCCCTCCCCCTCATGGTCTGTGCTCCATCTCTCACCGTTCTGGGCAGAGAAGACAGCGCAGAGGTAGGAGGCCTCCTCGGTCACCCACTGCTCCAGTGACTTCTTGCCCAGACCGAAGTTGCGCATGGTGGACACGGAGAAGCGCCTCTGCTCGCGCCACGCGGGTCCATAGCGCGCCTGGACCACGCCTACCGATGGGGGCGGGGACGGGCTGACTCGTGGGCGGGGCCTGAAACACAGACCACGCCCTCCACCCTGGTTGTCTAGGACGAGCCCCGCCCACACCCTGAACCTGACAGGTCCTGCTCATCCCCAGTCACCATCCTGGCCTTGGTGGTCAGTGGTCCCACACCACTTTCATGCCAAATCTTCTTGCCAGGGTCCTGCCAGGTCCAGGTCAGCCCACGGGGTCATTGCTGTCACAAGGCCCCGCTCTGTCCTTAGATCTGTGTGGCCTGATTACCCTCCACCAGGACAGGCTCAGCTCCCATCACCTACCACCCCTGCAAGGGTCAGGCCTGCTGCTTTCCCAGCCTCAGCCCCGTCCCAGATGACCCTCACTCCCTGTCCTTGAGACAGGACCGCTTAACCCCGTCCACACCCCATCCTGGGAGTGGACACCACCTCCCACCCCACCCCCCGCGCCCTGTCCCTAACCCTGTTCAAGACATTCTGTCCTTGTCCCAGCGCCCACCCCTGCGCTGGGCAGCCCTCCCCCGCCCGTCCAGGCATGCGCGCACAGTCCTGTTCCGTGCAAGGCCAGCCCGGACCGCGTGAATATGCTGGTTCTGGCGGTGCCCCGCCTCGCCCACCCTAAAGAGGACACGCCCCCATCCCGCCCCTGGGTCCCCTCCAGACCCTCGTCCCTTGCATACTGTGCCCCCCACATCCTCATCCAGCTGATACCCTGC
>NW_006399836.1:2476613-2478671 GCF_000299155.1 Elephantulus edwardii | reverse complement strand
CTACTTTCCTACTCACACACCTCTCCTCCACGTCCACCCTCGTCCCGCCCACAGCCCAGCCTCGTCCACACCCCTGTCAGGGTCAGACTCCGCCTTCGCTCTTTCCACTTCGGGTCAGGGACAAGCTCTCCCCTTTCCAAGGCTTGCCCTGCTCTCTCCTCTTCCTTCACATGGATGACCACAGCAGGTCCAGACTTCCAGCAGCCTCACATAGGATCGCCAGTCCTTGTCTGGGCGCCATCCTTCCCCCCTTTTATCCTCCACGTCCTTTGAGTGGTGTCCTTGGGCCACCACTGGCCCAGACCCCATTTGGATGCTCCTTGCCCTCCCTCCAGCCCCCACCAGGGACTTGCCTTGTGAGCGCGGCCCGAAACCCAGGTACTCCTCCACTGGTGAAGGTGGGCGGTCAGACGTGTCCTCGCCGCGGACCACCAGCGCCTCACGCACGGCCTCCAGGCCATTGATCACGACCACGGGCGTCCAGGCCAGCTGCAGGCTGAACACGTTCCCGAAGCGGCGCCGCAGCTGCAGGCCCAACGCCAGGCGGCCATCAGGCCCTGACCAGTATTTGTGGGACCCATTCTCGCTGTACTAACTAGGCTGACCTCATCTGGGCCACTATCAGAGATCAAGGATGAAATCTGTCCTCCGTGTTCTGGGGTGGGAGGGAGGTGTCACACCCTCTCCAGGTCCATCACTTCACCTGGAGCCTAAAGTCCACTTCTGAGTTTCCAAGTGTAGGGACATTGATTTTACAGATAGAAAATTGAGGCTCAGAGTGGATGGACAAGAAGGCCCAAAGTCCAGGGAAGAGATTAGAAGCCACCTGGCTCCTTTCCCCATCTCAGTGATACTCGCTGCCCAGCCACCACCCATTCTCAGGTCTTTTCTCCTGACCTCATGGAGTATCCTGGACCTTGTAAAATTGCTGTCAACCCCTGGACAGGAAATCCCTGCTGAGTCCCACCCCTCCTCCTGGTCATCAGGCCTCTCCTCTCCCCACACTCTCTGCTCTTTGAAAATGCACACTGTCCTTCTCAGCTAGCACTACCCTCCTCCCCCATCGAGCCTCCCTAACCTGCCCCACCTTCTGGGTCAGCTCCTCATCAAGGATGTGGCTGCACCCACCACCCCTGTCTCGTGTTTCCCAGAAGTCCAGGGGCTCTGCTGCTCCAGGACCATCTGACTCACCTGGCCTAAGTTGGACGGCATATTCTTGACATTCACCTGCAGCATGTTGCCCACCACTGGCAGAGGCATGGGGCCTGGCGGGTAGCGGGCAGCCCAGCGTGAGCGCCTGTGCATCAGGTCCACCAGCAGCAGGAAGATGGCCACAGCCACGGCCAAGGATGCCAGGCTCTCCCCTGTCAGCAGCCCCATGGTGGGCTCAGTGCCCAGGATCCTTCGCTGGGGTGGCAGGGGGCTTCCAGAGGTCCTCCTTGGGCAGTACCATGCACACTTGGTATCTCAGACCAAACTAGGCTCCCTGGAATAGGCCTGGTGTCCACCAGAACTCCTGCAGCCTGTCAGCCCCATTTTATAAAGGGACAGGGAATGGCCTTTACCCATCATCCTTTGCCAACCCCCCATCAATCAATGTTTGCACCGCCCCTAGTAGGGAGGGAGGAGCCAGTCTGTGCCAAGCTCGGGGTAGTCACAGCGTGCCTTGTTCTCTTGCCTTCTCCAGAGTAGGGATTGAGGACGTAAGAGGAAGAGAGGTCTTCTCCTGCTCTGATACCCTAACTTTCCAACTCTGTGGGATCCTGTAGACATCTAGGCTAGTGAGGAGGATGAAAGACCACCCTTTCCAGTTCCTTTCTCATGTGTCTCCCCACATCTTCAGACAGAAAAACCTGATGCCCTGGACAGGCTCCATCTATCTCACAGGCCACATCCCATAGTAATGTCACTTTATAGATTTGTCACTGTCACTTGTTCAAGGACACAAGGAGATGATCATGATCTTAAAAGTTAACAGTGATTGCAGGCACTTACTCCTTCCATCTCACTCCAAGATTCTCTCAGACACAAACCTCACACACTCATGTTGTTGTTGTT
>NW_006399836.1:2438566-2471600 GCF_000299155.1 Elephantulus edwardii | reverse complement strand
GCTCCCAGCAATGACTGATTTGGCCTGGACAAACTGCTACTGTCCCAAGCCTGCTCTCAGCAAAGCCCAGCCTCACTTCCTGGCTGCCTGCCTGCTCTCTGGCCTGGCTGTGGCATGTTTGTGCTGCTGGGGAAGGCAGCAGTGTTGTCCTCAGGGCTCCCCAGTGATGCTGGCCAGACAATTGGTGGGGTCCAGAACAATTCTCCACCTTGTTACAACACCCTCCAGCTGCTCCCCCAGGGTACTGACATCTCACTGCTTTCTGGCCTCCAGGTCTTCTCACCGAGATCTGCTTCCTGAGACAATTTTGTTTCTGATGAGTTAATTTTGTGTCTTTGCTTTCAAGATATTTTGCTTTTGTTTTGGACAGCTTCATTTGATGGGTGTGGTTGTAGACTTCTTTGAATTCATCTTAGAATTCGTTGATTTTCTAGGATATGTTGTTGTTAGGTTAGGTGCCAGTGAAGAGGACTAATAGCGACCCTATGAACATCAGATCTGAGCTTGGCCTGTCTGGTGACATTCTTACCATCTTTAACATACTTGAAACCATTGCCACAATCACTGTTTCAATCTGAGGGTCTTCTTCTCTTTTGCTGACCCTTCACTTTCCCAAGCATGATGTCCCTTTCCAAGGAATAACCTTCCCTAACAACATGCCCAAAGTATGTGAAACAAAACTTTGTCATCCTTGCCTCTAAGGAACACTCTGGCTGCTCTTTCTCCAAGATATATCTGTTTGTTCTTTTGGCAGTCTGTGGGATATTCACTACTCTTCTCCAACACCACAGTTCAAAGGCAGCAATTCTTCTGTGATCCTTACTCATTGTCCAGCTCTCAGATACCTAGCTAGTTATTAAAAAGATCAGGACTCGAACCAGGCACAGTTCAGTCTTCAAATTGACGTCATTGCTCCTTATGGCTTTGGAGAGATTCCTGACAGTAGACTTTCCCAATGTAACATGTCTTTTGACTTTTTGATTGCTAAGGGAGTTGATTGTGGATCCATGTAAGAGGAGATTGCGGACAATTAAAATATTTTCAAAATGTCCTTGTTCTTGCATATGAAGATAAGTCCTTTTCATCAAAATGGGAAATTTTCCTCCATTTTTATTTCTCCTGTCTCTCGTGAGATTCCCACTATACATATGTTGGTTCACTGTGTGGCTTCTTATGGGCTCGAGGGTTTTTTTCCCCTTATTCTTTTTTCTATTTCCCATAGCAATATGTCTCCTGATCTCCTCAAGTGTATTTATTGTGTATCCAAGGAAGATGAAGTTATTGATAGTTTCAATCTTTTCTCCATCTATCATGATGTCCTTTGTTGTTTCAGCTGTGAGAATTTTTGTTTTCTTGCCATTGAGATGCAATCCTTATTGAAGACTGCAATGTTGATCTTGTGCAGTGTTACAAGTCTACTTTCAGCAAGCAAGGTTGTGTTATCTACATACTAAATATTATTGATGAATCTTCTTCAATCCTGATGCCACATTCTTTTTCAAAGAGTCTAGTTTCTCAAATAATTTGCTCCGCATACACATTGAATAGATATGGGCAAAGGATACAACCCTGATGCACACCTTTGGGGTTTTTTTAAAATTTATTTTATATTTATTTGCTTACAAAGTTCATATACAACGTATTTTACACAATCCTTCATTCACATTATGTTTCATACAATCATGATATATTTTATTATGCATAAATTCATTATATTTTATAAAATTAATCAACATTGAACTATAACCTAATTACTCTGTCTTTCCAGATACCTACCAGATCGTTCCCATTTCCTTTACCCATCCCTCTCTCCACTATCAAAATTGTACAACCCTATGATTACCCCTGCCCCCGCCCCCATCAGCCTTCTGCTCCTACCCTCATCCCCTTGGATCCTCATTAAAGTTTTACTAGTCATCTTTTTATTTCTAGAATAATGATCTTATACAGTATTTGTCCTTATGAGACTGAGTTAGTTTATTCAGCATAATGCTCTCCAGTCTCTTCCAAGTTATGTATTAATTTTTAAAATTGTTTCTCCTGAGTGCTGCATAGTATTCCATCTTGTGCATGCCTTTCTTACTTTTAAACTATGTAGTGTTCCCTGTTCTATTTGCACAACAGCTTCTTGTTCTAGGTATAGGTTTTGCATGAACACCATTAAGTGTTCTGGGATCCCGTTCTTCTCAATGTTAGCCATGTTGTTGTTGTTATGTGCTGTCGAGTCACTTGCAACTCATAGCGACCCTATGTACAACAGCCCTAAACTCTGCTCTGTCCTGTGCCAATCGCACTGTCTCTGACACTCCCATCCCCATTACCCCAGTCACTGAATCAATCCACCTCATAGAGGGCCTTCCCTTCCTGCGCTCTCCCTCCACCCTCCCAAGCATGATGTCCCTCTCCAAGGACGTGTCTCTCCTTACAACATGTCCAAAGTATGTTAGACGGAGCCCCAGAATCCTTGCCTCCGAGAAGCTACTCGGTTTAACCCTTTCCAGGAAGAATCTGTTTGTTTTCCTAGCAGTCCATGATACCCTCAATACTCTTCTCCAGCACCACAGCTCAGAGGCATCAATTCTCCTTCTATGCTCCTTGGTCATTGTCCAACTCTCTGATGCATAAGAAATGATAGCAAAGACCATGGCCTGTATCAGACACACCTTAGTTTCCAGAGAGACATCATCGCTCTTCAGTACTTTGGAGAGACCCCTAACAGCAGATTTTCCCATGGCAATATGCCTTTTGATTTCCTGGCTGCTGGTGTCAAGAGTGTTGACCTTGGAGCCAAGCAGACTAAAGCTGTGAACAATCTCAGTCTCTTCACCATCCATCCTGATGCTGCCAATTGGCCCAGTGGTGAGAATCTTTGTCTTCTTGACCTTGAGCCTTAACTTGTTATAATCCACAAAAGCCTTCACATGCTCAAATGTCCCTACAGGTATGGAACCAATAAAACATCCAGGACTTTTTGGAGGAGCTTTGTGAGTTTTGGGGTATACTTTTTATAGTTAGTGAAGCCGTGTACAATTCTCCTGTTACTTTCTGCTGTACAGAGCTTCAAGGACATCGTACTCTGGATCCTAGGTCTTTCCTGAGCACACAGGTATCTTCACTTAGTCCCATCCATGTGCGTGGCACCTTGTTGTTGTTATGTGCCATCAAGTCACCTGCGACTCATAGTGATCCTATGTACAACAGCCCTAAACCCTACTATATGCCTTGCCAACCTTATTGTCTCCAATACACCTACCCCCATTATCCCAGTGACTGAATCAATCCATCTAAATGAGGGTCTTCCTCTCCTGTGCTGTACCTCCACCCTCCCAAGCATCATGTCTCTCTCCAAGGACTGGTCCCTCCTTCCAATATGTCCAAAGTATGTCAGATGAAGCTTCAGAATCCTTGCCTCCAAGGAGCAGCCTTGCTTCACCCTCTCCAGGACGAATTTGTTTGTTCTCTTAGCAGTCCATTCAATACTCTTCTCCAGCACCAAAGTTCAAAGGCTTCAACTCTCCTTCTATCATCCCTAATCATTGTTCAGCTCTCTGACGCATAGCAAGTAATTGCAAAGACTGAGGTCTGTATCAGGCGCACCTTAGTCACCAGACTGACATCGTTGTTCTTCAGTGCTTTGGAGAGGTCTCTGACAGCAGACTTTCCCAATGTGATTTGTCTTTTAATTTCCTTGCTGCTGGTACCAAGAGTGTTGATTGTAGAGCCAAGCAAACTGAAGCTGTCAACAATCTCAATCTCTTCACCATCTATCATGATGCTAGCAGAAAGAGGTCAGAGCTTGACTCAGATTCCGAACAGCAACAAGGATCTCTCTGCCAGTTCTACCTTGAAATTTTCTGAGAACTCTGCCATTTGCCCTCAGGGAGCTCTGGTGGTGTAGTTTGTCGAGAGTCACGTGGCTTTTCCAAGCGCAGTGCGTATTGACCGTTCTTTGAGGATAAGGCTTGGAAATCGCTCCATTCCTCATCATTCTCTGGTGATTAAGTGTCAGCCCACCTTAGCTGGAGAGCAAACAGTGGAATGAAGTCAAGTCAGACAATCATACAGCTCACTGCTCTTCCTGACGCTGCCCTCTCCTCCCCTCTCCAATAAAGGCTCCCAAGCATGCCTTAGGTTAATAGCCAGTTTTAAAGAAATTTATTCTGACATTATTGCCTGTGCATTTGTTGTCATTTCTTCTGATTGTCACATAATTTTGGAAGCTTGCACTGGACCATTTTTGGTGCTATTACTGGTGTCCTGAGAGGAACTCAGGATTCCCACAAAAAAAAAGGACTGGGAGTTGGAAAATATGGCCTTGGTGACAGAAATGAGCCTGGAGATCAAAGGGTAGGATTGTATACCATCAATTACTTATTCATTGTAAGTACATGTTTAAAATGGTGACTCTACACATAGATTATATCTCAATATCCAGAAAACAAAAATTCTCACCGCTGGACCAGTAGGCAACATTATGATAGATGGAGAAAAGATTGAAACTGTCAGTGACTTCATTTTTCTTGGATTCACAATCAACAACGACGGTGATAGCAGTCAAGAAATGAAGAGTACGTGGCATTAGGGAAATTTGCTGTCAAGGATTTGTTGTACGTGCCAAAGGGCAAGGATTTAAAAACTTAGTTTAAAAACTAAGGTGCACCTGATTTAGCCATGCTATTTTCAATTGTTTAGTGTGCATGTGAAAGGTGGCCAATGAATAAGGATGATCAAAGGAAAAATGATGCCTTTGAGTTGGAGTGTTGGGGAAGAGTACAGAATATCCCACGGATTCCCAGAAAACAAAGAACTATGTTCTGGAGAAAGTGCGACCAGAGTGCTCCTTAGAGTCAAGGATGGTGAAACTTCATCTACATACTTTGGACATTTTATGAGTGGGGGCTCGTCCTTGGAAAAATAACATGCTGGGAAAGGTGGAGGGTCAGAGAGAGACCCACAGTAGTTGTAGCAATGCGCTGGAGCATGGCAGAGGCTGGAGGACGGTGCAGGACAGGACAAGGGTCAGATCTGTTCAGAGGGTCATTATGAGTCCTAGTTGACTCAACAGAACTTAACAACATATCTGAAAGTGTCTCCACTCACTAATAGCTTTGCTTGAACTGCAGAGGTGAAATAATTTCACCAAGCAGTTCTGAAGACATTGTACATCCTTTGAGTCTAGTTTTGGCTTTAAGTTTTCTGTGACTTGACCTGAATTTTCCTAAGGGGGTAGGGAGGAGCCGGTCCTATGTACAAGAGATAAGGTTCAGGGATTCGATTCCCATGAAGTTATCATTGGTGTTTCTGGAGCGCTCTAGCACCCAGTGGTCTAAAGGTGGTTCTTAACACTGGCACAGCGCAGTATTCCACCTCCTTTCGGGGTAATGGGGTCAGATGTGTAAGAAGGATTCGGTCACGTGGTGGGAGCCCCCAGACTGGTTTACTATTTGTAGGGTGAAAGTGGAGAGTATGGGGCTTGAATCATCTAGGACAGCACACAGCTATTCAGGAACTGGAACCATCAGGAAGTTAGAGATGCCGTGGTCACTGGGTGGGGGGCTCCCTGGGGGGGGCTTTAAGGGGCTGCAGGAAGCAGGTGAAGAAGAGGAAGAGCTCCGTGCCAGCCAGGAGGCTGTGATCAGTCCGCCCACTTTAGATTTTACGTAGATTCTTTCACCTTCTCTATCATCACTGATATTTCAAATGTGGTGAAACATTATTTCATACTTTTCTTTATTTCTCGTCCTTCTATTTAGTCCTTCAGGTATAATGTCCTTTAGCTTTTTGAACATGCTTAGCTAAACTTATTGAAAGTCTTTGTGTAGCAAGTCCAATGTCTGGGCAGTTTCTGTGGAGTGCCTTTCTCCACATCTGGGGGAAATTCCTTCTTTGTGTGTGTCGATTTTTGCTGCCACCATTGGAGGAAACAGTATACATTTTAAGCAATATAACAGGGAAAGTGGAGAAATCTCATTATCCTCTCCACTCCAGAGAGATTTTTGTTGTTACAGCTTATTATATTTACTTTGGAGATGTCTCAGAATGACTTTTGGAAATTTTCTAGTTTCTGTTATGTGTGGCCATTGAAGTCTGTTCTCATTTAGCTTAGTGGTTGGTCAGCAAATGATCTGAAAGTATATGCTTGAATTACTGGAATAGAGACAACTTCTGGTCTTTGCTGAGGAATCCTGTGTATCTTAGGACAGGCCATCAACGATTAGAGGCAGTTTACAAGTCTGTTGTGGTCTTTCTACTTGCACAGAGCTTAAAGGCCATCCAAGCAAGAACGTAAGATCCTGAGTCTGCTCTGGGAGGGAGCACACAGCCCCACACGTACACATGGCGTCGGAACGCCCAGGAACACGTCAGAGCCCGAACCACAATCATCTGAAGAGCAAAGAACAAAAACAACAGGTAGACATCCCTTTCTGCAGCTTTTTCTTTTAAGCTTTTTTGGATTGTCTCTTCCTGGAGAGAAAGAAGGGCAATATCCTCCCACGCAATTTTTCTGCCTCTGAAGCTTGCTGGAGGGTCAGCTCTGAGTCTGCTGCACTGGGCAGCAGTGAGCTTTGGGATGAGACTGTTGGCTATGACTGTTATTCTTGCTTAAAATAAGAATGTGCCTTACTATCGAGAATGGCGAGGATTTTTATCACATGCTTTCACAAGTTTTCAGGTGGGGCCAGACCCCGAAGAAAGACATTAAGAGGCAGAGGGTCAGCAAAAATGAAGCCCCTCATTGATATGTGTGGTGTAGTGGGCCTGTTGTTCCACACGGCTTTCCTAGGCCATTGACTTTGCTACATAGATGGGTGGGAATCTGTAAATGTTGTTGTTGTTAAGTGCCGTCAAGTGGCAGGTGACTTATAGCGACCCTATGAACGGAAGTCCTTGACACCCACCACCGTCCACCATGGGTAACCGTTATCGCATTTGACACATCAGTGTCACAGTGTTCAGCTTCACAGCGACCACAAGTTACCTCTGTACGGCAAGTGGACACACCAGGCCTATACGACCTAGAAGAATGTTTCACCAAAACCAATTAAAGACAGGTCTTAGGCCTGCGGATTAGAGTCACCCACCTTTGGCTGGATAGCATCACTTTCGGTCCACAGGCCAACTGGTCTGTCTATGTTGTTAAGTGCCGTCGAGTTGTAGGCGACTCATAGCGACCCTGTGAACAAAAGTCCTCGACCCTTGCATGACTTTCATCCTCTCTCCAGGTTCATAGGGTCTCTGGAGGCAAGCTGTTATGGAAGTGGATGCCACTCCTGCTTCCAAGCTTGTTTTAACTGGAGAGCCCCACGAAACACTGTCCACCATGGGTAACCATTATCTCATTTGACACATCAGTGTCACAGTGTTCAGCTGTAAATAGGATGTGCTGATCTCTAATTAGGAGATTGTCAAGTTTCATCATTCTGCCAGGTTTAAATTGAGCAGGTTCAGTAGCTTAAATTGGGAGTCTCACTACCAGAAAGCCAGAAGCAGCAGAGATTGCAATGCTCAACCTGGGGCTAGAGTCTCTTGCACCAGTCAGACCTACGGGAGAGCATCACCTTTCACAGGAGAGACCCGGAGACTGACATGAGGCAGAGCTGACCTGGGGCTCCTGCATCACGATGTTGGAGCCAGGAGTGTTTGCCCAATCTTGTTAGAAGACTGGAGGGAGATGTCATCGTTGCTAGGACTAAGAGAACTTTGTGACACTGACCTACAGCCACTAAGTTGAAGGCTGAAGGGCCTGTGGGCAAGGTTAAGAAGTTGTGTTGACTTACAAAATGATATCCTATTGCCAGCCTGAATTAACTCCCCTTATAAATCCTACAAATGTGAGTATGGTTCTATGAGGTCTGTGTATTGCAAGGCATTTCAGATGCCATAGAAGAATAGAATTGGGATTGGAATTAGTATAAGCAATGCAGGAAAGTTGGAGACATGTCTGACCTCATGGGTCTGTAGTGTAGATACTGTTGATGGGGACAGTTCCCCCTTGTAGAATTGGTGGAGGTCACTAACTCAGTCTCCATGCTGTCCTCAGAATGGAATAATACAGGGACTCAAGCACAGGGCAAATGTGAGGATACTAGGGGTTCAGACAGTGTGGACACTGCTGTCCATGAGATGGCTCTAAGTCGGAACTGAACTGATGTCACTTAACAACTATAAGACTTCTGGTGGCCTTGACTGGTTCTATCTGAAAATGTCTTTATTCATTCTTGATTAATAGTTTTGTTAGGATCCAGGAGGAAAACAATTTTACTGAGAATTTTTTAAGGCATTTCACATGCTTTGAGCCTGGTTCTGACTTTAATTTCCCCCTGCCCAACATGAATAGTTTTCAGGGGTTGGGGTTGCGGGCTGGTCCTATATAGGGAACATGGATGCTTGAGGAGGTGGAGGTGGCTCAAACAGAATTATCCTTGATCCTTCCCAGGGAAAGCTGTGAGAGTCCTAAACATGGCACTCAATCCTAGAACTTCCTGTCCTGTCTAATTGTCCCACTTTTGAAGTCTGGGGTCCCCCAGACTGGTTAACGATTGGTCAGATAGGAGATGGGGCTTGGAGTCTCTAGCGGGGCACAGCACACAGCTGGTAGGGGGCTGGAGTATACAGGAAGTTATAGATGCCGTGGTCACTCAGCTGAGGCTGTCCGGGAGGCAAGGAGAAGCTGAAGTGCTGCAGGAGGCTGGTGAAGAAGAGGAAGAGCTCCATGCGAGCCAGGGGCTCCCCGAGGCAGGCGCGATGACCTGTGGGTGAACACGGGGGGCTCAGTGAGCCTGGAGTCCTATCCACCTGAGACACCCCCTAGGGAGATGGGAGGATCCCGACACCCCCAGGCACCTGCTGAGAACGGCATGAAGGCCTCCTGCTTCACGAAGCGGCCTTGGATATCCAGGAAGTGTTCTGGGTGGAAGCGGAAGGGCTTCTTCCAGACGGTCTCGTCCTTCAGCACTGATGACAGGTTGGTGATGAGCGTTGTCCCCTGTCCACGTGATGCCCAGTGTGGGTGGGGCAGGGTAAGGGCTGTAGTGAGCCCTGCCATCACCACACACACACACACACACACACACACACACACACACACTCTGCTCGTCACAGCTGGACACGTTCAAAGGATATTCCATCCAAGAAGTTACTGGACGCAGCCAGTAGCAAGTTACAAGGCTCAGCCGGATGACGTGTCACCCATGGCACCCTCACTGCAATATGGCTTGTCTAGAATTCGGTGAAGTGTCTGTTTTTTCCCCCAGGAATATGAGGCTCTGCTCAGGACTGTCCTTCCCTCTCCTGTGCACCCACATATCCACAGCCCTTGGTATTAGTACACCAGCCTGGGCTTGCAGAACAGTGGATGGACAATTTGGTGTCTGTCAGGGGGCCACTTGGTGAAGATCAAGCCAGGATTAGGACGTAGCGAGTGGTGTTGAGCAGGGCACAGGATGGCTGCCGTCCAAGACTCTTCTCCAGCACCACAGCTCAAAGGCATCAATACTCTTCCTGTCCTCCATAGTCATTGTCCAACTCTCTGATGCATAACAAGTGATTGCAAAGACCATAGCCTGTATCAGATGCACCTTAGTCTCCAGAGTGACACCATTGTTCTTCAGTACCCTGGAGAGGTCCCTAACAGCGGACTTTCCCATCGCAATACATTTTTTTATTTCCTGGCTGCTGGTGCCAAGAGTGTTGACCGAGGAGCCAAGCAGACTAAAGTTGTTAACAATCTCAATCTCTTTACCATCCATCCTGATGCTGCCAATTGGTCCAGTGGTGAGAATCTTTGTCTTCTTGACATTGAGCCTCAATCCATACTGAAGGCTGCAGTCCTTTTTCCCAAGTCTGTGGCTTCCCTTTTTATCCTGTTGGAGAAGATTTGGATGTGCATAGGGATTTGATTCTTAAAAGATCCCATTCATCTATTTTATCTTCTTCTGGTTGTAGGTTTTTGCCTTCTTTTGTCACTTTGTACTAGCATCATTCAAGATTTTACCCATAGAATCCTTCAGTGTAGGCACTTGATGGTTGAATTTGTTCTTCAGATCTTTCAGCATGAGTAACTGTTCTTTAGTTTGAGTTTTTTAATTCTAGATTTTTTCACATTCATTTTTAATATTTTGCTTTGTCTTCTTGATATAGGTCATGATCTTTGCAATCACTTGCTATGCATCAGAGAGCTAGACAATGACTAGAGAGGATAGAAGGAGAATTGATGCCTTTGAGAAGAGTGCAGAATATAAAATGGACTGCTAAGAAAACGAAGAGGTTCATCCTGGAGAGGGTTAAACAAGGCTGCTCCTTGGAGGCAAGGATTCTGAGGCTTCATCTAATATACTTTGGACATGTTGCAAGGAGGAACCAGTCCTTGGAGAAGTACATCATTCTTGGGAGGGTGAAGGGATGGCGTAGGAGGGGAAGACGCTCTATGAGGTGAATTGATTCAGTGACTGAGTTTATCAGTGTAGGTGTGTTGGAGGCAGTGCGATTGGCACAGGACAGAGCAGGGTTTTGGGCTGTTGTGCCTAGGGTCACTATGAGTCACAAGCAACTCGATGACAGCACATAACAAACAACTTTTTGAGCTGACCTTGGAAATCCTCTTTTCATGCCTCTTACCTCAGCATATCCTCCTCTGGTTAGGGCTTGGTTTTGTTCCAGTGTGAGTTTTAGAGTCTTTTGGTGTCCATGCAAGTTTCTTTGCCCTGATCTTATTTACGAAAGGGATTTGTGATGACCTTTTGTTTCCTTCGTGTGCGTTATCCTTGCTGTCATTCCACCACTCTTCTGTTCTTTGGTCATTAGTATTCAATGCATCAAATCTACCCTTAATATGGTTCCTTCATTTGGTTGGGTTTAAACCAGCTGACATGAAGCCATTGTGTAGTAAGTGCTACCATTTCTCTTGAGTCTCTCTTTCTATGTCTGTGGGCTATTCTTGTTTGTGTGCCTTGATTTTGCTGCTGTTGTTGCTGGAAAATAGACATTTTTAATACTGTGGTAACTCAAGTATGGGAAATCAGTACTAAATATTTGTAATAAACCAAATGCTATTTCAGGATGTGAGGGAGGTGAGGTACAAGCCGGAGTTCACCCTGAGGCACTGAGGCAATGCTTAAGGGTTGACCAGATTCTTGCATTGTATTTGCTGACCCCTCATAGACCGAATAGACTCATAGAGACCGAATGAATAAAAGATCTGACCCTGCTCCTGTCCTGCGCCATCCTCACACTTCCTGACACACAAGAGTAAATTGCAGCAGTCACCATGTCAATCCTGCTGGTTGAGGGTCTTCCTCTTCTTAGCTGACCCTCCTCCACCCTTCCCAGCATCATGTCCTTCTCCAAGGAATAGCCCCTCCTAGTAACATGCCCGAAGTGTGTGAGACAAAGCCTCATCATTCTTGCCTCCAAAGAGCACTCTGGCTGGACCTTCTCCAAGACCTACCTATTCGTTCTCTTGGCCGTCCATGGGGTGTTCAGTGCTCTTCTCCAACAAACACCACAGTTCAAAGGCGTCAATTCTTTTTCTGTCATTTTTATTCATTGTCCAGGTCTTGGGTGCTTAGCTAGTAAGTGGAAAGATGATGTCCAGAATCAGATGCACTTTAGTCCTCAAACTGACATCATGACTCCTCAATAACTTCTTAGGAAGTTATTTTAACTTATTAGGAAATTGTAATTCTGTCACTCTGAGTCCAGTCTCCACATTAATAAGAAGGGGAAGCCCAGAAAGTAACACGACTTCTACTGCCAGGTCACATGTTCCCAGGCCTGGGTGCCCGCCAGGCCACTCCTGCCGGCTGCCCCTTCTTTGGCAGTGCCCTGATTGCTGGCTCCTGGGCGCAGACGGGCCCATGCACTCACTGCCTGTCAGACACGCTAGACATCCTTTTCTGAAGTTTTTCCTTTTTAGCTTTTTGGATGATCTATTCTTGGAGGCAAGGATTCTGAGGCTTCGTCTGACATACTTTGGAGAGGGAGATCACGCTTGGAAGAGTGGAGGGACAGAGAAAGAGAGGAAGACCATCAATGAGATGTGTTGACTCAGTGACTGGGATAATGAGGGTAGGTGTGTCAGAGACAGTAAATGAGCCCAGGATAGAGCCGGTTCCAGGCCTTCTGTACATAGGGTTGCTATGAGTCGCAAGTGACTCGACTGCACATCACAACAACAGTAATTCTTGGGAAGAAAGAGAAGCAATCTCTCCTGCAGCAATTAGCTGCTTCAGAAATCTGTTGCAGGATCAGCCATGAGTTTGTTCCACTGGGCAGCCATGAGCTTTGAGCTGAGACTATGAACTACCACTGTTATTTTTTGCCTAAAACCACAAAGCACCTTAGAATTGAGACTGGTGAGATCTTGTATCACATACTTTAATAAGTTTTCAGGCAGGGCATGCCCTGAAGAAAGAAATCATAATGCAAAGAGTCAGCTAGAACGATGGAGACCCTCGCTGAGATGCGTGCTGCTGTGGTCCTATTGCTCAGAATGCCTTTCCTAGACCATTGACACTGATTTGCCACACGGCTGGACAGGAGCATGCAAATACGGTCTACACACAAGGGACTGGCCAGTTTCACCACTCTGCCAGGCTTAAATTGAGCAGCTTGAGCAGCATAACTTGGGAATCTCATCACCTGCAATGTAGAAATAGCAGAGAAAGCAGCTTAGGGGCCAGAAACTCAGGCACCAGTCAGATCTACAGGTGAGTGCCAGCTTTCACAGCAGAGACTGACATGAGGCAGAACTGACTTGGGACTATTGTCCCCTAGAGCTATTTGTCCGAGCTTTTTGGAGGACTAGGTGGAGACCTTGTAACTGGTACAATGTAGAGCTTTTTAACAGTGACCTAAACCCACAAAGCTGAAGACAAAAGAGCCGTTGAGCAAGATTTAGTAACTCTCCTCTCTCTGAAAGTGCACCTCCTTGACGGTTAGGTCATAGAGCTCCCCGAAATTGTGTATTGTTGTTGTTGTGTGCCGTCAACTAGGAACCGATCCATAGCTGACCCTCCATAGTGAATTTTCTGAGGTAGTTAATCGGACGGCAAGAGATTGCCTATGATTCTCCCACAGAGCAGCTGGTGGCCTCAAACCAGTGCCTTCAGGATTGCAGTGCACCTTCTTACCACCTGAGCTCTCTCTATATTGGACAATAGTAGTTCTCTATGCAGATTTCGATATGCTTTTCCCTCCTAATAATAAAACTAAATTATTATTTGGTATAACACTGATCCTTGTAAAGACACTGGATATGTATGACTTTATGGAAGCTAGATCTGGCTATGTAAAGAAATTGTCTTATTGAATGAAATGGAAATGATTTTTTAAAAAAGATACTGTCTTCTGTCACCAAACTGAATTGCAGCCTGTGAACTGCCCTAATGGCAGAAGATTTTCCCAGAGCAACACGTCTTTTGATTTCTTGACTATTAGTACTATTAGACTATTGTAGATACAAGAAAGATGAAATCATGGAAAAGTTCAGTCTTTTCTCCACGTATCACGATGCTATCTACTGAGTCAATGGTGAGAGTTTTGTTTTCTTGTTGTTGAGATGTAATCCACATTGAGGTCTGTAGTCTTTGATCTTCTGCCGGTAGCGTTTCAAATCCTCCTTGCTTTCAGCAAGTGAAGTCCTGTCATTATGTAACACAGGCTGGGTTTTTGTTTTTTTTTTTTTACAGAAAAAGGCTTTATTTGCACGAAGGGGACTCAGTCAAACAAGCCAAAGCCCATGTCATCATCTGACTCCTCAGACTCCTCCTTCTTCTCTTCTTTCTTCTCCTCTGCTGCAGCTGGGGCAGAGCTGGCAGCAGGAGCTGCAGCGCCAGGGCCTGCGGAGACGGCCACAGCACCACCAGCAGGCATGCTGGCAAGTTTACCAATACCCTGGGCAATGACGTCTTCAATGTTCTGCCCACTTAGCTCACTGATGAGCTTGTTGAGCCGGTCGTTGTCGGCCTCGATGCCCACGCTGTCCAGGATCTTCTTGATGTCCTTGGCGCTGGGGGAGGAATTGCCCCCAAGGGCGGCCAGAAGATAGGTGGCGGCGGGCAGACCTCGCACGTGCGACCTCCGCGGCGACAGGGACGGAAAGGTAACACAGGTTTTTGAAGAGCCTTCTTCCTCTGATCCTGATGCTTTATTCCTCTTCAAAAAGCCCAGCTTCTTGAATGATTTGCTCAGCATATGAATTGAATAAGCACGGAGGAAATAGACATCCTTCACGAATTTGCGTGTCATCCTTGCGCAGGGGCCATGCTAATCTTCTCTGTATCGTTCCAATTTTAGTATATGTGCTGCCGAAGCGAGCACGGAAATAGACATCCTTGATGCACACCTTTCTTGATTGTAGATCATGCAGTGTTCCTGTGCTTGAACAACAGCTTCTTGGACTAGGTATAGGATTTGCATGAGCATGAATATGTTCTCTTAATTATTATCTATTTAATCTGTATGATGAACAAATTATTAGACAAGCAGGGCTCTATGAAGTGAAATGTTATAAAAGCCAAATGTAAAAATAAATATTAATCTAAACGATAAACCAAATGCTGTATCAGGATTTGAGGGAGGTGTAAATACAAGCCTCCTGAGACAGGTGACAGGAGTCAAGCACCGAGGCAGAACTAAAGGTGTTTCCATTTCTTGGATTGTATTTGTCAACCCCTCCCCCCTGAGTCAAGCATAAGGTTTTCAATAGAAAGAGTCCAGCTTCATATGCATAGAATTCTCTTTGTGATTTGCTCCTTGGGGTTTCTCAATAGTTACAGAGTTCTGGGTTTCAGTCTTCAAACTGTTTACCCCCTGCTTCACATTCTCTGTTTTTTCTCAGTCCTGGTGTCCCTGTCTCTTTTATGTCCTTGGTTTACAACAGAATGTGACATTAGATCTGAAGGAGACTTATCATTAACCTGCATTATGTAGACGACACAACCTTGCTTGCTGAAAGGGAGGAGACTTGAAACACTTGTTGCAAAAGATCAAAAAATACAACCTTAATGGAAACAGCCCAAATGTCCAACCACAATCAAATGGATTGAGAATTATGGTACATTCACACAATGGAATACTATGCAGCATGCAGGAGCAATGATTTTGAAAATCACTGCCTAACTTGGGAGGGACTGGAGAGCATTCAGTCTAAAACAAAATTTTTATTTTTCAAAAAAAGAATTAAATATATACCAAATGCCAAAAACCCTAAAAAAAACCCCACACAAAAAACCCCACAAACAAATACGGCCATCAATATGGATTGCATTCGACATCAAGAAATCAAAAATTCTTACCACTGGACTGATAGGTAACATCAAGATGAAAACATCATGAAAAGAGATTGAAACTGTCAACAGCTTCATCTTGCTTGGATGCACAATTAGATCTGGCACAATTAGTACCAGCAGTCAAGCAAAAGGAGACATACTACACTGGGAAAATAGTCAGTTAGCGACTTCTCCAAATTATTGAGGAGTAATGATGTCTGCTTGAGGACCAAGGTGCATCTGATTCAGGCCATGGTCTTTCTGATCACTTGCTGTGCATCTGAGAGATGGACAATAAGGATAACAGAAGAACTGATGCCTTTGAGCTCTAGTGTTGCAGAAAAGCACTGAACATCCCATGGACGGCCAAAAGAACAAACAAATATGCCTTGGAGAGGGTGCAGCCTGGGTGCTCTTTGGAGGCAAGAATGATGAGGCTTTGCCTCACACACTTTGGGCATGTTGCTAGGAGGGGCTATATTCGTTGGAGAAGGACATGATGCTGGGAAGGGTGGAGGATCAGTGAAGGAGAGGAAGACCCCCAACCAAGTGGATTGACACAGTGACCGCTGCAATGAACTCTACTGTGTCAGGAAGAGTGAGGATGGCACAGGATAGGACAGGGTTCAAACCTATTGTCATAGGGTCACTATGAATCATACTTGACTCAGAAGCACCTAACAACAACAACAAATAAGGGTTCTGTGATTCTCATTCTTCTCAATATTATGAGAAATTAGAATGGAAAAAAGATTGAAGTTGTCAATAATTAATATTGTTTTGATCCACAATCAACACCCTTGGTACTGTTGTTGTTGATTGCCATCGAGTTGAACACGACTCAGAAACTCTATGAACAAAAGACCTAATGTCTTTCCATAAGTATAGTCATTTCTCCTAGTTCATAGAGTTTCCAGAGGCATGTAGTTTAGGAAGTGGATGCCACTCCTACTTCCAAACCTATTTTACAACTGGGAGCTCCACCAAACACTGTCCACACTGGAAAACTATTCTGGTATTTGATACCCCAAAGGCACAAGGTTCAGCATCACAGTAAACCCAGGTTACTTCATACAGCACATTGACAAAGAGTGATGTGCAAAGTGGAAGAGTGTTTCTCCAGATAGGACAGCACTAGTCTCATTTAGCAGTGGTTAAGTGTCGTCAAGTCACATACGACTCAGAGTATGCTCTGCACGAAAGACCTGAACTCTGTTCTATAACTAACATCATTTCTGAACATTTATAGAGTTTGAGGAGTTTGTAGAGTTTCCAGAGGTATCTAGTTTAGGAAGTGGATGCCACTCCTGCTTCCCAGCATACCTAGAAAAGTCTTAAGTGATTTCACACAACCTTTCTGATACCTTAGCAGAATTCTCTCCTTTTGCATTATACAATTTCAACAAATACATTACAGCTTGATGGTATCAAACAACTTATCCTCTACATTATCAGTGATTTATGCTGTCACCACTGTTTTATCTCTTTCTACTACAATGTCAGTTTATTGAGGCAGTAGCTAGAAAAATGAATTGCATTAGATAGATAATAGATAGATAGATAGACAGATAGATAGATAGATGGATGATAGATAGAGATAAAATCATATTCCAAAAGAAAGACATCTTCCCTGCACCAACTCAAATAAGCTAGTACATTTAGCACTAGCAGTTAAAAAATCAAATGCTATTTTGCATTGGGAACATCTACTGTCAGGACCTTTTCTAAGGTGTAGAGGAGCACAATGTCCGTTTAAAGACTAAGGTGCACTTCATTCAAGAAATTATCTTATCAATTACTTGCTACGCATTTGAAGTTTGGACAATGAATAGGAATGACAGACTGCCTTTGTGCTGTGTTGTTTGTAGAGCGCTGAATATCCCAAGAGCTGCCAAAAGATCAAACAAATATTTCTTGGGGAAAGTGCAACCAGTGGACTCTTTATAGAGGCAGGGATGGTGAAATGCCATTTTACATGGTTTGGGCGTGTTGTTAGAATGGGCCATTCTTTGGAAGAAAAACTCATGCTTGGAAAGGTGAAAGGTCAATGACAGAGAGGAAGAGTCTTAACAAAATAGATTGACACAGTGATTGTAACAATGGGCTCAAGTATATCAGAGATGATGAGAACCGCACAGAATAGGGTAAGCTTGCTCCGCACTTCATAGGGTGAACTCAACAGTCCCTCACAAAGACAACAACTTCCCTAATAAATCACACAATCTTGAGTATGGCTGTGAAGTCTGTGTACCTATTGCAACATATTTGGGACCCAGTAGAGCATCAGGATTCCTCTTGGAATTGGTAGAAGAGGGTGCAAGAGTACAGTGGAAGTTTCACTCTCTGAATGATACCTGGCTGTGTACTGTGGATGCTGTTGTTAGGGGCAGTTCGTCCTCGTAGAATTAGTGGACATCACTAACACTGTCCCCATGCTGTCCTCATTCCTTTTATAAGACGGAACGACACAGGGGCTCAAACACAGGGCAAATGTGAGGGTAGCGCAGACGCGCGTGGTGCGGTGTTGTAAACGGGGTCACTGGGTTGGTGCCAAGCTGACATCACCATACGAGCAGAAGAGCTTTGGTGGCCTAGACTCTATATGCCTGAAAAGCACTTCATTCATATATGGTTTATGGTTTTGCTGAGATTCCAGAGGACAAATAATTTTGCTGTTGAATTTGGAAGACATTTTATATCGTTGAACTTCTTTCTGACTGCAAGTCTCTCCTGGCCCAATGTGAGTCTTTTTAATTGTGTGAGCAGTGCTGGTCCTATCGAGGGGGCATGGAAGCTCAGGGAAGTGGCTCACATGGACTTGTCATTAGTCCTCCCCAGGGAAAGCCCTCAGAGTCCTAAACATGACTCTGAATCCCAGCACCCCTCACCCCTTTCCATCTAGTTGTCCATACTTATTGGGATATTGGGGTCTGAGGTATAGGAAGGACTCAGTTATAGGGTGGGAGTCCCCAGACTGGTTTACTGCTGGTGAGAGTGAAGCTGGGGAGCAGGTGGGGCTTGGAGCCTCTAGCGGGGCACAGCACACAGCTGGTAGGGGGCTGGACTCAGTAGGAAGTTATAGATGCCGTGGTCACTTGGCTGAGGCTGTCCAGGGGGCACGGAGAAGCTGAAACGCTGCAGGAGGCTGGTGAAGAAGAGGAAGAGCTCCATGCGAGCCAGGGGCTCCCCGAGGCAGGCGCGACGACCTGTGGGTGAACATGGGGGGCTCAGTGAGCCTGGAATCGTATTCACCTGAGACACCACTTAGGGAGGATGGGAGGATTCCGACACCCCCAGGCACCTGCTGAGAACGGCATGAAGGCCTCCTGCTTCACGAAGCGGCCCTGGGCGTCCAGGAAGTGTTCTGGGTGGAAGCGGAAGGGCTTCTTCCAGACGGTCTCGTCCTTCAGCACTGATGACAGGTTGGTGATGATCATTGTCCCCTGTCCAAGTGATGCCCAGTGTGGGTGAAGCTGGGTAAGGGCTGTGGTGACCCCAGCCACCGCTTCACACGGACATACACTCTCCGCTCACACAACTGGATGTATTCAAGATGCGCAGTCCAAGAAACCACAGAGACTTTCCCTGTGCTCAAGACTTGGCCAGGTGACAAGTCTGCCATGGGCACCATCGCTGTCACCGCACCCATCCAGCATTCAGGGGTCATGTCTGCTTTGTCTTTCAACAGACTTGTACTCCAACAGGAATGACCCCACCTCTGGTGTGCACCCCACATCCCCCAGACTTGGCACTTGAGCAAGTGTCTGGAGAGGGTGGAGGGACAGCTCTGTGCCTTTGGGGAGGGTCCACCTGGCAAAGACCATGCCAGGCTTAAGATGTGGCAGATGGTGTTGTGCAGGGGACAGGGTGGCTGCCGTCCTACCTTGGGGATGAGGAAGCCTTGCACTTCAGTGTCACGGAGAGTCATGTGAGGCAGACCCAGCGGTACCACATCCCCAAAGCGCTGCACCTCGTGGACCACGGCTGTGGTGTAGGGCATGTGGGCCTGGTCGGCCATCTCGGGGGCTCGGCCCTGCCCTATCACCTCGTCGATCTCCTCTTGGACCCGGCCTGCACACACAGAGAGCCCCAGTGAACCAGAGCCTGGGTGTGCAGACCTTGATTCCTCTGTCACCAAAATCTCTCTATAGGGCGTTGTCCACATGGCCACAGGGACAGCTCCAATTAGGAGACTCTGCTGTTCAAATAGCCCAGGGTGAGGGGTGTCCAGTGGGCCAATTGTCCCCAGGCTCCTCACGCTGTACATCCGGGTGCAGGAGCATGAGCAGGAGCCCCCAGGCCAGCGTGGTTGTCGTGGTCACCATCCCAGCAGAGAACAGGTCGGCCACCACCAGGCGCAGGTTGTCATTGTTGAAGCTGCTCTCGGGGTTTCCTTTGGCCTGGGTCAGGCAGGGAGGTCAGAGCCAGGGCCAGGGGAAAGCACCTGGGTCCCTACCCTGCTCCCACAGGACTGGGCCCCCCATCCCACCACTCCAAATCCTATCTCCCCAACACTTTCATCTTTCATCACCCCACGATCCTACCCCGCGCCCACACTGCACAGCAGTCATCACCCCATGACCCTACCCCGCCCCCATGCTGCACAGCCATCCACCTCACCTTCTCCACCTCATCCAGGAACACATCTGTCAGGTCCCGGGGCGGCTGTGTCCGGTCTCTGGTCTCCCGGTGCTCGGCGACCAGCCCATCCAGCAGGTCCATGAAGGCCTTCTGGGTCGCCAAAACCTTCTTGGCCAGAACTGGGATACGCAGGAGGATCGGGACCACGTTCAGCACCTGTGTCACCACAGGAGAAACTGGGGGACCTTCTCAGCTGGGCCAGCCTCAGGCCCCAGGCACCTCCAGGACCTCTTTGCTCTCTCTGTGGCCCCCACCTGGAAAGCCCTTTCACAGCGCCCCTAATGCATATCTGCCTCCCACAGTCCAAGGACAGAAAGCCTGCCCTGCCCTGCCCTGTTAATGCCCCCAGGACTCTGCACCTCGCGCAGAAAGTTCGAGTTATCTGTCAGTGCTTTGTCCACTAACTCCATGAGCTTGAGGAGGGTGGGGTCGTCGTACTCGAAGCGGCACCCATGAGTGAGGCAGGAGATCACGTTGGTCACTGCTTTGTTCAGGTGGACATTGGGGCTGAAGGGTCGTCCTGGAGGGACAGTGCCGGTCACAGGGCGCCTCTGGGCCCATTCCCCTTTCCCTCCGCCCCATGTGACCCTCAGCCACAGTGCTCACCTTCCTGTGCAGCGAAGACAGCGCAGAGGCAGGCAGCCTCCTCGGTCACCCACTGCTCCAGTGACTTCTTGCCCAGGCCGAAGTTGCGCATGGTGGACACGGAGAAGCGCCGCTGCTCACGCCATGCGGGTCCATAGCGCGCTAGGGACAGACCTAAGGGAGGGGACTCGTGGGCGGAGCTGGACATCAGACCACGCCCCTCGCACCACCCACCGACGGTGTGTGGACAAGCCCACCCTGAATGTGGTCACCATCCTGGCCTAGGTGGTCCCTGGTCCCACATCGTTTTCATTCCAGTCTTCTTTCCAGGGTCCTGTCAGGTCCAGGTCAGCCCACCGGGTCACTGATGTCACAAGGCCCCACTCTGTCCTTAGATCTGTGTGGCCTGATTACCCTCCACCAGGACAGGCTCCCCCCCATCACCTACCACCCCTGCAAGGGTCAGGCCTGCTGCTTTCCCAGCCTCAGCCCCATCCCAGATGACCCTCACTCCCTGTCCTGACCTCATCCCTGCTTGAGACAGGACTGCTTAACCTCGTCCACACCCCATCCTGGGAGTGGACACCCCGCCCCCCGCCTGCCCCACCCCTGAACAGGACACTTTGATAACTGCCTCCTTCACACCTGTATCTGTCACAGGCTCCACGATCACCTGTCCCAGCGCCCACCCCTGAGCTGGGCAGCCCTCCCTCGCACGTCCAGGCATGTGTCCACAGCCCTGTTCCGTGCACGGCCAGCCTGCACCGCATAAACGTGCTGGTTCGGGCGCTGACCCGCCTCGCCCAGCTCCCACCTTGCCCACCTCTGTCCTATTCATACCTCGCCCATGGCTCACGTCCCGCCCACACCAATGTCCGGATCACAGCCACGTCCCACCTCCACCAGTGTCCCGTCCACACCCCCACCAATGTCCCGTCCACACCACCCGTCCTGCCTGCAGCCCCGCCCCCACAGTGGCCTCTTCTTCAACCCTGCCCCTCCCACGCTCCAGTCCCACCCACACCCCGTCCCACAGGTGCCCCAATCTCTCCACCCACCCCTTCTGTGAAGTCCACCTGCATCTCGTGGATATGCGAGTTGAGCTGGTGTCCCGCCCCTGCCTTGAACAGGATTTGTCCACCCCTTGTGCCGCCTACACCCTTGTCCTGGCCTCTTCTCTGTCCTGTGCACACCTCTCTTTCACTCTCCATCATTGTTCTGCTTGCCCCCATCTCCCTAAACCGCTGTCCTGCCCAAACCACTGTCTTGGTCAGGCTCCACCTTGGACCCTCCTGGGGTAAGGGACACACAAGTGCTAAAGGCGTGTCCAGTCCTCTAGCAGCGGCTCACAGGACTGTCCTTCCTCTGCGTGAGCCGCATCCTTCTGCCTCTCCTCATCCTTCACGCCAGTTGCGTGGTGTCCACTTGCTGGCTCCTCAGGTCACCGGTAGCCCAGCCCGCATCCCGACACTGCTGCTGTCTGTCCCCCACCCCACTCCGCCTCTCTACAATCTCTTGCCTTGTGAGTGTGGCCCGAAATTCAGATACTGGTCGAATGGCAAAGGTGGCCGGTCAGCTGTGTCCTCACCGCGGGCCACCAGCGCCTCGCGCATGGCTTCCAATCCATTGATCACGACCATGGGCGTCCAGGCCAGCTGCAGGCTGAACACGTCTCCATAGCGGCGCCGCAGCTGCAGGCCGAGGGACACGGGGCCGATAAGCCAGGATCCCACATGAACAGACTCATTCTAACTTCTCAAGCTTGGTTCATGTCCGGGCCCACTAGCAGAAGAACAAAATCTGACCTTGTGACCCAGGGTCACATCCTCTCCATGTCCATAACTTTACCTGGGGTCAAAAATCCACCTCTGATTTTCTGAGACACTCAAATGTTCTATGACCCTAGCAGTTCATTTTAAAAATAGAAACTTGAGATTTTGAGCCGTAGACAGGAAGTCCCAAAGTTCAGGGAAGAGATTAGAAACCAGTCACCACACCCCTCCCTTATACCGCCCCAATCTCAGTCCTGCTCACTGCCCGGCTACCACCCATTCTCAGATCTTCGGAGGACCAGGATGACTTCGGTCTTGCGTCATTTCTGTCATCCACTGCACAGAAAGCCCTGCTGAGTCCCATCAAACTCTTGTACCTCTGACTTCTTTACTCTCCCCACAAAGTATCTATTCTTTGAAAATCGACAGCATGTTTCCGCCCAACAAGAGTCTCCTCCCCCAGGAAGCCTCCGAGCCTCCTCTGTCTTTTGGACCAGCTGCTTGTCAAAGCTTGTGTTTTCACCTAGCATCCCTTGTCCAGGGTCTAGTGACCCAGGACCACCTGACTCACCTGGCCTAAGCTGTGGTGCATGTTCCTCACGTCCACCTGCAGCAAGTTACCCACGCCCGGAAAAGACACAGGGCCTGGTGGGTAGCGGGCAGCCCAGCGTGATCGTCTGTGCATCAGGTCCACCAGCAGCAGGAAGATGGCCACGACCACGGCCAAGGATGCCAGACTGTCCCCCATCAGCAGCCCCATGGTGGCTTCACTGCTCGGGCTCCTCTACTGGTGTACCTTTGGCACACCTGGAATCTCAGACTAAACCTGGCTCCTGGGAGCCCACCTGCTGCCCACCTGCTGCAGCCTGTTTCTCCAGTCTTTTAAAGAGACAAAGAATGACCTTTGCCCTCCATTCTTAGCCAACACCCATTAGTCAACATTTGCACCACCCAGGGCATGGAGGGAGGGGCCAGTCTGGGCAATGCTCAGGATACAGCACAGGAGACATCCTTCTCTTGCCTTCCCCAGTGTGGGAGTTTAGGGATCGAAGAGTACAGGTCACTTCCAGTGCCTGTGATACTCTTTCTAGCTCTGCAGACCCCTGGGCTAGTGAGGGCGTGAACAGGCACCCACTGATCCTCCTCTCCCACAAGTCTCCCCACACCCTCCAGTGATAACACCTGGTGCCCTAGACAGGTCTTCACATAACTTACTTCTCACAGGATACACCCCGTAGTGACCTCTGTCACTGTCCCCCACTCAAGGACACAAGAAGATCATGATCTGAGAAGTTAGTGGAAGCACGAGAAATTATGTTCTCAGCAATCCCAGTCACTTCTCCAACAGAAAGTTGGGAAATCAAATCTCATGCATGCTTATTTATTCACACACACACACACACACACACACACACACACACACACACATGCACCCCCCCCTCCAAAGACCCATTCTAACAACCATTCACAGCCCCTTGAAAGCATTGCCGCACAGAGATGTGCATTTGCATGGGAACAAACACACATTCAGATACACCTTCACATACACACAGAGACTACACACACCTCTGTAGGCAAAACACCACATTCCTCATCTCTCCTAAATGATTGGAATGACCCAGATATGATGGCCACTGTCCCAAGTCTCACGCCCCAGCTGCCTGTGCCCAGGCCCGGCTGTGAGACCCTGGGTCTGCTGAGGAAGGCATCAGGGTTGTTCTTAAGCTCCCCAGTGACCCTGGCCAGACAACTGGTGGGGGCCATAACATTTCCCCACCGCGTTCCCACATCCGTCAGCTGCCTGCACAGAGTCCTGGCATCTCACTGCTTTCTGGCCTCCAGCGTTTCTCATAGAAATTAACTGTGCTTCCTGAGACATCTTTGTTTTTGAAAAGTTCATTCTGTTTCCTTACTTTTTTTTTAAATTCCAAGATGAATTTATATCATTATTAACAACATATTATTATATTAACAACATATTAACAACTCTGTTGTTGTACCCTAGAAGTGTCAGAGCAAAGTCAAGTGACCCTGTTGTTAAAGTTTATATTGGAAAGTCCCACAATCAAGATTTCTTCTGCATATAAAGATCTCAATAACCAAAACCTCCCTCACCCCGCCTATCCCACATTGGCATTTTCAGTTTTTAGGTGGGTCCTGGCACAGGAGGAGAATAATTACAGGATTTTAGGAAGTCCTTTGAGAGGGAGATGAAGACACAGAAAATTTAGAGGGCGTCAGACTGAGGATGTTTAGCCACCTCTCCTTCCTGCCCTAACTTCATCCACTCTGGCTTCAGAGGTCTGGGAGGGGAGGCCGTTTAATGAACGCTGGCAAAAGGGCCTGAATGGAGGAAGGCAGGGAAAGGTGTTGGGAAGCAAGGCCCAATCCTTCTAACAGTGCCCAACTCAGGTGGCAGCACCCAGGGCCCTGAGACTGAGGAGGTAAGATTTCAGGGGTTAAGGAGGAAGGAAAGTAATGGTGGACTACCACGAGTGGGTGGAGCAGTGTCCGAGGAGCATGGCCCTATACCCCTAAGCAAGGGAAGGACCCTTCCAGGACTATTGCTGACACCCTGGCTCCTGGGAGTGGGACTAAAACCCAGAGATTAAGAAGGCAGGAGCTGTCTGATGTCTGGGGCTCCTCATCTGGCCATGCAGCGCTGGGGTGGGCATCCTGAGGGGTCTGGGAACCAGGAGGGCATAGGGTGGGCGTGGACACAGGGCTCACCACAGGCTGCTTCCAAGCTTTTGATGAGCTTCTTGAACTTCCAGCTCTCCACGTTGCTGTCGGCAGCACTAGGGTTACTGGCCATCTTCTCCCTCCTCCTAAGGGCTCAGTCCTGGGCGGCAGCGGCTGCTCCTCCCACCAGCTCTGACGTCAGGCACCGACTCCCTCTCTCCAAACAGCTGCTTGGTGCAACCCTCTCACACTGGGCCCTTCTGTCTCCCTACTTTCAAGATGCCTTCTCCTTATTTTTTGGATCGTTTTCTTTGATGGGTGTAGATGTGGGCCTTTTTGAGTTTGTTTTACTAAATTTGTTGATCTTCTTTGAAATGTAGATAAATTATTTTCATCAAAGTGGAACACATGTTCAACCCTTCTCCCTTCTGGCTTTTTCTCTTTTCCTAAGATTCCCATTATGCATATGTTGGTTCACTTGATGGCTTCCTATTTGCTTCCAAGATTCTATTTATTAGTCTTCATTCTATTTTCTTTCTTTTCCTCACACTAAAGGATCTCAAACTACATATCTTCCAGTTCACAGAATCCTTCTTTATTATATTTGTATCTTCTGCAGAGTCTCTGCTCATTTCAATTCCACAGTCAGCACTCTTGGCACCAGTAGCCAGAAAATAAAAAAGTATATTGTGATGGGAAAGCCTGCTGTTAGGGACCTCTCCAAACTACTGAAGAGCAATGCTGTCTCTCTGGAAACTAAGGTGTGTCTCATACAGACCATGGTCTTTGCAATCACTTGTTATGCATCAAGGGTTGGACAATGACTAAGGAGGATAGAAGGAGAATTGATGCCTTTGAGCTGTGGTGCTGGAGAAGAGTATTGAGGGTACCATGGACTGCTAGGAAAACAAACAGATTCATCCTGGAAAGGATTAAATTGGGCAGCTCCTTGGAGGCAAGGATTCTGAGGCTCCATCTAACGTACTTTGGACAAGTTGTAAGGAGGCACTGGTCCTTGGAGAGGGACATCATGCTTGGGAGGGTGGAGGGCAGGCACAGGAGAGGAAGACCCTCTATGAGGTGGATTGATTCAGTGACTGGAGTAATGGGGACAGGTGTGTCGGAGACAGTGCGATTGGCACAGGACAGAGCAGAGTTTAGGGCTGTTGTACATAGGGTCGCTATGAGTCGCAAGCGACTCGACGGCACATAACAACAACAACAACAACTTTTCAACTTCAGGTTTTCTATTCGGTTTCCACTATTCTCTGTTTGATGAGACATCTTTTCGTAGTTTTCTTTGGTTATCTCCTACAGCCCTTGACTTCTTCTGATAAGGTTTTCTTTAGTTCTTTGGATACGTTTTAACCATTGTTATTGTTATTTTTATTATGGAGTAGGCTACGACTCATAGTGACCCTATGAACAACAGGTCAGAACATGTCTCTATCCTGAGTTATGCTCCGTGCCTGTGCCACGCTCGAGCCCACTGCGGCGGTAACTGTATCAATTCATCTTGTTGAGGACCTTTTCCACTTTTGTTGACCCTCCACCTTTCCCAGCATGAGGTGTCTCACCAAAAAAGGATTCTTCCTGAGAATATACCCAAAGTAAACGAGATGAAGTTTCAGCTTCCTTCCTTCCTTTAAAGAACACTTTGATTGTATCTTGTCTGAGACAGATTTAGGTTGGGTTTGGTTTTTGGGTTTTTTTTGGCAATTGACAGTATATTCAATCCTCTTCACCAAAGCTACAAATCAAAGGCATCAATTCTGCTTCTGTCATTCTTATTGATTGTGCAACTTCCAGAAATACAGCAAACATCTGAAAATACCCATGATTTGGTGTGGAAAATACCATAGTTTGGATCAGGCCCACCTTGGTCTTTAAACTGACATCGTTTCTCTTTAGCACTTTGGGGAGACCCTTGACTGTACATATCCCCAATACACGATGTCTTTGGTTTTTTTGACTGCTGCTACCCTGGGAGTTGATAGTTTACACAAGTAGTATGAAATTGTTAATGACTTCATTCTTTTCTCCATCTATATTAAGATTGTGTATTTGTCCAGTGGTGAGAATTTTTACTTTCTTGATGTTGAGATGTAATCCGTAGCAAAAGCTTTAGTCTTTGATCTTCTGCAGTAATTATTTCAAATCTTCATTTTCAGCAAACATGGTCATGCCGTCTACATAATACAAGTTGTTGATGTGTTGCAGACCGAGGGTCCCAAAGAATGGAATAATTTTATAATTATTAATAAAGAGACAAACAGCCAGGAATGTGATAGAACAGAGAGCATAAAACAGGGGGCCAGCAGTTCTCGACTGAAGACCCCAAGTCAAGCTTCTCTGTGTCTTTATTGAAAATTACCAGGAAGTAAATCACAAAGAGAATTAAATGCAAATGAAGCCAAGCTCTTTCTATTGAAAACCTTCTGCTTGACTCAGGAAGGAGGGGTTCACAAATGCAAGAATTTGGTTTACCCTTAACTATTAACCTTGATGCCTCAGGGTGAACTCCAGCTCAGGAAGTAACGCTCCCTCTGTAGGGGGCCCCTTGCTGTCTCCTGTCTTGCAGGGAACAAACAGCTCATATTCTAGGATCTGCCACAAGAGAAATCCTAACTTATATATCTGTAATTCCTTCAATTCCTGAACAAGGGTTTTCATATAATGTTTGGTATAAAGTTTGGCTTCCCATATTGATGTATCTTCCTCCAATCCTAATGCTATATTTTTCTTCACATACTCCAATGTCAGAGAGCTGGACAATGACTAGGAATGACAGAAAGAGAATTGATGCCTTTGAGCTGTGGTGCTGGAGAAGAATATTGAATATACCATGGACTGCCAGGAGAACAAGCAGGTTCATCCTGGAGGGAGTGAAACAGGCTGCTCCTTGAAGGCAAGGATTCTGAGGCTTCGTCTGACATACTCTGGACATGTTTCAAAGAGGGACCAGTCCTTGGAGAGGGACTTCACACTTGGGAGGTGGAGGGACAGCACAAGAGAGGAAGACCCTTGATGAGATGGATGGATTCAGTGACTGGGGTAATGGGAGTTAAGTGTGTCAGAGACAATAAGTTCGGCACAGGACAGAGCAGGGCTCAGGGCTGTTGTTTATAGGGTCACTAAGAGTCGCAAGCAACTAGATGACACATAACAACTCTCATTCTCAAATGATTTGCTTCACATACAAATTTAATAAGTATGGAGAATTTATACAACCCTGATGCACAACTTTCCTGACTTTAAATTTTGTAGTTTTCCCTTGTGTGCGGACAACTGCTTCTTGGTCTTGGTCAAAACTGGGCATGAGCCTAATTAAGTGTTCTGGAATTTTCATTCTTCTCAAAGTTATTAATAGGGTTTTTTTAATTCACACAATCAAATGCTTTGCATAATCAATAAAACACATAAATCTATTTCTGGTACACAGTGCTTTCAACCAGGATCCATCTGACATCACCAGTGATATCCCTTGAGCCGTGATTTCTTCTAAATGCTGTTTGAATTTCTGGTACGTCTTTGTTGATATATTGTACCATCTATTTGTTAATCTTCAGGAACATTATCCTTGTTCATCATGTCAGTGATACTGTTAGAGAATTTCCACTGTCTGTTGCACCAACTTTCTGAGAATGAGAACAAATATGGACCTCTTCCAGTCAGTTGGCAAGGTAGCTGTCTTCCATATTTTTGGGCAGAGACTGGTGAGCACGTTCAGGGCTGCGTCTGGTCTTGGTATCCCATCGACTGTTAGTCCATCAACTCCTGGGGCCTAATTTTCTGTCAATGCCTTCAGTAAAGTTTGCACTTCTTCCTTCAGTCCTCTTGGTTCTTGATCACATGTCACTTTCTGAAATGGCTCTCAGTGTGACCAGTTCTTTCTGGTACAGTGACTCTGTACACTCTTGGCATTTTCTTGTGATTCTTCCCAAATTGCTCAACATTTTGTCCTAGAATGTTGCAACTTGAGGCTTGAATGTGTTCTTCAGCTATTTCAGCTTGAAAAACTCTGAGTATATTCGCTTATTTTTGCTTTTTTAACTCCAACTCTTTGTGCACTTCATTACAATATTTATCACTGTCTTCTCAAACTTTCCTCTGAAATCTGTTTAGCTCTCTTACCTCAGAATTCTTTGTTTGGGCTTCTATTCATTTCAGTGTAACTTTTAGAACCTGATTTGTCATCCACTTTGGTCTTTTTTTTTCTCCTTTATTCATTATTATTATTATTCATTTTAATGAAAATTTACAGAGACTTTGGATTTCCATTCATTCATTGTTGCACTTTTCTCTCTGCCCACCCCTTCCCCCACTTCACTCTTCTCTTTGAAAAGTAAAAAAAAAATTCTTTCATTGTTTTACAATCCCTCCCCCCAAGTCCACTCCACTATGCAGCCTTCGTTCTGGACTCCTGTCATGACAATAATACCTAATCACATATCCCTTTTGAACAGTTCTCCCCCTCATCTGTTTCAATGCAGTCTACAGTATTTATCCCATCTTTCTCAGTCTCCCTCCAACCCCAATGTCAGTCCTGTTTTACAACAGTGCCACCATGCAGTATTTGTCCTTTTGTGACTGAGATATTTTCACTCAATTTTGTATAATGTTGCATGAGTTCCTTGTTTTTCAATGCAGTGTAGTATTCCATTGTGTGAATATACCACAGTTTCTCTACCCATTCATTTGTTGATGGGCACTTGGATTATTTCCAAATCTTTGCTATTGTGAACAAAGCTGCGATAAACATGGGTGTGCATATATCTGCTTGAGTGGCGGTTATGGTTTCTTTTGGATATGTTTCCAGTAGTGGAATTGCTGGGTCAAATGGTATTTCTGTTTGCAACTTTTTGAGAAAGTGCCATACAACCTTCCACAGTGGTTGCACCATTTTACACTCCCACCAGCAGTGAATAAGGGTTCCAGTTTCTCCACAGCCTCACCAGCATTTGTTGTTTGCTGTTCTGTTAAATTTTGCTATCCTTACTGGGGTGAAATAATATCTCATAGTTGTTTTTCTTCCTTTTTCCCCCCCAAAAATGTTTTATTCATTAGTTGTGCATTTTCTTCCCTCCCTCTTCCACCCCCAGTCCACTTTTCAATACACCTCTTGTTCCAGATTGTTTTCATACCTATAATGCCTAATCATCTATTCCTTTCAGACAGTTCATCCCTTCACCTGTTTCAATGCAGTGTCCATTATCTATCTACTCTTTTTCTATTCCCCCATCCCCCATATCAGTCCTATTTTATTGACAGCGGTATTTTGCTATATTTGTCCTTTTGTAACTGAAATATTTCATTTAGTATAATGTCTTTGAAACTCACCCATGTTGTGCAGTGTTTAACAAGTTCATTGTTTTTCACTATTGTATAATATTTCATCGTGTGAATGTACCATAAGTTTTCTATCCATTTGTTTTTTGACAGGCACTTGGGTTATTTCCATCTCTTTGCTATTGTGAATAACACAGCAATAAACATGGATGTGCATATATCTGTTTGAGTCACAGCTCTGGTTTCTTTGGGATATGTTCCCAGTAGAATTCCTGGGTAAAATGATATTAATAATATGTCCAACTTTTTGAGGAAGCACTAGACTGCCTTCCATAGTGGTTGCATCACTTTACATTCCCATCAGCAGTGAATAAGTAGTGTTCCAGTCTCTCCACAACTCTGACAGCATTTGTTGTCTGCTGCCTGTTGAACTTTGCTATTGTTGCTTGGGTGAAACAATTTCTCACAGTAGTTTTGAATTACATCTCTCTGAGAACTAGGGATTTTTTTTTTCATGTGTTTGCCATCTGAATGTCTTCTTTGGTGAAGTGTCTATTCATATTCTGTACCCATTTTACAATTGGATTATTTACCTTTTTCTTGTTGAGGTGCTGGAGTATTCTATACATTTTAGAGTGTCCCTTATCAGATATGTCATTGTCAAATATTTTTTCCCAGTCTGTGTGCTTCCTTTTCATCTTGTTGGAGAAGTTTTTTGATGGGCACAGGGACTTGATTTTTAGAAGGTTCCATTCATCTACTTTATGCTTTCCTGGTTTTAGGTTCTTCCCATATTGTTTAAATGACCTTTTGCTTTCTTCATAGATGACATCCTTGATGTCATTCCACCACTCTTCTGGTTTTTGGTCATTAATATTCACTGCATTATCTATTCTTAAGGTGGTTTCTAAATTCAGCTGGGTTTTAAATCAGCTTATGTTTAAATTACCTGACTTAAAAATCTTGTGCATCAAGTGCTTCAATTCCTATTGTGTCTTTTCCCATGTCTATGAGCTGTTCTTGTTTGTGTGCTTTGATTTTGCAATTGTTATTGTTGATAAATAGGTATTTTTAATAATATAATGTAGAAACTCAAATCAGATTCTTCTTCTACCCCAGCTAGGGCTTTTGTTTTCAGAGCTTTTTATGTGTTTTTGTTTGCACAGTCTCTGAACTAATTTTGTAAATTCTCTTATTACTATAATTATTACATAATTATGTGTGATCATTGAAGTCTCTACTCGGTTTAGTAATGAATCAATGATTTGAAATAAAGGTGTTCTTATATTTCTGAAACCAATAAAAGTCTCAGTCTTTTTAGAGAGTCTGTGGGAGTCACAGAACACTTCATTATGCTCAAGAAAAATTTAAACCTAGATCAAGAGGTGGTTGTCCGAACAGGACAAGGGAATGCTGCATGGTTTAAAATCAGGAAAGGTGTGCATCAGAGTTGTATTCTTTCTCCGTTACTATTCAGTAAGTACACTGAGCAAATCATTAGAGAAGCTGGACTTAATGAAGAAGAATGAGGCAGAAAGATCAGAGGAAGACTCATCAATAACCTGTAATATGCAGATGACACTATTCTCCTTGCTGAAAATGAAGACGTCTTGAAACCCTTGTTGCAGAAGATCAAAGACTACATCCTTCAATATGGATTACAGCTCAACATCAAGAAAACAAAAATTCTAACCACTGGGGCAAATAAACAATGATAGAAATTGTCAATGATTTCATCCGACTTGTATCCACAATCAACACCCTTGATACCTGCAGTCAAGAAATCAAAGGACAGTATTGCTTTGGAAACATCTGCTGTCAGGGACGTCTCCAAACGGCTGAAGGGCAATAATGTCTGATTAAAGAATAAACTCAGCCTGTGATTCCTAGTGACCAACCGATATGAACCCTCCCCTCTCCTCATCCTCTCTGACATGCCTGAGTCCATCGTTACAGTCACTTTGTGAGTCCTATTCTCAGTCTTCCGCTCCTTGACCTTTCCTTGAAGTCCTTTATCAAGGACTGATCTCTCCTACCGTCGTATGCCCAAAGTTTGTGAGACCAGGTTTCCCTCTCCTTGCCTCTAAGGAGGCCCCTCGTTTCACTTTCTGCAGGACAGAACTGTTTGTTCTTTTGACAATCCATGGACTATTCAACACTCTTCTCCACTATCACAGCTCATTGGTTTCAAAGGCACTGATTCAAATGAAGAGCATTGCTGCTTCTTCCATCATCTTTGCTGTTGTTGGAATGTGTTCTACAACACCTGAGAACAACGCCAGAGCAGTAAGTGTGGCACTGGAAGTAGCAGAAGTAGGTGCAAGGTCATGAGAACCTGTGTAACCTAATGGGAATTGGTTTTGTATGGTGGATCTTGTTTATGAGGACAGTTCCCCCTAGTGGATTTACTGGAGGTCACTAACGCTGTCCCCGTGCTGCCCTCACTCCTTTTACAAGATGAAATGACACAGAGGCTAAAGCACAGGGCGAATGTGAGGACAGTGTAGGATCAGGTGGTTTGGACCTTGTTGTCCATGGGGTTGCTATGAGTTGGTGCTGAACTGTTATCACCTGCAAGACCTCTGATAACCTAGACTATGTGTCTAAAATGTCTTTATGCATAGCTGACTGACAGTTTTGCTAGAATTCCCAAGGGGAAAAAAAAACACGCCAAAAAGTTTTACTGAGGAGTTTGAAGGAATTGTTCATTCTCTGAACCTGCTTCTGACATGAACATTTTGAAGGGGGCTAATCATATGTATTGCGATGGGAAGGTCTGCTGTTAGGGACCTCTCC
>NW_006399836.1:2423521-2437446 GCF_000299155.1 Elephantulus edwardii | reverse complement strand
AAGCGGCCCTGGGCGTCCAGGAAGTGTTCTGGGTGGAAGCGGAAGGGCTTCTTCCAGACTGTCTCGTCCTTCAGCACTGATGACAGGTTGGTGATGATCGTTGTCCCCTGTCCAAGTGATGCCCAATGTGGGTGGGGCTGGGTAAGGGCTGTGGTGACCCCAGCCACCACCCCACACAGACACAGACACACAACAAACAACACACACACACACACACACACACACTCTCTCTCTCTCCCCTTGACACAGTTGGACATATTCCAGTGATGCTTAGCTCCAGAAGTCCCTCTGCCTTTCCTCGTCCCCAAGGCACGGCTGGCTGACATATCTGCCATGGGCACTATCAATACCGCCTGGCTCATCCTGACCTTGGCATGTTTGGTTTGTCTTCCAGCACACTAGAGCTCTGGACAGGACTGGACCTGCCTGTGCACCCCACACCCCCCTCCCCAGGCATGAACACACCAGTTAGGGCTGGGAAACGGGTGGATAGACAACTTGGTCCTGTCAGGACTCCCCGTAGCAAGACCCCACCAGTGTTAGGACATGGCAAGTGGTATTGAGCACAGGGTAGGGTGTCTGTGGTCCTACCTTGGGGATGAGGAAGCCTTGCACTTCAGTGTCACGGAGAGTCATGTGAGGCAGGCCCAGCGGTACTATGTCCCCAAAGCGCTGCACCTCATGGACCACGGCGGTGGTGTAGGGCATGCGGGCCTGGTCAGCCATCTCAGGGGCTCGGCCCTGTCCAATCACCTCATCAATCTCCTTCTGGACACGGCCTGCACACAGAGAGCCCCCAGTCAGCTCGAGTCTGTCATGCAGACCTTGATTCTCCTGTGTCCTCAGCAAAATCTCTCTGTAGGCAGTTGTCCACATGGTCACAGTGGCAGCTGCCAGGTCCAGCCTCTCTTTGGAAATTCTGGTGTCCAAATAGCTCAAATGGGGGCACCAATCGGTCTGAATTTCCTGATCTCCGCCCCCACCCCTCACGCCAGGTCCCAGGCTTCTCACGTTGCACCTCCGGGTGTAGGAGCATGAGTAGGAGGGCCCAGGCCAGGGTGATCGTAGTGGTCACCATCCCAGCCCCGAACAGGTCGGCCACCACCAGGCGAAGGTTGTCATCTGTGAAGCTGCTCTCAGGATTCCCTTTGGCCTGGGCCAGGTAAAACACTCAGAATCAGGGCCAGAGGGAACCATTCTGCTCCCCTAGGCCTGGGCACCCCCATTCTCAAGGATCTGGAACCTCCCCACCTCGATGCTGGGCAGCCATCCTCACCTTCTGCACCTCGTCCAGGAAGGCATCTGTCAGGTCCCGGGGCGGCTGGGTCCGGTCCCGGGTCTCCCGGTGCTCGGTGACCAGTCTGTCCAGCAGGTCCATTAAGGTCTTCTGTGCCGCAAAGACCTTGTCTGTCAGGCCCGGGATGCGCAGGAAGATGGGGGCCACGGTTAGCACCTGCATCATCACACGAGGTGCTGGGGACCTTCCTGGGCTCCACTGACCCAGCCTCAGGTCCCAGGTACCTCGGGGACCTGCCTCCGTCTGGAAAGCCCTTTCCCAGCGCCCCTAATGCCTCCTGCAACCCAGGTGCAGAAAGCCTGCCCTGCCCCACTCCCCCTCCGCTTTAGGACTTTAAATCCTTTTAAATCGCCTCTTTCAGGACTCTGCACCTGACGCATAAAGTTCGAGCTATCCATCAGTCCAGTCTCTACCGTCTCCAAGATCTTAAGGAGGGTTGGGTCGTCGTACTCAAAGCGGCGTCCATGCGTGAGGCAGGAGATCACATTAGTAACTGCTTTGTTCAAGTGGGCTTTAGGATCGAAGGGACGTCCTGGAGGGACAGTGCGGGTCACAGGGCGCCCCTGGGCCCATTCCCCTTTCCCTCCGCCCCAGGCGACCCTCAGCCCTTGGTCTCACCTTCCTGTGCAGCGAAGACAGCGCAGAGGCAGGCAGCCTCCTCGGTCACCCACTGCTCCAGTGACTTCTTGCCCAGGCCGAAGTTGCGCATGGTGGACACGGAGAAGCGCCTCTGCTCGCGCCACGCGGGTCCATAACGCGCTAGGACCACGCCTGCGGATGGGGCGGAGACGGGCGGGACTGACAAGCACAGACCACGCCCCTCCCCAGAGCTGTCAAGGACAAGCCCCGCCCACACCCTGCCCATGCCTTTCTCAGTTTCCACCCCCAGCATAGACAGGCCTTCTAATGTTCCCCTCCCATTGATGCCCCAGATCTTTTCTGTGCTGGTCCAGCCAGGCTGCAGTCCTTCCACTA
Source organism: Elephantulus edwardii (assembly GCF_000299155.1). Classification (NCBI taxonomy): domain Eukaryota; kingdom Metazoa; phylum Chordata; class Mammalia; order Macroscelidea; family Macroscelididae; genus Elephantulus; species Elephantulus edwardii. The sequence continues at coordinate 2,435,174 of NW_006399836.1, read as the reverse complement.
GATCATTTTGTGGCTTGAGCCTCTGCTTGACCTTAGATCTGTGCGGCCTGATTATCCTCCACCAGGACAGGCTCTGCCCCCATCACCTCCCACCCCTGCAAGGGGCAGGCCTGCTGCTTTCCCAGCCTCAGCCCTGTCCCAGATGACCCTCACTCCCTGTCCTGACCTCATTTCTGCTTCAGACAGGACCCTCTAACCTCGCCCATACCCCCATCCTGGGAGTAGACATTCACCTTGCCCTGTCCCCAACCCTGAACAGGACATTCTTGTTCCAGTCTCTTTCACAACCCTATCTGCCCCAAGTCCTACCCTTTACCTGTCCCATGGCCCATCCCTACGCTGGACAGCCGTCCCCCTCCCGTCCAGGCATCCGCCCACAGACACGCCACGCCCATAGCCCTGTCCCGCCTACAACCCCGTGTAGGTCAGGCTCCGCCTTCTCCTGGCACGTAAGGGACACGCCCCGCCCCTTCCCAGGACGTGCCCCGCCCCTTCCCAGGACGTGCCCTGTCCCTTGGCTCGCACGCATGCGCAGAGTGGGGTCAGTCGTTGAACTCCGTCTCCCCAGACTGCCCTTTCCTCTTCTGGGCGCCGTCTTTCCCCTTCCTTCATCCTCTATAGCAGTGGCGTTGTGGTCACTTACTGGCTCTTGAGGTCACCGTCGGCCCAGCCCCCACAAGATGCTGTCCCTACCTGCCCGGAGGTGACTTGCCTTGTGAGCGCGGACCGAAAACCACGTACTCCTCCACTGGCGAAGGTGGGCGGTCAGCCGTGTCCTCGCCGCGGACCACCAGCGCCTCGCGCACGGCCTCCAGCCCGCTGATCACGACCGTGGGCGTCCAGGCCAGCTGCAGGCTGAACACGTCCCCGAAGCGGCGCCGCAGCTGCAGGCCGAGGACCAGTCGGCCATCAGGCCCTGACCAGCATCCCTGTGACCCATTCGAACCGCACGAACTTGCCCGACCCTCATGACGGTAGCAGCAGAGCAAGAACGAATTATGGCCTTCTGGCTTCAGGGTCACACCCTCTCCATAACTTAACCTGGGTTCCAGTCCCAGCTCTGCTTTTGCAAGACCCAGCGCTCTTTGAGTCCAGCAGAAATGAACAAGAGGCTCAGAGTGGTGGACAGGGAAGCCTTAAGTATGGGGAAGAGATGTCAGGCACCCCCCACTCCTACACCCCACCAGCCCCTCACTGCCCAGGCCCCACCCATCCTCAGACCTTTTTTCCTGGGTTCAAGGGTAACTTGATTCTTTTATCATTTCTGTCAAACCCCACCTTCTGGCCTTCAGACCTCTCAGCTCCTTAAGATCTCTGTCCTTTGAAAATCGACACTGTGTTTCCTACACAAGAACTCCCTCCTCCAAGACCCTCCTCAGCTGCCTTTGTCAGCTCCCTGTTGAGCCACCCACTGTCCAGTGTCTCTGGTGCCCCAGGTCCATCTGACTCACTTCTCTGAAGCTGTACGGCATGTTCTTGATGTCCACCTGCAGCATGTTGCCCACGCCAGGCAGAGGTATGGGACCTGGCGGGTAGCGGGCAGCCCAGCGTGAGCGCCTGTGCATCAGGTCCACCAGCAGCAGGAAGATTGCCACAGCCAGGGCCACGGATGTCAGGGTGTTCTCCGTCAGCAGCCCCATGGCGGCCCCACAACCTGGTCTTCTCTGTTGAGGTAGGAGTGGGCTTCCACCTTGGGTAATCCTGTTCACACCTGGCACCTCAGACCAAACCAGGCTCCTGGGAGCAGACCTGGTGTCAGCCACACTTCCTGTCACTTGCCAGCACCGTTTTATGAAGAGACAAGTAATGACCTTTGCTCTCACCCTTGTTAACCTTCCATGAATCACTGTTTATTCCTCCCCAGTCTAAGAGGGTGATGCCAGGCTGTGCCAGGCTCAGGGTAGGCACAGAACCTTGTTCTCTTGCTCTCTCCAGTATAGGAGATCCAGGACCTAGAAAGGATTCTACTCCCCGCCCTACCTTTTTTTTACACTGTAATTTTTTCCTCTTTACCATGATGTCTGATGTAACAGTAAGGGGGTTAGAATAAGGAAAGAGTTTTCTATTTCTAGCACACTCATAAAGCTTATCTAGAAAAGTCAATCCTTCTTGGAAAACTAAAGGAAAAGGCTTCCTACAGGCCTCACTACATTCTGTAGGTTCATGTTCATCTACCTCATGTATCCAAGATTAGAAAGTACAGGAATCTTGGCCATATTTCTTACACTCATGGCCAGTTGCACCAATGTCATTCCTCAACTGGTTTATGTCTACAGAGTTGCAGGAATAATTTGGAAATTGATGCACATTTTCCAGGGTTGATTATCTTCTATCTCGTCACACAGCTCCTCTACTCTTTGACTTCTCTAGTAGTTCTCTTGGATTTTATGGAGATCTTCTTTGCCACACAATTTTAACATTTTCCCTAACATGGAAAACAAAGGATGGGTAGTCTTTAAGAATTTCAATTGAGCAAGCAACAAATGCTGGCAAGGTTGTGGAGAGACTGGAACCCTTATTCACTGTTGGTGGGAGTGTAAAATGGTGCAACCACTGTGGAAGGTGGTATGGCACTTTCTCAAAAAGTTACAAATAGAGATACCATTTGACCCAGCAATTCGACTACTGGGAATATACCCCATAACTGACATCCAGGCAGATATATGCACACCCATGTTTATCTTTGTTCACAATAGCAAGGAGTCGGAAACAACCTAAGTGCCCATCAACAAACAGTTGTACTTTGAGCGGCTGGTGACGTTGTGAACCTAGAGAAGGTTGGGACACTGGGGTCATGAGGTCAGATTTCACCTTTGATTTGATGTTGTTGGCCTAGTGGTCAGGTAAGTTCAACAAGTTACAATGGGGCCCACAGCTCCAGGGCCATTGCTTGATCATCGCCAGGTCGAGGGCCTGCAGCTGGAGTGCCACTCCAGGGACGTGTTCAGCCTGCAGCTGGCCTGGGTTCCTGTGGTTGTGATCAACTGGCTGGAGCCTGTGGGACAGGCGCTGGTGGTCTGTGGCAAGAATGTGGCGGACTGTCCACCTTCGCCTGTTGGGCAGAAAGATGGACACTTTCCTCATGAGTAGTTTGCTCCCTCAGAAATCCACTGCAAGGTCAGCTATGACTTGGTACTGACTGGACAGCAATGAGTTTTGAGTTGAGATTGTTTACTATAACGACTATTGATTTCCTAAAATCAGAATGCTTCTTAAAATTGAGAATGGAAAGACTTTGTCACACGTCCTTTAACAAGTTTTCAGAATGAGATAGTCTCTGAAGAAAGAGATCATAAAGCAAAGAGGCAACAGAGTGATGAAGACCATCACTGAGATGTGTGCTGTTGGGGTTCTGTTATTCAAAATGCCTTTCCTAGGTCATTGCCTGTGATTTTGCCACATGGCTGGACAGGAATATGTAAAGAGAGTCTATCCATAAAGGGCAGGCCGGTGTCACCATTCTGCCAGGTTTGAATTGGGCAGGTTCAGCAGGGTAATTTGGAAATCTCATTACCAGCAAAGTAGAAGTAGCAGAGAAAGCGGCTCACATCCCTAGGGGGCAGAAATCCCCGCACCAGTCGGATCTACAGGAGAGCACCAGCTTTCACAGCAGAGAACCTGACACTCGGCAGAGCTGACCTGGGACTGCTGCCCCATAGACCTTTTGCCCAAGCTTGCTGGAGGATGAGGTGGAAACATCATAATTGGTAGGATTGAGTGCTCTGTAACAATGATCTAAAGTAGCAATGCTGAAGACACAGGCCCCTTGAGCAAGATTTAGAAGGTGCTCTCACTCAGCAATTGTATCCTGCTGACAATCTAAATGGTAGCCTGTTAACTACCTTAATGGCAGAAGATTTTCCCCAGTGCAACACACTTTTTGATTTCTTGAATGTTAGTACCAGGAGTGTCAATTATGAAAATAAGGAAGCTGAAATAATTTTATTTGAATCCATCATCAACAACCTTGGTATCAGCAGTCAAGAAATCAAAAGATATGTTCCACTGGGGAAAGTCTGCTGTCAAAGACTTCTCCAAGGTGCTGAGGAGCAATAGTGTCAGTGTAAAGACTAAGGTGCACCTGACTCAAGACATAGTCTTTTCATTTACTTTCTATGCATCTGGAAATTGGACAAAGAATAAAGATGACAGAAGAACTGATGCCTTTGAGTTGTAATGCTGGGGAAGAGTACAGAATATATCCCACAGTATGTACTGCCAAAAGAGCAAACAAGTATGTCTTGGACTAAGTGTAATCAGCATGCTTCTTAGAGGCAAGGATGGTAAAATGTCATTTCACATGCTTTGGGTATGTTGTGAGGAGGTGACAGTGTGGAAAAAGACAGCATGTTTGGAAAGGTGGGGCGTCAGAGACCCCCAACAGATGGGTTGACACAGTGATTGTAGTAATGGGCTGGAGTCTATCAGAGATAATGAGGATGGCACAGTATGGGGCAGAGTTCAGATTTGTTGTTCGTAAGGTCCACTTGACAGAACCTAGCAACCACTTCCCTAACTCCATAATCTTCAGTATGATCGTGCCATCTGTTTAGCTATTGCATTCCATTTGGGACCAGGAGAGGTGTAGGATTGGTGTTGGAATTGGTGAAGCGGGTGTGAGAGCATGGTAAGAAGGGTCTGACTTCAGGTTGCTTTTGTATTGTGGGTCTGTTATTTGTTATGTATTTTGTATTATGTGTACTATGTGGACAGTTTCCCCTAGTGGAGTAAGTGGAGGTCACTAACACTGGCCCATGCTTTGCTCACTCCTTTTACACACTGGGAGGACACTGGGCTCAAGTACAGGACACAGGGGAGGACAGGGCAGAATTGGTGTATGGATGCTGCGCGATGGAGTTGCTGTGAGCAGAAGCTGAGCTGACTTTATCTAATAAGAGCTCTGGGGCCTAGATGCAACATATCTGAAAAAGTCTGTATTACTATTTGACTAAGGGTTTTGCAAGATTCAAGAGCAGAAACAATTTTACTGAGGAATTTTGAAGACATTTCACATTCTTTGAGCCTAGTTGTGACTTTAAGTTTTACCTAGCCCAACAGGAACTTTTTTTTTTAAATGTGTTGGAATGGGGTCCTATCTAGGGGACATGGAGGTTCCCGGGGGTGGCTCACACAGAGCTGTCATTGATTCTTTGCAAGGAACTCTCTGGCTCCCAGAGTCCTAAACATGGCTTTGAATCCACACACCCCATTTCCTGTCCCATCTAGTTGTTCCCTAACTTTTAGGGTAAAAGGTCAAAGATGCAGAAAGGACTCAGTCACACAGGGGGGTCCCCCAGAATGGTTTACGGGTCAGAGTGAAGCTGAGTAATTTGGGGCCTGGAGTCTCTAGCGGGGCACAGCACACAGCTGGTAGGGGGCTGGAGTGTACATGAAGTTATAGATGGCGTGGTCACTGGGCCAGGGCTGTCCGGGGGGCACGGAGAAGCTGAAATGCTGCAGGAGGCTGGTGAAGAAGAGGAAGAGCTCCATGCGAGCCAGGGGCTCCCCGAGGCAGGCGCGACGACCCATGGGTGAACATGGGGGGCTCAGTGAGCCTGGAATCGTATTCACCTGAGACACCACTTAGGGAGGATGGGAGGATCCCGACACCCCCAGGCACCTGCTGAGAACGGCATGAAGGCCTCCTGCTTCACGAAGTGGCCTTGGTCGTCCAGGAAGTGTTCTGGGTGGAAGCGGAAGGGCTTCTTCCAGACGGTCTCATCCTTCAGCACTGATGACAGGTTGGTGATGATCGTTGTCCCCTGTCCAAGTGATGCCCAGTGTGGGGGCTCAAAACAAGAAGTTGCTGAGACCTTCCTGGTCCCCAGGGCACAGCTGGGTAGCACATCTGCCGTGGACACCCTCACTGCCCCCTGGCTCATCCAGCACTCAGTGGCACGTGTTTCGTCTTCCAGCAGACTGGGGCTCTGGACAGGACTGACTTCCTCTCCGTTGTGCTCACCACACTCTCTGGAATGAGCACGTTAGATGGGACTAAGGGAATGTTGGATGGGAAGCCCAGTGCCTGTTGGGGATCCACTGGCAAAGATCATGCCAGGTTTACTAGGAGGCAGGTGGAGCGGAGCAGGGGACAGGGGGATGAGGAAGCCTTGTACTTCAGTGTCACAGGACGTCATGTGAGGCACACTCAGTGGCACTAGGTCCCGAAAGTGCTGCACCTCGTGGATGACAGCAGTGGTGTAGGGCATGCGGGCCTGGTCAGCCATTTCAGGAGGCCGGCCCTGCCCTGTCACCTCGTCGATCTCCTGGACATGGCCTGCACACAGAGAACCTCAGTGAACAGAGTCCAGGATGCAGACCTGATTCCCCTGCTTCCTGGGGAACAAATCTACCTGTTTTAGGCAGATTTAATCTAGGAGATAAATCTATCTCCCCTGTAGTGGGAGTTGCCCACTTGGCCACCATGACAGCTGTCAGGCCCAGCCTGTCTTTGGAGATGCTGGTGTCCAAATAGGAGAGGGGGGAGGGCACCTAGTGGACCTTGTGTTGTCCCCCGTGCTGTCTGCCAGGCCCCAGTCTCCTCACACAGTATGTCTGGGTGCAGGAGCAGGAGCCCCAGGCCAGTGTTGTCAATGTGGTCACCTCCTCATGGAGAATAGGTCGACCACCGGACGCAGGTTATCATTGCTGAAGCTGTTTTCAGGGTCTGAGCCAGAGCCAGAGGAAAACCCCTCAGTCCCTGCCCTGCTCCCCCAGGACTGGGCTGCCCAAGCCCGCTGCACTAGAATCTCCATCCACCTCTTCACCCCTACCCGAGACAGCCATCCTCTCCTTCTCCGCCTCGTCCAGGAAGGCATCAGTCAGGTCCTGGGGGGCAGCTGTGTCCAGTCCTGCATCTCCCGGTGCTGGAAGATCATTTTACTGGTAATTTTACTCCATTTTTTTTTTAAATAAAATGGAGTTCATTTACTGATAGAAAGTGGAGGCTCAGAGAGACGGACAGGAGGGTCTGAAGTCCAGTCTTCTATTGTAGTAAGAGCTTGTTGGCCAGGCCAGGATTGCACAAGGGGTTTGGGATCACGTGCAGCATCTATGACAACCACACGAGGTGCTGAGGGCCTTCTCTTGTGAGCATAATCCAGCTTCAGGCAGGTCCCTGGCCCCTCCAGGAGGACCCTGGCCTATCTTTGCTCTTTGTGTAGCCCCAGCCTCGACTGTCCATCCATAATGCTCCTAATATAAATCTGCCTCCTTGGTGTACAAGGAAGGTTTTTCTTCTGCAAACCAGCACTGCCCTTGCCACCCGCCTCTTTGTGCTCCCTCGAAGTCACACCCTCTCCAGGTGTGTAAATCCACCTGGGGCCAAAGTCCAGCTCCAATCTTGCAAGTCACCCAAGTGCTCTGTGAGCCCAGCAGTTCATTTTACTGATAGAAAATGGAGGCTCAGAGAGATGGACAGGGAGGTCTGAAGTCCATGGAGGAGATTAGAAGCCAGTCATCGCCCTGGCTCCTATACCACCACCACCTCCAACTTAGTTGTGGTCACTGCCACGTGTACCCATTCTCAGGTCTGATCTCCTGAGCTCATTGGGTGACTACTGGCCTTGCAAAATTTCTGTCATTCACTGGATAAAATGTCCTGCTGAGACCTTCCCCACATCCTGGCTTCAACCCTCTCCATTCTCTCCCCAAGATCTCTGCTCTTTGAAAATCTACTATGTTTCCCACCCCAACAAGAATCTCCTCCTCGAGGAAGCCTCCCTTACCCTCCCTGTCTCCTGGGTCATCTCCTGTGGTTTCACTCACCACTGCTGTCCAGTGCTCACAGGAGAGTCCAGGTCTCTGGTGAGCTGGACCCACCTGTATCATCTGTCCTAAGCTGTAGGGTATGCTCCTCAGTTCCATGTGCAGTAGGTTGCCAAACCCTGGCAAAGGCACGGGGCCTGGTGGATGGCTGGCACTTCAGCATGTGTGCCTGTGCATTTGGTCCACCAGGAGCAGGAAGATGGCCATAGCCATGGTTAATGGGGTCAGGGCCTCACCTGTCAACAACCCCATAATAGCCTCACTGCCCAGGGCTCCTCTGTTGGGGTGGAGAGGGCTCCCTCCTTGTACTGCCTGTGCCCTCTTAGCAACTCAGACCAAACGAGCTTCTGGGGAGCAGACCTGGTGCCCACCACAACTCATGAAGCCTATGTTCCCAATTTTATAAAGGGACAAAGAATGGCCTTTGTCCTCCACTCTTAGCCAAAATCCCATCAGTCAATATTTGCACCACTGGGAGCCGTGAGGGAGGATCCAGTTTGGGTTCAGTGTAGTCATGGCATGCCTCCTTCTCTGTCCTCTTCAGGGTGGGAGTTTGGGACCAAAGAGAATAGGTTTTCTGTTCCTGCCCTTGGCATTGGACTTTCTAGGCCCTTCAGAAAACAGGGCTATAGAAAGCATAGACAGGCTACCCATTCGTCCTTCTATGTGTCTCCCCACAACCTCCCTGGTGCCCTGGGCAGGTCTTCACATATCTATCTTCTCATAGGATACATCCCATAGTGACCTCCTCTCTCAAGGTTTGTCTCTAGGTTTTTCATTGTCACTTGCTCAAGGACACAAAAGGAAATTATGATATAAAAAGTTAGTAATGAGGGGAGCTCTGGTGGCCTAGTGGCAAGGAGCTGCAACTATAATCCCAGAGGCGAATGGTTCGAATCCACCAGATGCTCTGCTGGGGAAGGAGGGACAATCTCCTCCTGTACCAGTCAGATCTGATTTGACGGTACATGCACACAAAAATAATAAATTGTTTTAAAAAAAAGATGGTGAAGTTAAAAATTTTTTTTAAAAAAGTTAGTAACGGGAAGATGAATGATGGTCTCAGTGATTCCAGCCACTTCTCTACAGAGAGCCCCTCAAATGCAAAACTCATGCACACACATATTCTGTCTCTCTTACACACACACACACACCCACACACACATTCACAGTCTCCTGAAAGCATTCCTACATAGGTATTCACTGACACAGCCCTCACATGAGTACAGAGACACACATTCAGACACCTTCACACACATACAGAACACTCACACTCATGCAGACCACATCTCACATTCCTAGGCCAATGTGATCTGGACATGATTCCACTGCCTTGAAGCTGCTCTCTGCAAAGCTCAGCCCTCACATTTGGCTACCTGGATGCTGGCCTGATTATGGCACATTTGATCTGTTGGGAAGGCAGCAGCATTTTTCTCAGAGCTTCCCAATGTCCTAAGCCCAAAACTATTTTCTGGCTTGTTACAACATCCTCAAATTGCAGTAGAAATCCAGTCCACAGAGTACTGACATTTCAGGGCTTTCTGATCTCTAGGGCTTCTCATGAAAATCAGTTGAGCATGCTAAGACACTGTTGTGTTTTTACTAAGTCCATTCTGTGTCCTTATTTCCAAAATATTTTTTTTCTCCTTGTTTTTGGAGTTTCATTTGATGTTTGTAGGTGTGGAGCTCTTTGAGTTTGTCTTACTATGAATTTGATATTCTTGGATATGTAGATAAGTAATTTTCATCAAATTGGAACACATTTTTAACCCTCTTCCTTCCTGGTCTTTTATCTTTCTTCTGAGATTCCCATTATACATATGTTGTTTCACTTGATAATTTCCATATGCTTCTGAGGTGCTATTCATTATATTTTTTTTCTGTGCTCTTCCTTTTCTCACACTAAATGATTTCAAACAAACTATCTTCAAGTTTACAGGCTCTTTTTTCAATATTTCATTATGTTAATATCTTCTATTGAATGCCTGTTTGTCTAAATTATTGTGTTATTAAACTTCAGATTTTCTATTTGGGTATTATATATTTGATGAGACATCATACACATTCAGTTATCTCATACTTCCCTTGAGTTCTTCAGATAATGTTTCCTTTAGTTCTTTGGTCATGTTTAAATTGTTGTTGCTATTAGGAGCCATCAAGAAAGCTACAATTCAAAGTAACCCCATGAACAATAGATCTGCACCTTGCCCTATCCTGAACAACCCTCAGTAGCTCTCTGATGTTCAAGTTATTGTGGTAATCACTGTGTCAGCCCATTGTTCTGAGAGTGTTCCTCTCGTTTGCTGATCCTCCACTTTTTCCCAGCATGATATCTCTCTTCAAAGATGATTCCTTGTGAGAGTACATCCAAAATTAGACAAAATTTCATCATCCCTGTCTTTAGGGAGCATTCTGGTTATATACCTCATTCAAGATAGATTTATGTGTTCTTTTTGCAGCCAATGGTATATTTAATACTTTGTTGTTGTTGTTATGTGCTGTTGAGACTCCTATGACTCATAGCAACTCTATGTACAACAGCCCTAAACCCTGCTCTATTCTGTGCCAATCTTATTGTCTCTGACACACATACCACCATTACCCTAGTCACTGACTAAATCTATCTCATCAGAGGTCTTCCTCTCTTGTACTGTCCCTCCACCCTCCCAAGCCTGATGTCCCTCTCCAAGGACTTGTCCCTCCTTGTAGCATGTCCAAAGTAGGTCAGATGAAGCTTCAGAATCCTTTCCTCCAAGGAGCAGCCTGGTTTCTTCCCTTAGCAGTCCAAGGTATATTTAATACTCTTCTCCAGCACAACAGCACAAAGGTATCAAGTCTCCTTGTCCAGCTCTCTGATGCATAGCAAATAATTGCAAAGACTATGGCCCAGATCAGGCACACCTTAGTCTCCAGACTGACATCATTGCTCTTCAGTACTTTGGAGAGGTCTCTGAGTGCAGACTTTCCCAATGCAATCTGTCTTTTAATTTCCTGGATTCTGGTACCAAGAGTGTTGATTGTGGAGCCAAGAAAATGAAAACCGTTAACGATCTCAATCTCTTTACCATCTATCATGATGCTGTCAATTGGCCCAGTGGTGAGAATCTTTGTTTTCTTGATGTTGAGTCTCAATTTATATTGAAGCCTGCAGCCCTTTACCTTCTGCATCAAGTGCTTCAGGTCTTCCTCAGTTTCAACAAGCAGGGTTGTGTTATCTGAGTAAAGCAGATTGTTTTGATGACTCTTCCTCCAATCCTGATGCCACATTTCTCCTCATAGAACAAAAGACTTCTTCTTAGAACTGTCTGAGATAGGAAGCCTTCCCTGATAACTAGTACCTGGCATTTGGACTTACAGACTCCTAAACTCAAGAGACACTGGCCACAGCAGAGGAAATTGGCATCAGCTTGAGGTGTTTAGCATCAGAGAAGCTAAGAAAGCTTAAGATATATGCCATCACATCAATGGATGGGGGAGAGAGGTGTTGAATGGAGTAGGTAGAAGCAGAAGGGAACACTGGTGGAGCAAGGAAAGGAATGGGTTAAGACACAAGTGTCAAAGGCAGGGCTGAACCTATTGGTTATTTCTACAATTGGGAAATATCTTTCATCTGCTCTTTTTCCATAAAATGTCTGCCAGATAATGTTATAAATCTAAGCATTAAAATTAGACAGACTAGGAAGAAGGATTTGCCATCCACTTCTGAAATAATAGGTCTTCAAAAGCCCTATGTACAATAGCACACACTTAGACTAGCAGATATGATAACTAAGGCCGAGCCCTCAAGTATGGAAACACAAAGGAGGAGGAATAGTCATAAGCAGACACTAATGATTGCAACATGCAATGTGAGAACCATGAATGTAGGAAAATTGGTTATTGTTAA
>NW_006399836.1:2412232-2414899 GCF_000299155.1 Elephantulus edwardii | reverse complement strand
TGAACGAACAGCCTGAGCACTGTTTGTACATAGAGTTTCCGGAGGCAAGCCATTTTGGAAGTGGATGCCGCTCCTGCTTCCAGGCTTGATTTAGTCTGGAAGCTCCAGCCAACACTGTCCACCATCGGTGCCCATTACCACGATTGGCACATCACTATCACAGGCTTCAGCGTCACAGCAACCATGAGTTACCTCTGTACAGCAACGCACAGACCAGTGCTATACCACCTAGAAGAATGTTTGACAGGAAGACAATTTGAACTTGGCCCAAGGGCCCTTTGGACTTAAGGCTGCCTCCTGGTTCAAACCCTAGGCCCAGGCTGGCTAGCCTCACTCCAGGGACAGAGCAAACCTGCACATCAAACACATTCTCGGAAAAGCAGTCCACTCCAAAAGCTTGCCACGATTCCTGCACTCCCGCCACCACGCTCCTGCCTTCTGGCAAGGAGAGCTTCCCACGAGCCTGGGAGGAGCCAGCCAAACCAGGAACAACATGGCCACTTCTTTCGCAGCTGCCTTGGGCTTAAGGCCGCCTCCTGGTTCAAACCCTAGGCCCAGGCTGGCTAGCCTCACTCCAGGGACAGAGCAAACCTGCACGGATATGTAAGGTAGGTCTTTTTTTCTATTAACAATGAGTTGGGGGGTTGGAGCCTCTTATTAAAACCATTTGAAATCTGGAAGGTAGGTCTTTTTTATTTTATTAACAATTGGTTGGGGGCAGGATCTTCTTGTTTAAAGCAGTTGAGATCCACAAGGTGGGTCTTTTTTATTTGATTAACAGTCAGTTAGGGGCTGAGAGCCTATTGTTTAATTAGAATCCAGCTGGTGGACATTTGTGGTTCACAGTTGGTTTAGGGATGGGAGCCTCTTATTTAAAGCAGTTGAGATCTGGAAGGTAGGTAGTTTTTCACTTTATTAACAATCAATTGGGGCTGGGAGCCTTTTGTTTAATGCAATTATGATCCAGTAAGTGGGCCTTTATGATTAGCAATTGGTTAGGACTGGGAGACTTATTTACAGCAGTTGGGATCTACAAGGTGGAGTTTTAAAAATTTAATTAACAGTCAATTGAAGGATGAGAGCCTCTTATTTAAAATAGTTGGGATCTGGAATTTATGTCTTTTTTATTTGATAAACAGTTGTCCAGAGGCTGGGAGCCTGTAGTTTAAAGCAATTAGGACCTGGTGGGTGAGTCCTTGTGATTAACAGCTAGTTGGGGACTCTTATTAAGGCTGTTGGGATCTGAAAGGTAGGTCTTTTTTTGATGTGATAAAAAGTCCTTTATATGCTAGAAGCCTCTTGTTTAAAGCAATTAGGTCCCCAGAGGCCGTCTCTAGAGACTAAGGTGCACCTAAACCAGTCCATGGTCTTCACAATTACTTGCATTGCATCAAAGAGCTGGACAATGACTAAGGATGACAGGAGACTTGATGTCTTCAAATTGTGGTGCTGGAGAAAAGTCTTGAACATATACCATGGACTGCTAAGAAAGTAAACAGGTCTGTCTTGGAGAAGAAGAAACCAAGTTTCTCCTTAGAGGCTAGGATTTTGAAGCTCTGTCTCACACATTTTGGGCAAGTGGCCAATAGAATCAGGTCGTTGGAGAAGGACATTATCCTTAGAAGGGTGGAGGGACAGTACAGGAGAGGAAGGCTCTTGTTGAGATGGGTTGATACAGTAACTGGGGCAATGGGGGTTGGTGTGTCGGAATTAGTGAGACTGGCTCAGGACAAGGCAGGGTTCAGAGTTGCTGTACCTAGGGTTGCTATGGGTCGCAGGTGACTCGACAATGACACATAACAACAATAATAACAAGGCCATCTCATGCCTGGTGTGAAGCTTGATTTGCTATTAGAGATAAATCACTAAATTATCAGTTTTTTGTATTTGGGAAATACATTTTTCTAATTGGTATAGCACTCGTCTGACAGTTTGCAATAATACTCAGGTAACTTGTGGGTTGCTGAAGTGCTGAAAGCTATGACACCAGTGTGTCAAATATCACAAGGCTTACACATGGCAAACAGGTTTTAGTAAAGTTCCCAGATTAAGACAGATTAGGAAGCAGGATTTGCCATCCACTTCTTTAAAAACTGGCCTTAGAAAACCCAGTGAAAAGCAGAAGAGCATGGGTAGTTACAGCATTAATGGTATAGCCTAGATAGGAAGTCAATCAAAATGAGGAAAAACAGTGGCAAACATCCTTTAATAAACATGGAATATGCAAAGTTTGAATATTGGAAACCTAGAAAATGTGAAAAATTAAATGAAATGCATGAATGTAAACATTGTAGGCATTAGTGAGATGAGATGGACTAGCTTTGGACACTTTGAATCAGATAATTATATTGTGTACAATGCTGGGAATGAAAAACAGAAGACTGCACTTGCATTCATAGTCAAAAGTCCATTTTAATTTTTATCCTGAAGTAAAATGTTGTAATAGCCTACTATCCATATGCATACAAGAAGACCTGTTAATATGACCATTATTCAAATATAGGTTCCTACAGCTAGAGCCAAGGAGGAGGAAATGGAGAAGTTTTGCCAAATATTGCCGTCTAAAACATGCAATCAAGATGAATTAATGATAATTGGTGACTGGAATGCAAAAGTTGGAAACAATGAAGAAAGAGTAGTAGCTGGAAAGTACAGACTTTGTGACAG
>NW_006399836.1:2410037-2411275 GCF_000299155.1 Elephantulus edwardii | reverse complement strand
TACACTCCCCCTCCAATTGCCCCCACCCCAGTGTGGTCCCCTCGCCTGACCGAGGATTATGTGGTCAAGGACAGCATCTCCAATTCCAGCACCGCCACTTTTACCCTCCCCCCCATAAGTGGTCATACTATAGTTTGTAGTAGGTGTCACTGCCCTCCTCCTTTATAAATGGCAAAGGGAACCTAAGAGTTGTGAACAGACTACCCCCAGCTCTAAACAGCTTTTGGCAGAAGCATTCAACAGATCAAAATATGTGGTGCATTTAGGATGTTGGTCCTCTTGGACATGCTGCCACTGTTAAGTGTCATCAAGTAGACCTTCAACAATCTATTGTATGGGTGATCATCTTCTCTGGCTTGTCCAGGGAAACCCAAACCTGCAGGTGGCTGAGCGCAAGTCCATCTCCTGTGCAGGCGGGTGTGTGCTTCATCTCCTGCAGGGATGGCCTGCGGGCACTCATCATCTCCTGCGAGGGCAGCTGGTGGGCACGCGTCCCATCTTCCTTGGCCATTACAAATATTTTTTAAAGAAATACACATGGCAACACATGGACCTCACCTGATAGACTATATAGGAATCAGATTGACTACATCTGTGGAAAGAATCATTTGAGAACCTCAGTATCAGCAGTCAAAACTAGGCCGGGGTGGATTGTGAGTCAGACCATCGATTACTCATGTGCAAGTTCAAATTGAGGCTGAAGAAAATGAAGACAAGTCCATGATAGTGAATCAATAAACTATTATTTCAAAATGATCTTTAGAATAGGTTTGAAGCATTGAACATCAATGATCAAAGACCAGATGAGTTGTGGGGTGATATCAAGGATTTTCACCTGTGAAAAGAGCAAAAGATGATTATAAAGACAGAGGAGAAAGAAAAAACTGAAATGGATGTCATAAGAGACTCTGAAAATTGAAGGAGAGTGTTGAGAAGCCAAAACAAAGGGAAAACATGTTGATGTGAAGGAGCTGAACAGAAGAATTAAAAGGGTAGCTCAAAAGACAGAGCATAGTATTACAAAGGAATACACAGGCAATTGGAACTGGAGAATAAAAATGGGAGAACTTGCTCTGAATGTCTCAAGCTGAGAGAACTGAAAACAAATTTAAGCCTCTAGACTGCGTGGATCATAACAAACTGTGGCTGACTCTGAGAAGAATGGGAATCGCAGAACGTTTAATTGTGCTAATGCGAAACCTATACTTGTACCAAGAGGCAGTCGTCAGAACAGAGCA
>NW_006399836.1:2406442-2409174 GCF_000299155.1 Elephantulus edwardii | reverse complement strand
TACATAGGGTCGCTATGAGTCGCAAATGACTCGATGGCACATAACAACAGTCACAATATTGAAAGATGTTATGGGAAATATGTTGAATGACCCAGAATGCATCAAAAGAAGATGAAGGGAATACACAGAGTCATTATACCAAAGAAAGACTTGACTGACATTGAATAATCTCAGGAAGTACCATATGAACGGCAATCAATGATAATGAAGAGGAAGTTGAAGCTGCATTGAATGCATTGGGGCAAAAATAAGTACTTAGGAATCTATGAAATACCAATTGGTTTATTTCAATTAACAGATGCAGCCCTGGATGTGCTCACCAGTCTATGCCAGGAAATTTGGAGGACAGCTGTCTGGTCAATGGATTGGAAAAGATTCATATTTGTTCCCATTCCCAAGAGAGGTGATTCACCAGAATGTGGAAACTACCTAACAATATCATTAATATCATATGCAAGCAAAATACTGCTGAAGATAATTTTAAAAATGGCTAGAACAATACATAGATAGAGAATTGCCAGAGTTCAAGCAGGATTTAAAAGGGGCTATGGCACCAGGGATATCGTTGCTAACATCAGATGCATCTTGACTTAACGTAAAGAATACCAGAAGAATGGCTATTTAAGCTTTCTTGACAATGGAAACGTATTTGACTGTGTGGATCATAACAGGTTATGGCTAACATTGAGAAGAATGGGAATCCCAGAACACTTAATTGTGATCATCAAAACCTATAACTAGACCAAAAGGCTGTTGTGCTAACAGAGCAAGGGAACACTACATGGTTTAAAATTAAGAAGGAAGTATATCAGGGTTATAGTTTCTCTCCATACCTATTCAATGTTTGCTGAGCAAATTATTCAAGAAGCTGGACTCTATGAAGAAGAATGTGTCATCAAGATCAGAGGAAGACTCATCAATAACTTGTATTATGCAGATGATATAACCTTGCTTCCTGAAAGTGAGGAGGATTTGAAGTGCTAGTTTCAGATCAAAGAATACAGCCTTCAATATGGATTGCATCTCAACATCAAGAAAACAAAAATTCTCACCACTAGACCAATAGGCAACATCATGATAGATGGAGAAAAGATTGAAGCTGTCAACAATGTCATCTTACTTGGGCTCACAATCAATACTTTTGGTACCAGTATTCAGGAAATCAAGAGAGATATTGCTCTGGGGAAGTCTGCAGTCAGAGACCTCTCCATATTATTGAGGAGTAATGATGTCAATTTGAGGACTAACTCAGGCCATAGACTTTCTGATCATGTGCTATGCATCTGAGAGCTAGAAAATGAAAAAGGATGACAAGAGAAGAGTTGATGTATTTGAGCTGTGGTGCTGGAGAATAGTGATGAATATCCCATGGACTACCAAACAAACAAATATGTCTTGGAGAAAGTGTAGCCAGAATGCTCTTTGGAGGCAAATATGATAAACCTCCACCTCACACACTTCAGATATGTTGCTAGGAAGGGTTATTCTTTGGAAAGGAACATCATGCTTGGAAAGGCAGAGGAGAGGAAGTCCCTCAACCAGGTGGATTGACAGCGTGACCACCACAATGTGCTGTGTGTCAGGCAGTGTGAGGATGGCACACGATAGAACAGGGTTCAGATCTGTTGTTAATAGGGTCGTTATGAGTCAACCTCAGCTTGATGGCACCTAACACCACCACCACCATGATATTGCCTTTTGGTCCACTGTTAAGGATTTTTTTCCCCCCTTAATGCTCAGATGTAATCCATATTGAAATATGTAGGTTTTTTATCTTCTGCAGCAAGTACTTTCAAATCCTCACTTTTCCTAAACAAGGTTGTATTGTTTGCATGACAAAGGTCATTGATGAATCTTCCTTTGATACTGATGCCACTTTTATTCATAAAGAACTGCTCTCAAAAGATTTGCTCAGCATACATATTGATTAGATATGGAGACAGGATACATCCCTGATACACACCTTTTCCTGATTTTAAACCATGTAGTGTTTCCTTGTTGTGTTCAGACAACTGTTTCTTGGTTTATGCAGAGGTTTGGCATGAGCCCAATTAAGTGTTCTGAAAGTATCATTCTTCTCAATAATTTGTTATGATTCACACAGTCATAGCTTTGCATAATCAATGAACACTTAGACATCTTTCTGGTATTCTCTACCTTCAGCTAAGATCCATTTGACATCTGCAGTTATAACCCAAGTGCCATGATCCCTTGAATTTTTGGCACCTACCAGTCATTTAAAAATAATCTTCAGCAAGATTATACTTGCATGTCATATCAATATTATTGTTAGATAATTTCCACTTTCAGTTGAATATGAATCCCTTCCAGTCAGTTAGCCATGTAGCTGTCTTCCTATTGTTGACAGAGACGGGTGAGAATTCCAGGCCTGCATTTGTTTCCTGGTATTCCATCAATTATTAGCCCGTCAGTACCTGTGGCCTTATCTTTTTGTCCATGCCTTCTGTAAAGCTTGGCCTTTTACCTTCAGTGCTATTGGTTCTCGATCATATCCTGAAATGGTTCAGTGTTGTGCAATTCTTTCGGGTATGGTGACTTTGTGTACTCTATTTTCTTTGATGTTTCCTGAAGCATTCCAGATTTTGTTCACAGGATCCTTCAGCATTGCAATTTGAAGCTTGAATTTATTCTTCAATTATTTCAACTTGAGAAATGTTGAGCGTGTTCTTTCAGTTTTCTAACTGCAACTCCTTGTACATTTCTTTTTTTTT
>NW_006399836.1:2340894-2396527 GCF_000299155.1 Elephantulus edwardii | reverse complement strand
GGAGCTGGGAAGTAAGTGGGTCAAGGCTCTGGGCTAAAGGTGGGGTCAACACTGTAACTAATGCTTAACTCCACAATAAGGGATTTATCTTTCACTGCTTCACAAATTGCTGTCTGTCAGATACTCTTGTCTAAATTAGCCTATTTAGAAATTCCATATGACCCAGCTATTCCACTGCTTGGAATATACCCCTGAAAATAAGAACTGAGGCAAAAATGGAGACTTGTACACCAGTGTTCATAGTTGCTTATTCACCATTGCAAGAACATGGAAACACCCCGCATGTCTGCGGGTCCACAATCGAGTGGATTGAGAAGCTGTGGTACATTCACATGATGGAATACTATGCAGCACACCGGAGCAATGATTTTGTAAACCACTACCTAACTTGGGAGGACTGGAGAGCAATTATGCTGAGTGAACTAACTCAGTCCCATAAGGACAAATACTGTATAGGACCATCATTGTAGAACGAGTATGAGGACCCAAGGTGAGGAAAGGGGGGAGTAGAGGGATGAGGATGGGTGGAGGAGTTAATCATAGGGTTGCACAATTTAATGGGTGGCAAGAGGGGTGGGTAATGAAATGGGAAAGTTCTGGTGTGAAAAACAATGTATACTAACTTTGTAGGTAAACCAGTATAAGATAAAAATTTTATTTAAATAAAAAAAGATAAGTTTATTTAAAATCTTGTGCTTCAAGGGCTTCAGTTGCTAGTGTCTTTTCCCACGTCTATGGGGTATTCTTGTTTGTGTGCTTTGATTTTCTTGTTGCTTCTATTAGAAAAATGGGCATTTTAAATAATATAATGCAGAAACTCACGTCAGATTCCTCCCCCAGCTCATCCTGGGCTTTTGTCTTCAGAGCTTGATGTGTAGTTTTGTTTGCAGACTCTCTGAACTAATTTTGCAAATTCTGTGTTCTTACTTATGTGTGATCTTTGAAGTTTCTACTAATGATTTTAAAAAGGTGTCCTTAAATGTGTGAAACAATAAAAACCCTAGTCTTTTTGGAGAGTTTGTGGGAAATCCAGGACACTTAATTATGGTCATGTAAAACTTATACATAGACCAAGAGGTGGTTGTCCAAAACAGCACAAGGGAACACAGCATGGTTTAAAACCAGGAGAAGTGTGTCTCAGAGCTGTAGTCTTTCTTCATAACCATATGTGCATGCAGAGTAAATCACTGAGGAAACTGGACTTTATAAGGAAGAATGTGACATCAACATCGGAGGAAGACTCATCAGCCACAACTTGCATTATGCAGATGGCACAGCCTCTCTTGCAGAAAATAAAGACTTGAAACACTTGCTATAGAAGATCAAGTATGAATTACATCTCGAAATCAAGAAGACAAAAATTCTCATCACTGGGCCAACAGGCAACTTTATGATACATGGACAAAAGATTGAAATTGTCAATGATTTCATCTTTCTTGTCCCCACACTCTTCTCTCTTAGTCCTAGGAAGTAAAAGATGTGTTGCAGTGGGAAACTCTGCTTTCAGGGAATCTTCCAAAGTGCTGAAGAGCAATGATGTCTGTGTAAAGACTAAGGTGAGCCTGAAATTCTTTCTCTATGAACAATGGATCAGAACGTCACTCCATCCTGTGCCATCCTCATCTTCTCTGACATGCTGAGACCATTGGTACAGTCATTTCATCAATTCATCTTGCTGAGGGGTCTTCTTCTCTTTGGCTCTTCCAAGTATGATGTCCTTCTGTAAGGACTGAACCCTCCCACCTTGTATGCCCAAAGTATGGGAGACCAAGTTCCAACATTCTTGCTACTTATGAGCATCTTGGTTTCATTTTCTCCACGACACAGCTGTTAGTTCTTTTGACAGCCTAATATTTTCAGCACTCTTCTACAACAAGTCTAGGGCACTGATTCTTCTGTCTTCCTTGCTGTTGTTATGCACCATTGAGTCAGAACTGACGCTCAGCTGACATCTGTGAGCCCATGGGAACTGTGTTTCAAAAGGACATTGTAGAGACCACAACAATATGGTTAAGATGGCTAAAGGTGACCCTAAGAAACCAAGGGGCAAGTCATCTGCATATGCCTTCTTTGTGCAGACGTGCAGAGAATATAAGAAGAAAACCCCAGATGTTCTAGTCAATTTTGTGAATTCTCCAAGAAGTGTTCAGAGAGGTGGAGGACTATGTCAGGGAAGGCAAGGGCCAAGTCTGATGAGATGGCTGAGGCAGACAAAGTACATTAGGACCGAGAAATGAAGGACTTTGGGCCAGCAAAAGGAGGTAAGAAGGATCCTAACGCCCCTGAATGGCCTCTGCCTGGATTCTTCCTGTTCTGTTCCGGATTTCGTCCTAAGATCAAGCCAACAAACCCTGGCATCTCTCTTGGTGACGTGGCCAAGAAGCTGGGTGAGATGTGGAATAACCTGAGTGGTGGCGAGAAGCAGCCTTACATCGACAAGGTGCCAAAACGGCAGGAGTATGAGAAGGATGCTGCTGACAGGAAGTCCACGGTGAAGTGTGATAGTGTGAAGGGTCCTACTAACATGTTGTTGTTGTTATGTGCTGTCAAGTCAACTGCGACTCATAGCGACCCTATGTACAACAGCCCTAAACTCCGCTCTGTCCTGTGCTAATCGCACTGTCTCTGACACTCCCATCCCGATTATCCCAGTCACTGAATCAATCCACCTCATACTAACATAGTCCGGGAAAAACCGGAAGAGCCAGACGAAGAGGATGAGGAGGAAGATGACTACAAACCCCAGTTTCTCTGTCTCCTTGTGAACACCTTAGTGCATGGGCGCTGTGATTGCTGTGTCTCTTGGAGACCTGTCTGTTGCCCTCATTAGGCTTAATTACAAAATTGGATCGTGCTCATCTTGTAGTCTTTGCAAAGTGCTCTAGATAGAAATCATTAGTGGTTTACATGAAGTGGCCATGGGAGTCAGGAGCACCTGAAACTATCAAAGCTGTACAGACGTCCAGGCATTTAAAAAATGGACATGCACTCTGCTCTTTGCTGTTGGTATGACCAGGCATTTAAAGATGTTTGTGACCTGTCCCCCGTTTGTCTGTTAACTATGATTGTTGGCTAGAAAGCCAGAGTTTTCAGCGGTACCTATCTATAGTTTGTAAAAAGAACAATGGAGCCTGGAGGTGGAGGAACAATGGAGCCTTGGGGGGGCCGGAGTCCCTGGCCTGTGAAGCTGACCTGTTGACAATGCGGTGGGCATCCATTTAGCCTCAGGTTGTCTTGATTTCTTTCTTGCTTTTATATATAGTGACATAGCATCTGTGGCCATTCTTAGCTGTGGAAAAGGGGGGGCAGCTGACATGCAAAATATTTTAATTTGAAGAGTTTTTGGTTTTTTTGGGTGCAGTCATTTTTAAACTCTCTTCGTAAACAAACTGTTAGAACTGTTCAGTGTCAATAAAGTGAAGAGCCCCTGCATCCATGGACGTTTCAGAACCTTCTGTCCTTAAACACAGTTTGCAAAGTCTGTCTCTTTTTCATGTTTTAGAATGCAGAAATGTTTTTGAAGTTAAATAAATGGTATTACTTTTTTGAAAGGAAGGAAGGAAGGGAGGGAGGGAGGGAGGGAGGAAAGAAGGAAGGAAGGAAGGAACGAAGGAAGGAAGGAAGGAATGAAGGAAAGGAGCGAGAGAGGGAGGCAGGAGAGAGGGAGGAAGGGACATTGTTCACAGAAATGTGGTGGGTCAGTAGGTCAATGAAATGCATTGAAAACGTGTGTATAATAACGGGCTCATGTGAAGCAGAGATGATGATGACGCAGGATAGAGTTGGGTCAGATTTGTCATTCCTAAAGTCGTTATGGGTTGTGGTCAACTCTGACACCTAACACAACAGTACTGTTGGAATGAGTAAAAGTGCGTGTGAGATCGTGGGAACACGTGTGAGCTCATGAGAATGAACTGGTTTTGTATTGTGGACGTTGTAGATGGGGACAGTTCCCCGCAGTGGAGGTAACAACTGATGTCCTCATGCTGTCCTCACTTATTTTTTATTTATTTTTAATTTTATTTTATTACTTTTTATGTGTGTACCGTCAAATCAGATCTGACTGGTACAGGAAGAGATTGTCCCTCCTTCTTCAGCAGAGCATCTGGTGGATTTGAGCCACGTGCCTCTGGGTTTGCAGTGCAGCTTCTTGCCACTAGGCCACCAGAGCGCCCTTTGTCCTCACCTTTAACAAGATGGAATGAGTCAGCAGCTCACACACAGGGCGGATGTGAAGATGGTGCAGGATCAGGCAGGTGGATGCTCTTGGACATGGAGTTTCTGTGAGTTTGGAGCGGAAATGACATCACCTAACTACTGTGAGACCTCTGTTGGTGTAGACCCCCTGTGTCTGGAAATATCTTTATTCATACATGACTAACAGTTTCGCTAGAACTCAGAAGAGAAACAATTTTACTGAGGAATTTTGAAGGCATTTAATATCTTTTAATTGTAGGTCAGGGAGCTCTGATGGCTTAGTGGCAAGAAGCTGCACCTGTGATCCCGAAGGCACCTGGTTTGAATCCACCAGCAGCTCCATGGGAGAAGGATGGCAATATCCCCCCGTGCAACTAACTGCCTTTGAAAACCTGCCAGAGGCTCAGCTATGGGTCGGTTAAGACTCTATGGTACACAACAACAACAACAATCTTAAGTCTGAGGTTCAGCATCCTTGGCCCAACATGAATTTTTTTAAGGGCTTGGGGTGGGGCTGTTCCTACCTAGGGGACATGGAGGCCTGGGAGGTGGCTCAGATGGAATTATCATTGGTGCTTCCCAGGGAAAGCTTCTCAGAGTCATAAACACGGCTCTCAACCCTAGCTCTCCACTTACTGTCCCATCTAGTTGTCCCTAACTAGTGGGGTAATGGGGTCAAAGATGCAGAAAGGATTCAGTCACACAGTGGGAGCCCTCAGATTTAAGGGCTCTAGCGGGGCACAGCACACAGCTGGTAGGGGGCTGGAGTATACAGGAAGTTATAGATGGCGTGGTCGCTGGGCCGGGGCTGTCCAGGGGGCACGGAGAAGCTGAAACGCTGCAGGAGGCTGGTGAAGAAGAGGAAGAGCTCCATGCGAGCCAGGGGCTCCCCGAGGCAGGTGCGACGACCTGTGGGTGAACATGGGGGGCTCAGTGAGCCTGGAGTCCTATCCACCTGAGACACCCCCTAGGGAGATGGGAGGATCCCGACACCCCCAGGCACCTGCTGAGAACGGTATGAAGGCCTCGTGCTTCACGAAGTGGCCTTGGTCGTCCAGGAAGTGTTCTGGGTGGAAGCGGAAGGGCTTCTTCCAGACTGTCTCGTCCTTCAGCACTGATGACAGGTTGGTGATGAGCGTTGTCCCCTGTCCAAGTGATGCCCAGTGTAGGTGGGGCTGGGTAAGGGCTGTGGTGACCCCAGCCACCACCCCACACAGACACACACACACACACACACACACTCTCTCTCACACATACTCTGCTTGGCACAGTTGGACATGTTCCAGTGATCTGTAGCTTCAGAAGTGACGAAGCCCTTCCTTATCCCCAATGCACACATCTGCCATGGGCACTTCACTGCCACCTGGCTCATCCAGCATTCAGTGGCATGTGGTTTGTCTCCCAGCAGATTGGGGCTCTGGACAGGACTGGACCCACCTCTGCTGTGCACCCCATAAACCCTGCTTGGGCACTCCTGCTAAAGCTGAGGAAAGGTGGAAAGGCCTGGTGCTTAGTGAAAGTCCACCTGGCAAAGATCATGCCATGGTTACCAGGAGGGAGGTGGAGCTGAGCAGAGGACAGGGTGGCTGCCGTCCTACCTTGGGGATGAGGAAGCCTTGCACTTCAGTGTCACAGGACGTCATGTGAGGCACACTCAGTGGCACTAGGTCCCCAAAGCGCTGCACCTCGTGGATGACAGCGGTGGTGTAGGGCATGCGGGCCTGGTCAGCCATCTCAGGAGGCCGGCCCTGCCCTATCACCTCGTCGATCTCCTCCTGGACACGGCCTGCACACAGAGAGCCCCAGTGAGCCAATGCCGGGGTGCACACTTGACCCCCCTTGTGTCTTAAACAATAAATCTGTCTGTGGGGAGTTTCCCACGTGGCCACTGTGACAGCTGCCAGGCCCAGCCTCTCTTTGGAGACTCTAGGGTCCAAATAGGTGGGGCACACCAGGTGGATCCCCAAGTGCCCCCTGGGCCATCCGCCAGGCCCCAGGCTCCTCACGCTGTACATCCGGGTGTAGGAGCAGGAGCAGGAGCCCCCAGGTCAGTGTCGTTGATGTGGTCACCATCCCAGCCGAGAACAGGTCGGCCACCACCATGCGAAGATTCTCATTTGTGAAGCTGCTCTCAGGGTTCCCTTTGGCCTGGGTCAGGAGGGGAGGTCTCAGGCAGGGTCAGAGGAAAGCACCTGGGCCCATAACCTGCTCACACAGGACTAGACACCCCGCCCCCCCACCCCCTGCTCTAGGAACCTCCATCCACCTCCCACCCCACGCTGGGCAGCCGTCCTCACCTTCTCCACCTCGTCCAGGAAGGCATCAGTCAGGTCCCGGGGCGGCTGGGTCCGGTCCCGGGTCACCTGGTGCTCGGTGATCAGCCCATCCAGCAGGTCCATGAAGGCCTTCAATCCAGAGAACAACTTGCTGGCCAGGCCAGGGATGCGCAGGAGGACTGGGACCACGTTCAGCATCTGTGACACCACATGAGGAGCTGGGGACCTTTCCAGATGCCGGGGTAACCCAGCTGCAGGTAGGTGCCAGGGACCTCCAGGAGGATCCTGCCTATCTTAGCTCTTTGGCCCCAACCTGGACTGTCCATTCATCATCTGCAACACAAATCTGCCTCCTCGGAGTCCTTGTGCACAGAGAAGGGTCTCCTCCAGGAAGCCTGCCCCGCCTGCGTCACCCACCTCTTTGCGCTCCCAGGACCCCCGCACCTCTCTCAGGAATCCAGAGTCCTCCTTCAAACCAGTCTCCACCATTTCCAGGAGCTTGAGGAAGTTGGGGTCGTTGTACTCGAAGCGGCGCCCATGTGTGAGGCAGGAGATCACATTGGTCACGGCTTTGTTCAGATGGATTTTGGGGCTGAAAGGGCGTCCTAGAGGGACAGTGTGGGTCACAGGGTACATCCGGGCCCTGCTTCCTCTGCCTGCCCATCCCTTGACCATCAGTGGCTCTTCTCACCATGCTCGGCTTCAAAGACGGCGCAGAGGCAGGCAGCCTCCTCGGTCACCCACTGCTCCAGTGACTTCTTGCCCAGACCGAAGTTGCGCATGGTGGACACGGAGAAGCGCCTCTGCTCGCGCCACGCGGGTCCATAGCGCGCAAGGATCACGCCTGCGGATGGGTGTGTGCAAGGGGGTTTGTGGGCGGGGCCGGCCAGAGCGAATCACGTCCACCCACAGCAGTGTCGGCCCCGCCCCTAACTGGGTCCTCCCTCTCCACTTCAGCATCCCCGCCCCCATGGCCCCATCTCCATGACCTCATTGGCTGGGCCTGACCTCAGCCCCACCTACACTGACAAGCAGGTCAAACACCCAGGCTCCTCGGGAGACCTGTGATGTTACCTGGGCCGTAACCTTAGGAGGAGCCCTGACTCCATTCCGCTCACAAATGCCCCTGGACACACCCTGCCCGCACTTCACCGCATCCCTCGGTCACCCCTCCCCTTTCCTGCCTCCTTGAACTGAACTTGAACTCACTGGTGTACTCTCTGGGGGTCATGCCCGCCCCCTAAGTAGAACTGTTTCCCTGGCCCCCTCACCACCCACCGGCTGGGACTGCTGGGCACCCCATTTAGGTCCTGGTGGACTGGACTGCCTGGGCCCCGACATGCCCCAGGTGGGAGATTACCCTTTCTCACCCGGCCAGTGACCTTGCCTGGGGACACGCCTCTTCCTAGCTCTGACCCCTGCTCAGGGACAGGGCGTTCTTCCAGCCTCCCATCCACGTCCACCCCAGGCTTGTTTCTCTGGGCACCTCTCTGCACTGGCCTTGCCAGCTGCGCTGTGTCCCATTTGTTCAGTCTTTGTCACTGGAGGTCCAGCCCCCTTCCTTACTTGCCTTCCGAGTTTGCCCCGAAACCCAAGTGCTCATAGACTGGCGAAGGTGGGCGGTCAGCCGTGTCGTCGTTGCGGACCACCAGAGCCTCCCGCACGGCCGCCAGCCCGTTGACGACGACCACAGGTGTCCAGGCCAGCTGCAGGCTGAACACGTCCCCGAAGCGGCGCCGCAGCTGCAGGCCGAGGACCAGGTGGCCATCAGGCTCTGACTAGCACTAACTAGCTGACCCCCTGGGCCTCTCTCAGGGGATCAGGAAAGAAATCTGGCCTGTGTGACTTGAAGCTCACACCTCCAGATTTGTAACTTCACCTGGGACCCAAAGTCTAGCTCCAATTTTGCAAGTCATCCAAGTGCCCTGAGCCCAGTTCATCTTACAGCTAGACAATGGAGACTCAGAGGCGCAGAGAGGGAGGTCCAAAGTCCATGGAAGAGATTAGAAGCCCGTCCCACCCCCAGTCAGGGTCACTCAGGTCTTCTCTCCCAAGCTCATGGGGTAACTTACGCACACAGTGCTTGCCTAATTTTCCTCTCATCCACTAGCTAGTCCTGCTGAGTCCTTTCTACCCCACCTCCTGGCCTCAGGCATCTCCATTCTCTCCCCAAGATCTACCTACCAATCCCTGCCTCCGGCCCCCAGAACCTCCACCTCCAGGAAGCCTCCCTAACCTACCCTGTCTTCTGGATCACCTCCTTTGGCTTCACTCACCACCTCTGTCCAGTGCTCATGGGACAGCCAGGTCTCTGGCGCCCCAGGACCACCTGACTCACCTGGCCTAAGCTGTAGGGCAGGTTTTCAAAGTCCAGCTGCAGCATGTTGCCCACCACTGGCAGAGGCATGGGGCCTGGCGGGTAGCGGGCAGCCCAGCGTGAGCGCCTGTGCATCAGGTCCACCAGCAGCAGGAAGATGGCCACAGCCACGGCCAAGGATGTCAGGGCCTCCCCAGTCAGCAGCCCCATGGTGGCCTGAGTTCGTTTGCTGGGGTGGAGGAGGCTCTTCACACCTGGCACCTCAGACTATAAACTAGGCTCCTAGGAGCAGACCTGGTGCCTACACCTCCTTTCACATGCCGGCATCCTTTTATAAAGGGACAAGGAATGCCCTCACTCTTCTGGAACACTCCACCAATGAACATTTGTACCGCCTCCAACAGCAAGGGAGGAGCCAAGCTCTGCCAGCCTCAGAGTATTCCCTTCTCCTGCCCTCTAGGGTGCGGGTATGGACCTAGAGGGCACGTTCATTCTCTCCCCGATCCTTGCACCCTAACTTCCTAGTTCTGTAGGATCCTGCAGACATCTGGGCTTCAGGGTGGACACCTCGTACTCTCATCCTTTCCCAAGTGTCATGTGATGTGTAAAATCTGGTCTCCTGGATGGTCTTTATCTCACTCCCACAGGCTATAACCCAGAGTGGTCTCTACTCTTTGGTTTGCTACTGCTGCTTGCCTGGGGCCGAGATGTATGTTAAGGGGTCATGGGGAGAAGGAAAAGGCTCTCAGACTCTTCCCTCTCTTCACACTGTGCAGGTCTCACATAGTATAGTAGAACAGTCTACACCCCCACACCCCCACCCTCTTCGACACATTTCCACACAACCCGGAAACAACTCCACATTACCAGTGACACATACACTAACCACTCACACACATACATGCCAACCCTAAATAGGGTGAGACTTGCCCGTTTTGACTGAACCACCAGGAAGCTCTGAATAGGATTCTGCACTTAGAGTAAGCTTTTATTTATGTTCTCTGATCTCTGTCATTTATCTGTACCATAAGCTGCTGGCTTTTCCTGGAAAACACACAGGTGGAAATCCAGCGAGATGAGGCGATTTCTTCACATAGCACAAAGTGGTTAAGTGGACTCCAGGGCCTCCCACTTGCCAATCCTGCCCCCACAACTCCCACAGCCTCACCCCTCTCTCCCTTCAGACTCCGAGAAGAGGTGCCAGCCCAGATACAAGCCATGCCAGTGACTAGTGCAGCAAAGATGTCTCCAGAGCTAGAAGAGTCCTAGCAGGGAACCACCACACTGACTGGGCAAAACCCTGCCCCCAGGACTGACTCCTTCACCAGTAAGTTAGGCTGACTGACATCAAGCAGCCAAGGCCAAGGCCCACAGGAATGTGAGCATGTGGGCACCCATGGAAGTGACATTTCTAGACCATGAGGGTGGGTATAGGTGGGACAGCCCCAGTTAGCTGCAGTCCAAGCTCTCATCCTGTAAGCACTGGCGTGTCCTGGGGTCCTCAGCTCCATCTGACCAGGTGACCTCTGAATTGCCTCAAGCCCTCCAGATTGAGATGGTCTCTGCTGCTTGTTGGTCTTCGATAATGTGGAAGCCGGACTCCACCTTTCAGAGTTCTCACATACCCTCTCTCCTGCGATGCCTTTGCAGAGACTGCTGGGACCGTTTTCAGTTTACCATCTTTCCTGTCTCAACCTGCAAGACTTGGGATTGTTTACCTGTGTGGAGTCTCCCAGTTATGTTGGGTGCTGGCTGGGTCCTAAGGAGAAAAGTGGTAGGTCCCTGTCACCAGGTGCCTGTGAATAGGAAAAGGCCACAAGACTGTGCATGTGAAACCAGGAGTGCCTGAGTTGCTCAAAGGGTCGGGGGTGTACAACAGGCTGGGGAAGCCCAGGCTGCTCAGAGGGTCTGGGGTGTGGACCAGGCTGGGAAAGGTCTTTTTTGGGGAGGTTTCCACCTTTAACATCATTCAACGGATCAGGAGAGTAAAGACCCTGGTCACCCACGTGGCCTCAGCCAACTAGTCAAGTCTCCTGGCAGCTCTTGTCTAGGGGCTGTCACTGAGAGGCCTGAGTGTTCATCCAGAACCATGGTATATTTACCTTTTGCTTGTTGGGGTGTCATACCCTCACCAAGCCCAGCCTCCCTAACAGGTGTGTGAAGGCCCATCTGCACTGATATCTGGGCTCTGCGGACTGCAGGAAAGCCTCTAATAGCAAGGCCAATGCCCTTCCAATCACTGCACTTGCAGTGTCCACTTAGCACTAGTGTGCAGGCCTAGTTCATTCTGCGAAGAATGTGGCCCAAAGATTGGAGGAAGATTCATCAATAATCTACATTATGCAGATGTCTCAATCTTGAGGACTGAAAGTGGACTTGAAACACTTGCTGCAGAAGATAAAATATAACTTGGAATATTACATCTCAATGTCAAGAAAGCAAAAATTCTTACACTGGACAGGCAACATCATGATAAATGGAGAAAGGACTGAAACTGTCAACTTCATCTTACATGGATCTACAATCAACACCCTTCGTACCAGCAGTAAGGAATTCAGGAGATGTACTGCACTGGCAACTATGCAGTTAGGGATCTCTCTAAACTACTGTGGAGTTAACAATGTCCTTCTGAGGACTAAGGTGCCATCTGATTCAGGCCATGGTCTTTCCAATCACTTGCTATGCATCTGAGAGCTGGGCAATAAATAAGGATGACAGAGAATTGATACTTTTGAGCTGTGGTATCGAAGAAGAGTAGTGAACATCCATGGACTGCCAAAGAACAAACAGCTATGTCTTGAAGAACGTGCCACCACACTGCTCTTAAGCAGCAAAGGTGATAAAGCTTCGTCTCATACTTTGGGCATGTTGCTTGGAGGGGCAACTCCTTGGAGAGGGACATAACGCTTGGAAAGGGAGAGGGTCGGCGAAGGAGAGGAAGACCCTTGACCAGGTGGATTGACATGTTGACTGCTGCAACGGGCTCTAGTGTGCCAGGATGGCACAGGACAGGTCAGGGTTCCAATCTGTTGCTTATCGGGTAGCTTAGTTGTACTCAATGGTACCTAAGAACAACAACAAAAACACTGCCTTCGCATTTGATCTGGAATCTGTTTTATTCAGTGGTGGTGATAGGAAGCCAAGCCCAGTAGGGAACGGAGTGCCTCCCACCACATCTGAGCAGGTCCTGGGTGGCTCACCCGGCAACCACACATTTTCCACCGAGTAGCGAGAAATGGACCACAGACTCATGCAGCCTGCCACCTGTGAATTCTCAAAGTGATGAACACACAAGGATCCATCTAGAAGTGCTTACTTCTACTCCTCGAAATACCTCCAGTGTTTCTGCTCTTGAAAACAAAGTCCATCAATATTACATTCGTTTGTCATGACCTTTAAAGTGAACACTGACTGGGATCATGTCCTTGCATAGGCTATGGAGGTCCGACTGTCCCTGACGTGGCCAGTGGCTGGGAGTTTGGTGTCCTGGTGACTACCTTTCTATAGGCTGGGGACCACTCACTGAGGCCAGAGGGCAGCCTCTGCAGTAGGAAGAGGAGGTGGTTCATTTTACAGCAAACAAAAAAAGGAAACAAGGTTAAAATGAAGTTTATTATTTTTTGGATTTTTTTTTTTTTTAAATAAAACTGTTTGTGAAACAGCTATTTTATCCCCACGGCAGAGTGACCCCTGAAAGATGCACTAACCCCTTCTTAAGGCCTTAACAAGATTTTTTTTTTGTACTTTTTTCTTTTTTTAAAACTCAGATATTTAAAAATTATACAATTTACAAAACAAAACAAAACAACGTAAGAATCATGTAGGTAGGGGTTGCCCAAGCGACAAGGCCCCCTTTTCCTTTATAAAAATGAAGCAAAAAAGCAAGCAGGGTGCAGGGTGCTCCTGGCCGGCAGGACCCACGGAGTCCTGCACTGAGGGCTCTGGTCCGGCAGGGAGGGGGCCTTTCCTCCAGGCCCACAGTGGGTGCAGCGGCCTGAGTGTGCTTGGGACACGGCCCTGTGGCCAGTCACCCCTTGACCCTGCTGGCCAGTCCTAGTGAGGATCATGGGTTTGCCAGCCACAATGACTCAGGACTTGGCCATGACCTTGGGGTCTCTGCCAATTTTACGCCTTCCCCCAAAAAAGGGAAAAAAAAAGGAAAAGGAAAAAAAAAAGATAAAAATTTAAAAAATAATAAATAAATAGTGTTTCTGGAAATGAAAAATTTATTTGTGTTTAAACATCATTCCCACTCTTGAAAACACGGACCTTCCCCACTCCCCTCCCCCCAAACCTCCCTGCTTGGAGATTCTAGCGACATAGGGTGGCTGGGTGCAGCTGGGCCGGACCCCCTGGGTCGGTGCAGAGGCCTAGACCAGCCACACACCTGCCTATGAGATGAGTTTGTTCAGGTCAATTTCACATTTGAATTCATTGTCATTGGAACAAATTTGGAGCTTTTTAACTAGGTAATTTTAAAATAGAATCAAAGGGATAGCGCACCTTTCATTTAAACAAAGTCTTTCCAGACTAAAAATAGATTTATATATATATATTTTTTATCCCTCCCTTTTAGCTCCCCCCACCCTTCTCCCATCTTCCCTCCCCTCCCCCCTCCCCCACATTGTCACTATGGAGATTGTGTCCATGGAAACAGCCATTCCAACTTCTTGGGTCTCTTTGCTGTGGTGGCGCTTGGTGTGATGTAAGAACCAGGAAGAATGCTGGCACGGCAGGCACGTGGGGTGGGGTGGGGGGCTGCGCAGGGGGCGGTTTCCATTCCATCACGAGTGTCCACCACATCTCATCTCCACAGTCTCACCTGGAAGACAGGGGCCAGGTGCTGAGAGCCCAACTCGACAAAGTGGTGGCACTGGGCTGGGCTCTGCTGGGCCCTGCCCTGGGCACAGTGCTCAGTGTCTCTGAACATGTGCCATAATCAACGCCCTGCACCGCTGGCACCAGGCTCTTCCCAGAATTCAATGTGAAAGCCAGGCAGGCTAGTGGCGCAAACAAGCAGTTCAGGGTGGTGACACAGGGATGCCCCTCAACAGAGGTGGCTGGGGTCAGGACATACCACCCAGCACAGTGAGATAGCGTGTACCCTGGCTGAACCTTTAGGTCCTGCTGGTGTCCAGTGTGGGCCCTGGGCCGCTGCCTGGCACTGGCTGGCCTGAGGAAGTTTTCTGCTTTCGCCATGGCTTACTCACAGTCCTGACAGGGGATGCCAGGATGGCCTTGCCTTGTGGGACAGCACATGAAGGGCAGGAGCTCAGACAAACAAGGGTGGGTACATACTGAGGTGAAGGGTCCAGCCTGAATGTATGGGATGCTGCCCTGTCTCTGTTTCTCCCCGTAAGCCTAGACGTGGGACACTCGCTGTGCTACTCCAAACTCCAGCTCTCCATCACGGGAAAAGAACAGGACACCACCACCCTAGAGCGGGGCTCAGACCTCTCCTTTACTGCACACAGAGATTGGGCTTCCAAGACAATAGAAACCAAGTAACAACTCTGTCCCCCTAGCTAGGTTTTCAGGGTACTGCTCAAGACTTCCTCTATTCCTCAAGGTCATTTACAGAATGTGACTCTATACCCCCCAGAGGACCAGGAGGTAGGGGGGCTGTGGCAGAGCCTGCCCAGTGCAGGCAGGGGACATAGAAGAGGGCCACTCAAGCTACTGCATTACCCCGAAGGCTGATGGGAGGGAGGAGGTGCAGGCATCACTGCACACACTCCATGCTGATCACTCCACCCAGGCC
Source organism: Elephantulus edwardii (assembly GCF_000299155.1). Lineage (NCBI taxonomy): Eukaryota > Metazoa > Chordata > Mammalia > Macroscelidea > Macroscelididae > Elephantulus > Elephantulus edwardii. Next base: position 2,381,976 of record NW_006399836.1, on the reverse strand, counting down.
TCGCTCCCTGGAAGAGGAAGGAGAGGGGGGCCATTGTGAACTCCCCTGTCATTACTTCTGATCTAAATAACGCCCCCACAGCTGACCTTGCATGGGACACGCAGTGCTGAGGACAGAGCTGGGAGTCAGTTAAACCTACTGAAGAAACAAACCCAGGTTCAGAGCTCATGTTCTTGAAGAAAAACAGCCACAATCTTTGATCCTCGAATTACTGATGGGAAAGATGGATCTACCTGTTGGTCTTGACTTAACACCAATGAACAACAACCACTACAGAGAAAAGCAGGAATGTAAACCCACTGTTGTACACAGTCCTGACTCCCAGCAACCCTGCAGGACACAGTGCACCTGCCTGCAGTGTTTCCAAAGCCATCAATATTTACACAAGTAGATAGTTTCTTTGGAGGGATGAGCAGTTGGTGGGTTCAAACAGCAGACTTTTCAGTTAGCAGCTGAACCCTTCAGCCCCTAAGCTGCCTGTGCTCTTGGAAAGGGAACATTTTTGCTATTAGGTGCCAATGAGTTGTGATGACTAAGCCTCGTAGCTCTCCTGTGAATGACGATCTGCACCAGCCTCACCATCTCGTTATGCCAAAGCACCCTGTTACACTCACATGTCAATTTATCTCTCTCATCCTCCCATGATGTCCTTTTCCAAGGACTGACTGGCCTCTCCTGACAACATGCCCAAAGTATGTGAGCCATCCGGCCTCTGAGGAGCACCTTCGTTGCACTTCCTCCAAGAGAGACCCCTGTACTGGCAAAGACACCATCACCAGCCAGGCAGACTAGCCCCCAGGCTGGGTGCTCCACCTCCTGTCATTATCTCCCCCTCGTGAGCATGTTTGTTTTATGACAACTCTATGTTTGCTTGTTTTACAGGTACAGCACTTCTCTGTCTGTTTGCTGTACTGCAGAAATGGCTTGTATGCTGCTAGTTTTTGTTCTATGGGTTTTTTAATAGGGCCCAAAAACTGAGTCTTGTCAGGGAGGCGATGGTGCCAAGGGGGATAGGCTTGGACCTGTGTGGTCCCACACGGCTGGAGCAAAACCTGAGGTCCTCTGTTTGAATAGAAGCAATTTCTGACTGACACGGGCTGAGGTGAGCTGCCTGTCCCCATCCCAGAGCAGCAAGTTTCCTGTTTCATCCCTCCCTTGATCACACCCTGCTTTCTCCCATAGTGCTCCAGAGGGCAGGGAAAGAGGTTCTGTGTGGTGTGGAGATCGTCTACCAGCAGTGTCCACAGATGTACGCCGAGGCAGCCGTGACCACAGCTGGTACCACCATCACTGCTGAAATCAGAGGCTAAAGGTAACTAAATATGACTAAGTCTTTGAGAGGATTTCCTTCTTTTGTACTTCTGAGAAGAAAAGGAGCTTTCAAATAATAAAAGCTGGAGAAGAAAAACACAGAATAAACTTCATGGATGCAACAGATGGAAAAGACTAGAACCAGGGAAAGAGCGGCTGATGGAGATGTGGGGCGTCCCACCAGTCAGGTGCGATCCACCTGCAGGACCACCTCACGGCAGGTCCACTTGGCAGCTTAGTCCCCAAGGGCTGATGTGGGGAACAGAGAAGCTGACCCTAGCAACCGTGCAGAGTTTTAGCAGGCATTTCTGGGAGGAGAGAGGCGACATCTCCACTACTTTACTGCAGGCAGTCTGGGGCGTGAGGGACATGTGGGGACACGGCTGCTCCGGTCTCTCCCACATCGTTAGCCTGGTGGTACAGCCGGGGGCCAGCGCATGGCCGGACTCACCTGTGCTTGCTGTACTCTCCATTCCCATGAGCACACTGCCCCCCTCACCCCCGCTCCGACTGCTCTGTGCTGAGGCTGCCTTTCGCGGTCTTGTTCTGCAAGGGGGGGAGAGGGCAAGGGAGGGGAGGCTGCCGGCCAAGCCAAGAGGAGACGAGACAGCAGGATAGAGTGGGAGCCAGGAGGGCGGAGGTCAGGAGGGGAGTGCACACGGAAACGAGAGAGAAAGAAGAGTCAATATTGAGTGACAAACAGGTGATACTCAGAGTTTCTGAGGCAAAACACAATCATTAAAAAAAAAAAAAAAAAAAAAAGGAAGTTCCAAAAACAAAGACATCTATATTAAGTGAAAATGAAAGTCCTGTTGTCCACTTTTAGAAAAACAGAGAAGCATCTTTTCAGGAACACTCTGGAGGGCTAGCCTTTGGGAGGACCAGCTTCCAGTACTTTCTTGCCCTAACTGGAGGACGCAGACTGTGAGCAGCTGGCGACCACAAGGTGTCAGTGTGACCTCAGCCATAGGAGCGGTGTGGCCACAGAACAGGAGATTCTGCATCCCCTCCACACAGCTGGGGGCTGCTGTCCCTTCTCAGCAGCCAGCTCTCCAGGGAGACCACAGACATCACACCCTAGTCACCACCTTTCCACCCGGAGAGCTCCCTCGCAGCCCTGGCCCCAGCTCTATTCTCAGTCTGGGGAAATGGCCATGCTATGGACCAAGTTTACATGTACATCATAAACTGGAGTTCCATCAAACCAAAACGGGCTCCAGTTTGATCTCTTATTTCTCCAATGAAGAAGCAAATGGTCCTACAACGAGTGTTGGCCCAGACGTGGCCCCGCAGGACCAGCCTCTCCACTCTCTCAGGGCCCAGGGCAGGCAGCTGACATGCCAATTCTCCAATGCCTGGTTTCTGGATTTTTCTGGAACTGCTGCCTTGATGCCCAGCCCTGCTGAGGGTACATGCTCTTGAGCTTCTGACTCACCTTGTGCTTGGGGCACCTCAGCGAGAAGTTGTCCTCATGTAGCAAACAATCTGCAAAACAGAGGGGACAGTCAGAGGGCTGCCTAGGCCCAGCCAACAGGGTCTGGCAAGGAGACAAGAGGCCTCAGAGGTGATTCTGTGAAGAGAGACACTGGTGACCCTAAATAAACAGTGATATCTCACTCAACACGATGGTGTCTCACACAAATGAATGGTTCAGAGCAAGTGACAGCAGGGGGGGGAACACTCATGGTACAAAACTGCTTCAGAAGCAAGACACACAAATGTGCAAGTACAATCCTAACAATAAAATCTACCCTTGTACAAAAGTGGCTCTGTACTGAAAGGCAACATCACGATGGATGGAGAGGCGACTGAAACTGTCAACAACTTCATCCTGTGTGGATCCGTAAATAACACCCTTGGTATGAGCAGCCAGGAATTAAGGAGAAAGTCTGCAGTTAGGGACCTCTCCAAATTACTGAGGAGTGATGTCAGTTTGAGGACTAAAGTGTGTCTGATTCAGGCCATAGTCTTTCTGATTAGTTGCTATGCATCTGAGAGCTGGACAATGAACAAGGATGACAGAAAAGGAATTGACGTCTTTGAGCTGTGGTGTTGGACAGCCAAGAGAATGAAGAGACACGTGCTAGAGACGGTGCAGCTGGAGTGTTCTTTGAAGGCAAGAATGATGAGGCTTTGCTTCACATACTTCGGGCATGTTACTTGGAGGGGCTATTCCTTGGAGATGGCTATGATGCTAGGAAGGGTGGAGGGTCAGCGAAGGAGAGGAAGACCCTCAACTAGGTGGACTGACACAGTGACTGCCATAATAAGCTCTTGTGTGTCAGGAAATGTGAGGATTGCACAAGATAGAACAGGGGTCAGATCTTTTTGTTCATTGGGTCACTATGAGTCCACTTGATGGTACCCAACAACAACAATAGGTAGGTTAAGAGGAAGACAAGTGATTTTGATTTTATTTTTTGTATTTTCTTTAGTTCCATGATGAGATGGTATTATTTTAACAATCAAAACCAATCTTTAATAAATGCTTTTTAGGGGGAGCTCTGGTGGCCTAGTGGCAAGAAGTGGCAACTACAATTCCAGAGGTGCACGGTTCGAATCCACCAGATGCTCTACCGGGGAAGGAGGGGCCATCTCCTCCTGTACCAGTCAGATCTGATTTGATGGTACACACACACAAAAATAATAAAAAAATGCTTCTTAAAACTTCAATTCTAGGTCAAGCTCATCTAATGCCCCATTTCATCAGATCTGTGCAGGGCTCTTAGGTCAGGTGATGAGCTGGCCTGGAGGCGGCTCCTGGCCCAGGGCTCCAGGAGAGGTGCCAGCATCAACCTGGCAATAATACACTGTAAACTCCATGAGTGCGCCATCAGTCCTCAAGGGAAGTTCTGGCGCCCACGTGGCAGTTAGCGATCAGCCCCAGGGGACCAGGACATACCTCTGTCTGGGATGAGAGATACCTGTGGCACTGGGTACAAGATGGGGCAGTGACACATCAAAGGCTCTTTTACCACGTGTCTTCCAGGAGGGAGCCGGCTCACTGCAGAGGGCAGCCATGGGCTCACCCTTGTTACACTGACCGTTACTCAGGTTTAAAGTGAGATCCAGACCACCAGACCAGCAGTCTTACCCACAGGCTTTAAGTCAAACAGCACTGAGAAAGGAAAGGTGGGGCCTGAGTCAGTACCGGTGCCCTGGATAAACAGGACTGGCCAAAGCCACCTGACTCACAGAGTCCAGCACAAGGACTTGGCAAGTCATTCCAGAGCCCCGGGTCCCTCTCCTGCCCAGCAGATAGCATGGCAGTAAATGAAATGTGTTAATTTAAAACCCACGAGTACAGAGCGTGACCAGGACTCCCGCTGCTCCAATCTGCCAGAAGAGTTTAGAAACAGCAGGAGCCGCGCTTGGCCCAGGAAGCATGCTCCATACCTGGGCCTCGGGAACACTTCTTGCTAACTCAGCCTCTGGTTTGGGCCAAGGAGAAATAGCAGAGAACGTGCACCACAGGGCTTTATGGAAATGACAATGGCCCCGGTGTCCTCCTCACACAGAATGAGGACCAGCCGTGGTGAACAGGCAAACACATAGAAAGTTAGGGACAGGGCTTCCTCAGTCACAAGCAGAAAGGAAAGACAATAATGCAAGTACACAGCAAAGGTTTCTGGAAAAGAAGACTGCTCTTCTAGAAAGGGAGGCCTCCTAAACATTTGTCGGACACAGGGCCCATCTTCCTAGCAACTAGTGGATGATGCAGAGACAGGTGTTGACAGATGTTTCTCTGTTCTCAACAGGCATAGTGAGCTGACCTGGTGAGCCCGTACGTAAGCTAAGAGCCCTCCACCCCCAAAACTCTGAAAAAATGTACAGCTGACTGATATATGGCCAGACAAAGGCATGGTCTCAAAGCCGTGATGGTATCTGCTGGCTAACCCTGCAGCGTCAGGGGGGCCCAGCCGCATTTCTGCTCAGTGACATCAAAGCAGGTGCCTCGATGGATGTTCTTACAGGCTGAACGGACCCAGGAGGCAGCCACATCCACGAGAACTCTCTGCTCTCCGTTCTGAGAGTGAGGCAGGCAGAGCATGCTAAGCACCTCATTACAAGCTCCATGGAGCGAGTGCACTGAGCCAGCACCAGCTGAAGAAGGATCAGCGGAGAGGAGACACGCACGACCCGAGCAGAGCCTAGACCTGTGTCTGCCTTGGAAGGAGCAGCACGGAGTAGCTACGATGACGATGAAATGGGCTCAGCTCCAGCGCAGGGCAGGGAAGCTGCTGGAGCTTCAGAGAAGCCCTGAAACAAAGATTCGGTTTCCATGGCAAAATCTTTAGATCAAAGTTTTCTCTGAGAAATTGGTAGCTCTTTAAAGACAGAGAGGAAGATGTTAAACTATTCCTCACTTCACATATGACCCAGGTGTCAGAGATGGGGACTCTTCAAGCAGCAACTTATTCCTGCACAATTCCAAAAAAAATGTAGTCAGCAGCCCTGTTCCTCACAACAAAGACAGCACCAAAGAACTGGGGAGGTCTGGTGGGGAACAGATATCTGCTCCAAAGTGGCGCAGGTCTAAGCCACTGGGACACATCATCACAAAAACCACAGAGTGCCCAGGACTTGGTCACCTCTGAAGCAACTCTGGTCCCAGCTTTCCAAACAAGGAGCAGTGGCCTGGTGCTGGCACTCAGCCATTCACTTCTGACAGATAGCGCTAGCATCCACACACACAGGCAGTCAGAGAGACCCAAGACAGGAGCGACAAATACCACTGCATTTCAGAGTCAACCAAGAAGGCTGTATGCGTGTGCGTCCTTGAGCGGGGTGGGGACTTCAGAGTCTGCCTGAGCGTCACCTAGTGGATGTGAAACCTGTGCTATCTAGCCACTAATCACTTAAATTTCGCTGCCGTGAATTTAAGTAAAATAAAAAAAAAAAATTCCTCATCTGTACGAGCCACACAGTGCTCCATGGCCAGAGTGGGCTGGACAGCACCATGGACAAAGTTCCTGTGACTACAGAAAGTTCTAGAGGGCAGCAGAGAGCCACCTCCAACATGGCCAGCTCAACGTCAAGAAAACAAAGATTCTCACCACTGGGCTAACTGGCAGCATCAGGATGGATGGTGAAGAGATTGAGCTTGTTCACAGCTTTAGTTTGCTTGGCTCCACAGTCAGGAAATCAAAAGACGTATTACAATGGGAAAGTCTGCTGTTAGGGACCTCTCCAAAGTACTGAAGAGCAATGGTATCACTCTGGAAACTAAGGTGTCCTGATATAGGCCACTGTCTTCGCAATCACTTGCTATGTGTCAAGAGAGCTGGACAGTGACTAGGGAGGATAGAAGAATTTATGCCTTTGAGCTGTGGTGCTGGAGAAGAGTACTGCATATACCAGGGACTGCTAAGAAAACAAACAGGTTCATCCCGGAGAGGGTTAAACCAGGCTGCTCCTTGGAGGCAAGGATTCTGAAGCTTTGTCTGACATACTTTGGACATGTTGCAAGGAGGGACCAATCCTTGGAGAAGGATGTCACACTTGGGAGGGTGGAGGGACAGAGCAGGAGAAGAAGATCCTCTGTGAGTTGGATTGATTCAGCGACTGGGGTAATTGGGGTGGGTGTGTCAGAGACAGTGAGATTGGCACAGGACAGAGCAAGGTTTAGGGCTGTTGTACATAGGGTTGCCATGAGTTGTAGGCGACTCAATGGCACAAAACAAAATGAAATAGACTTGTACTTTAAAGGGCATCAAGAAGTAGAAAGACAATCTACAGAATTGGAGAAAACATGTATAAGCTATTTGATATCAAGACTATACAAGAACTCTGGTGACACAGAGATAGTTAATAGACACATAAAATGATACTCATCATAAAACCACTGTACACCTATTAGGTTGATTATAACAAAAGAGAAATAGTTACAAATGTTAGTGAGGAATGGAAAAACTGGACCCATCATACACTGCTGTCGGAAATGAAAAAGTAGCTACTTTGGACTGGTACAAAGCTCATTCCTGAGTAAAAATATATGCTCACACCAACATTTCTATGTAAATGTTTATAAAAACAAACAAACAAACAAACAAACAAACAAACATACATCAACCAATGAGTACACAAGAAAAGGATGGCCTATCTATCAATGGAATATTACTCGGCAATCACACGTACTAATAATTAAGCAAAAGAAGCCAGTCTCAGAGACCACGTGCTGTAGGACGCCATCTAGAGGGAATGACCAGAAGAGGCAAATCCAAAGGATTAAAGGTCAGTGGATCCTGAGGGACAGGAGACGGGCGGGAGAGAGGGGTTCTAGTGTGTAGGGAGTCTTTTTAGGGGTGATAAAATGTTCTAAAATTTACTACTGTGTATAATTTTGTGAATGTACTAAAAGCCAATGAACCGTGTATTTTAAACAAGTGAATTGCATACGTGAATTATCTCAACCTGTCCCATTTAATTTCCTTTTTATCATCCTTTTTGCATTCCTTTAAAACTTAGAAAAAGAGTCAGGAAGGGGGAGGGAAGCCCCCAAAACAAACTAACAAGAAGTGGAGAGGGGAGAGAAGGAAGGCGCACATGCTAGGCTCTAGGATGCCCTCTGCACAAGGCCTGTGGCCTCTTACCTGCGTCAATGGCACACGGGTAATGGTACTGGAAGGAGCAGCCTTTGTTGTAGCAGCCCAAGGTGGCACCTGCCTCCTGGCAGTGGGAACATTTCTGAAAGGAAGAAGTCAGAAATGTCAGTATCCTGTACTCACCTCCTCTGTGCATATTCCAGGCCCCACTAGATAGAATTTAGCACACTTCTCTGTGGGTAGTCTGTGGTAGCAGAAAGAGACAGTCAACTGCTAATTTCCATTTACCAACTACAGCATGGAAATGATCCAGCAACCACCTATGAGGTCAGAACCAGGGCTTTGGGCAGGCTGATGCTCTACTTAGAACCTGTCCTTCTACCCTGGAAAACACAATCAGAATCTATGGACCATCAGGAGAACAAACAGGTTTGTCCTGGAGAGGAAGAAACCAGGCTCCTCTTTGGAGCCAAGTATTCTGAAGCTTTGTCTCACATACTTTTGGATGTTAAGAGGGACAAGTTCTTGGAGAGTGACATCATGCTTGAGAGAGTAGAGGGAAAGCACAAGAGATAAAGACCCTGGATGAGATGGACTGATTCAGTGACTGGGGTAGTGGGGGTTGGTGTGCCAGAGACAATTAGGTTGCCTCAGTATACAGCAGGGTTCACAGCTGTTTGGCAAAGGATCACTATGCGTCACAAACGACTCAAAGGCACCTAACAACAGGAAGGTGATTATTCTTACAGATCATCAGGTACTCAGGAGAATGATCAAAGGGTCTTGTTACAATGTAGATTCTGATTCACTGTATCTGGATGGAAGGTAAAAAGTCTTAGCAAGGGAGTACAACAGCTGGAAGCCCTGGACAGAACATCAGTGGAGACAAGCTCTCTCATAGCATGTGGTGGATGGCAGAGGGAAGACCCCAGGCCTGCCATATATTTCTGCTGACCACCCATTCATACTTTTGCTTCATTTCTCCTTAGTCTGAGCTGCCGTTAGATCCTGTCTGTTTCTATAGTGGAAGTCTGGGGTAGTAGAGGGTAAGATAGTAGATTTATATATAAACCTTCTTGAATTAAAAGTGGAATTGCTTTCTAGTTCTTATATTTGTAAGATTTTATTTTTACTTTTGATCTACTTACCCTAAATGTCCAATACAAGTACACTTTCCTTTTCAGAAAATATGGGCTTCTGTGTGCAGAACTGTATTTTTATACATTCAATCCTATTTTAAATGCACTAGGAAACTTGCCATGAATTTCTAGCTAAATGAAAAATTATCCTTTAATTGTGATGCTCCTTATATGGTCAGGTTTTCTTAAGTGGGGCACATCTCTCGCTCCCTCTCAGAATTCCGGGAGTGCTCCTGCTGTTGGCATATGAACTACATGTGTGGAAAAGCTTTACAAAATCCAGGTGCTCGGCATACACAGGGGCTTCTGCCAGAGCTGCAGGCTGGACTGCCACTTTGGCTATTTATTGCTTCCCCAGAGCTGACTTTCAAAAGCAGACCTCAGGAAGTCTGTGCTCTGCCCCCCTTCCACAGTACGCTCCCAGGAAGGGCAGCCCCTCAGGCTGGCCTCACTAAATGTCCACTGACTATCAAAAACTTGATGATCAATGCTCAATGGATCTTGGAATTGTCCGATATCTGTTAAAACATGATTCTATAAATTTCAACCAATCAGAGTCTTTTTTGAGCTTCTTAGACTTTCTGTAGGCAGAGCGCCCTGAAATAAAAAAGCAGGTGGACTGAAGTCATCCAGGGCTCCTCAGAAGAAAAATGGGCAATCTCTTCTGGTATGACTCACAGCCTCTGAACATTTGCAGGAGGGTCAGCAATGTGTCGGTTCCGACACAGCAGCACCACACCACCACCACAGGTTTTCTGGCTTTGAATTCCAGGAGGGTTCTTTTCACTGTGTGAAATACTTTTGGACCCTCACCAAGTGCTACCTGATTGGTTCATCCTACTCCTTCACTAAACTGTTTTAATTAAGAGAGACTCCAGTTTGCTCTCTGACATGTACTATTAATAATTATTTGTACACTGATTAAATTTGACCACACATGGCAGGGCATGGCCAGAAACAATCAGAGGCGAGATGCAGACACAGTGGTAGACAGGTCTCTCTTACGGCCCCACTGCGGTGCCTGGCAGGTCTTCACTCGTTCAGTTCTCCTAATACCCATTCGACTGCTGAGACGCCTGAGGCCCCTCAAGGGACAGTACCCTCCCTTCCTTAGGTCTGGCTGACAGCTTTCAGACACCCCGGAAGGTAATTCCTTTAAGAGGCTTTTCTTACAAAATATAACTAATGGCACAGTACAATTTATGTGGAAAGTGTTAGATGGGAACAGGAACATTTTTTAAAAGTGGAAGAGGTAAAGAGAATTTTTCCTCAACACCAAGCCCTTTGAGTACTGAAAACCAGTAGCCACTTGCCATCTGTTGGCACATCCTTGCCAAGTCATAAAAGCCCACCTGGGTCTTAATTACTCTGTGCCATTGGTGGGCTTTCAGGAGTGGATCTGAGGAACATTTCTGGAAGAGAAGTCTGCAGAAGGAGCTTCTGAGACAATTTTGCCTCTGTGAAAAAATGCCAGAGGGAGCAACAGGTCAATCTATTTTGTGGCATCTATCCTCCTTTTTTTTTGGGGGGTGCATCCCACAAGTGGCAGCTATGGACAAAGCCTCACCTTTGGCTCCTGGGTATAATCATCTCAAGACCACCCCCTCCAGAGCGTTCTGTCACATGACGGGAGACATTTTTCTTGTTGACACAAGAAGAGGCCTCCTATTTGTTGTTCTTTTTTTATCTGTTTAACACATTTTTTAGTTTTTATTTTTTTACTTTTTTATTATTAATTTTAATAAACATTTACAGAGGTTTTGGATTTCCATTCATTCACTGGAGGCCTCCTATTTGAAAGACTGCTGTATTATAGTTAAGAATCTGGGCTCTGGGAGTGAAATAACTGGCTGGCAAGTGATTGTTCCACTTCCTAGCTGTCTGTTCTTGGTAAAATTTGTACCTGTTTCCTCAGTCTGTAAATATGGACTGATGAAAGGCCCCATCTCCTCGGGACATGTTGGTGTTGTGAAGACAGCTCATAGTGATCTTAAGGACAGCATAGGTTCCTAAGCATAGGTGCCCTAATCTGCACTATTCTCACCATTATGGAGACTATGCTGGAGCCCCAAGTTTATAGTCACTCTGCTTAATCTATCTCATTGAGGATCCTGCTCTTTCTCCGGCCCTCCACTGTCCCCAAGCACTGCTCTGACAATGTGCCCAAAGTATGTGAAATGAAGTTTAACCATCCATGTCTCTAAGGAACAGTCTGCTTGCACCTCTAAAACGTTTGTTCTTACAGCAGTGTATGGGATATTCAGTATTCTTTGCCAATACAAATCAAAGGCATCAATTATTCTTTGGTTTTCTTAAACACTGTCCAACTTTCAAATGTATATATTGTTTTTGGATGCAGTCAAGTAGAGTATAACTCATGAATAGCCTACCTGAAGCTTGTCTTATCCTGTGCCAACCTCATTATCTCTGACACACTTGAGCCCATTGCTGAAGTCATCATGTCAATCTGTCTCATTGGGGACTTTCCTCTCCTTCACTGTCCCTCCATTTTTCCAAGCATGATGTCCCTTTCCAAGGAACAGAGCTGCCTAGCTACATGTCCAAAGTACGAGAGATGAAGCTTCGCCGTCCTTGCCCCAAGGAGCTCTCAGCATGCACCTTCTCTACACAATTTCAGTTTGTTCTTTTGGCAGCCCGTGGGATGTTCAGTGCTCTTCTCCAGCACCACAACTCAAAGGCATCAATTCTTCTTCTGTCACCCTTACTCACTGTGCAGCAGGTAAATGGGAAGACTATGGCCTAGTTCAGGCGCACTTTAGTCCTCAAACAGACATCACTGCTTTTCAGCATTTTTCAGAGGTCCTTGGCAGGAGACTTGCCCAGTACAATAGGTCTCTCGATTTCCTGAGTGCTGGTACCAAGGGGGTTGATTGTGGATGCAAGGAAGACAAACCACTGACAATGTCAATCCTTTCTCCATGAAGCAACTGAAAATACCATCACTTGGCTCAGAGACTCCTGGGTCTTTAAACTGACATCTTTACTCTTTAGCACTTTAGAATAGTCCTTTGTAGATGTGCACAACACAACATGTCTTGACAATTGCGGCTAACAGTATTGACTGTGGATCAAAGTAAAAGAACTCCTCAACAAGGTCAATCTTTTTCCCTGGTGACTCTAACAATGGGCTCAAGTGTGTTGGAGATGGTGAGAATGACACAGTTGTGGCAGAACTGTAGCCGACTCAATGGTACATAACAACACTAAATATGATGTGACGTCCATCCTCCTACCACTGGGAACAGCTGGTGGATTCAAACCACATCTTTAGGATTGCAGCACAGGTTCTTAGCACTAGGCCACCACAACTCCACACACGATGTGATGAAGGTCACACGATGTGATGAAGGTTAAATGTGTTAACTCAGGCTTTCAACATTGCCTTCCTCATTAAATGACCAGGACATTTGATGACCTATGTGCCAAGCACACACAGGACACTCTATACAGACCATCTCATGAAAAATCACCCTCTGAGAGGGCCTCACCATCACTGTCTTCTGGCTAGCACAAAGGTGGAAGTAATGAAGGTCACACCTAATGGATGTCTGGTTTCTTCTGGCCCCTGCACTGAGCTCAGAACCAGCCCGTAATGGTTATCTTCACAGAGAGGAAACTATAACCAATAAAATGATGCATGATTTAAAAAACTGGAACTGCATCTACAGGGCCTTGAGATAAGAGATCTCAGGAAGGGGCTAGGCCAGCAATTCCTGAGGGTTCTTGAAGGTCTGCCATATCAGAAGTGGATGGTTGGTTAGTCCTGGTCTAAGCCAGTCTTAGTCTTTACATTACAAACACAAGGAAGAAAGACAAGACCAAAATGGATGTCAGAACAGACTCTGATACCTGCCTTGGAATGAAAAGAAGTGAAAATAAGGGGAAGGAATGCTGAAGTAAGAGAGCCAACGAGAATTTCAAGGGGCAGCTTGAGAAGACAAAGTATTATAATGAAATGTGCAAAGACCTGGAGTTAGAAAAGCAAAAGAAAAGACTACGTTTGGCATTTCTCAAGCTGAAAGACTAGAAAAACATACTCAAATCTTGAATTATAACACTAAAAAATTCCAAAATCTTAAATGAGGCAGGAGGCATCAGAAGACGACGAAGGAATGTACCAAAAAGAACTGGTTGACAGTGAACCATTTCAGGAAGTAGCATATGATCAAGAACTGCCGACAGTACTGATGGAAATTAGTCCAAGCTGCAGGAAGGCACTGGCAAAAATTGAGGTCTCAGGAATTGATGGAATACCAGAGAACAGATATAGCCCTGGAAGTGCTCAACAGTCTCTGCCAACAAACCCCTCTACAACTTGTTATCTTCCATAGTAAGACACTCTGTAGAAAAGACTAAGTATCTAGCAAGTTCAATTTAGTCACACGGGTCCATACAAATGGCGTCTTCCCTTGTGACAGAGAGATGCTATGGGGCTGCTTTGAAGATGGAGGAAGAGGGCACAAGCCAAGTAATACGGGCAGTCTTAAAAACGGAAAAAAACCCCAACTTTACTTCTAGAATTTTTAGAAAAAAAAAAAAAAAAAAAAAAACGGAAAAAAACCCCAACTTTACTTCTAGAATTTTTAGAAAAAAAACACTGCCTTGCTGACACTTGAATCTAACTCAGTGAAGCTTGTGTGGAATTTGCAACCTACACAACTGTAAGATAACAAATCAATATGTTGAATCACTAAATTGGTAGAAGTCACCACGATAGCAACAGAAAAGGAACATAGGAGGGGTTCCTCAGAATCTCTTCAGAGCAGGGACTATTCATTTTCCCCTAATATACGTCAGTGTTACAAATTTCTTCCTCATGAAAACTCAGTTCACTCCTCTTTCCTTGGGGAAATGCTGGCATCACACCACCACTAACATGGAAACTCGTAAATAATCTGGGTCTGAAACGCTCCTTTTATTTGAAGAAACAGTGGCTAGAAGTGACCTGCTGGAGATGAGAGTTAGGAAGTCATCAAATGAGAACTCCAAACCCTTTCCTTCTGAATTGTAATTCCTTCTCTTTTTGTATCAAACCCCACTGCCTTGTCCTCTGTGCCATCAACTCAACTTACCATCCAAGGAGTACTTCCTACGTGGTAAGTGCCGGAGCCAGAATACAAAACCTAGCCTCCTTTTTATCTAGTTTCCTTTTAATCAATACATGTCTACCTCTTACTTTATGTTTTACCTACAAAAACTATCTGCACAATCATTCTCAAATACAGCAAATGATAAAGTCATTGCCTGCACAGTTAAATGGCCTGGATTTTAACTACACTGCTACACCAAGTTGAACAGTCTCGTTTCCTTCCTAGAAGGGGAGGAAAGACTAAGCAATACTACCCCCACTCCACCACAAAGTTACATGGTGGAGCTTCAAGCATGGGTTCTAAATCAAAATACACTTTTCACGTAGCAAAAACCCAATCTTCTCATGATTCAAAAGACTGGATTACTATAGACAAGAATAATGGCTGTTTCCAAACAACTCTAACACATCACGATACCATACACTTCAAAAAGAAACGATAAAAAAAAAAGATAAAATCTAGAATTTTTTTAAGCATGTTTAAATAACAGAAAAGAGGTCAGCCAGCTATGCTGGCCTTTTCACCAGGCCTGGCCACTGCCCGGGCATCAGGGTTCACTGACTGAGGTGAGATGGCACACTGCAGGGGCTGGGAACTCAGGAAACCTCTCTCCTAAAAGACTTAGCCACACTCTGTTGCCAGGCAGACCTGAAGGCCTCAGAGCCACGCACACACTTGGGGTCAGAGGGTTGCTGCCATTTTGGGGAGGAGCAGTTCCACTGTGTCATTCCTGGGCCTGGGGTGGCTTTTCTCCAGCGTCTCACTAACTTTACTCATGCTTAGAGTACCTACTTATGCATGCCTGTCCACGTCCCGAGCGGAGTCATTCTCATGTCCCCAGGGTAAATGTGCGCTGATGGAATGCGTGCAATGTCGGACAAATGGGGAGCCTGCAGAAGATGAAAGAGGCACTCTTCAAAAGCTGTGCTCTTAGAGCTCCGAGAATGTGGAACAAGGTTTCAAGGTTTGTGTTAATTTCTGGCTACCTGCATGCAATTTTCTGCCTTCTTTTAATTATGCTTTCTGTATCTAGGACAGAAGCCTCTGCCGCTGGAGCTGCACGCTCTTGCTACACTGCAGTGACCTAGTCTACATGCCAGGACGATCATGCCAGGCCCCAGGCCTGCCTTTCTTTGATGCAACACTGCACCCCACCACTTTTCTTTCCAGAGCACTTTCAAGTGTTCCAAGATCTTTCTGTGGTTCACAGGGTGACTATGAGTTGTGGTTGGCTAGCTGCCACATAACAACAATACACATTTAGCATTTCATACACATTAAGCCCCATTTTGGACCTTTGCTTCCTTAGAGACAATCAGCTGATATTCCCCAAAGAGATCGGTGAGAAAGAGCCCTGAGTGCTGGCCGTCATCACCAGACTCTGCAGGAGGGCTCCAGTGTCCTCAGGATCCACACCAACCACAGCGGGCCAGGACGCCCGGCAGGTCCCAGGCCTGCACAGCCAGTGACAGCAAAGCGTAAGCATGAACCCTAAGTCACCCTTATGCCCCAAAACTGTTTGTTCCACCAAGAGGTGGACTAAATCCATTTCATAAAGTCTACTAATACTAAACACACATCTTCATGGTATCATGTGAGTTGCATTTCCTACAGTGGAGAAAGAACCAGAAAGAATGGATGGCTAGCCTGTGTGTTAAAATACAAAAAGTCACCTCAATTTTAGCATTTGTAAAGTAGGGATAATGATACTCACCTTACCTTCTTTATAAAGTAATGTGTAAATTAACTGTGAAAATGTTTTCTAAACCAGGCAAAAAATCCACTGCAATTATGATGATTCTGATGAATACTGTCCACTATCACACACGAGAACGCCACAGGTCTCAAGCCTGTAATCTAAGGAAGAAGACAGTCACGTCTTTCTCCCACAAGCCCTGTTGGGCTTGAACCACTAGCCTTATGGTTACTGACCAAACCATTAACCACTATACCACCAGGGCACTAGAAGGACTAAGTCATTAAACACTGCTGTCACGTGCACACTTCCCTCTTTAGCCTGTTAATCAGCACTGCTTCCACCTTTCCCCCTTCTCATTCCTTCTCTCTCTGAGATCAACACATCCGGGTACTGGGAACTGCCTAGAAAGGGTTGTAATTTTTTAAAAGAATAATTACTCCTAGGAGGAAAATGCTATATAATCATGGAATAAAACTATACACAAATTCAACTCAAGCAGTTCAAGAACACCAAAACCGTCCTTAGGCACTGAGTTAAATGAGAATATGAGAATAAATGAGTTAACTACAGGTATGTCCACTGTCCTCTGCAGACAGGGGTCCAGCTTTGTGGGAAACCACCACCACCACCCACCTCACTTCTCCCAGTTGTGACTGTCCCCACCTTGTGATGCCATAAGACTTATGGTTAGAATAATCTGTTATGGCTGCTTCTGGATCAGCCCCCAAGTCCAACCAACCCACGTCAAGCACAGACGCTCAGCACAAATGAGAGCTTAAGCTCATCTACTCTGTTTCCTGAGAAAAATCATCTGCTGTCCATCAGGATGAAGTGGATGGACGGACATACATACATATGTATGCTAATCTGGGGACAGTTATCTGGTGCCTATCAAGAGAAGAACAACAGACATACAAACCATACAGTCTTTCCTTAATCTGATCATCATCCTTTAGATAAAAAGAAATCAGGAACAAGATCACCCATCTAGATCCTCCGTCTCTGCCATTAAGCTTTCAGTCACAGAGCCATTCTGATGACCCTGAAAATATTCGTTTCTCTGTAAGGCTTTACAGATCACATTATAAGCCATAATGAGGGTCTCTGTGGGGAGGTGGGGATGGCAACAGCCTCAAAAGAGGAGCAGGATGCAGACAGCATGACCAAGGTCAGAACGTCAAGTGCAGCTGTTCAATCAGCGTCTCCCAGCAATTGCCTTGGCCTCAGGGAAGTGTGTCCCCTTCATTCCTGTTCCCTGTCTCTGCAGCTTACAGTAAAGTTATGATGCTCTGAATCAGAAAAGCTTGGGACTGAAAGTCTTCTTCACTAACAATGCCCTTCCCTGTCTCCACTTCACCTGCCAGGTTTAGCCACAATCTTGAGCATGTGAAGAACATCTTTGGAATACACATGGTTGTATGCTACGGACTCGTTCATTCCATCATCCAGCAAACAAGTAAAAACAGTAATTTACTAGGTCTAACATACAACTGGGGGAAAGTGTCTTTCTCTTGTAGATTTTACCACACTTCTCTTTTTTTGTTGTTGCCGTTTCACAAATTCAGATTTTCACACGTTAGTCTGTTGAAAGTACAGCACATCTGCTGTGCCTCTCCAGGTGTGAAGCTGGCTGACTGAGAGGTAAAAAGCTAGGACGGGGCGGGGCTTCTCCACAGAATCACAAAATACAAATTCTTCTACTGCGTATGTAAAGGATTTGAATTCCCAATGAACTATTCTTTGGAACTTTTATGGGGCCCTTGTACCACAGGACATATCAGGGAGCCTTAAAGTCAATGACTTTAGGGTGCACCTAAATCAGGCCATGGTCTCTGCAATTACTTGCTATGCATTAGAGAGCTGGACAACAACTAAGGATGACAGAAGAATCGATGCCTTCGAATTGTGGTGCTGGAGAAGTCTCAAACATACCATGGACAGCCAAGGAAACAAAGAGGTCTGTCTTGGAGAGGGTGAAATCAAGTCTCTCCTTAGAGGCTAGGCTTCTGAAGCTCTATCTCACATACTTTGTGCACGTGGCCAGGAGAGACAGGTCCCTGGAGAAAGATATCATGCTCGGAAAGATGGAGGGACAGTGCAGGAGAGGCAGACTCTGAATGAGATGGATTTATACAGTAACTGGGGCATTAGGGGTTGGTGTGATCAATTAGTGAGACTGGCTCAGGCCAAGGCAGGCTTCAGAGCGGCTGTACATAGCGTCACTATGGGTTGCAGGGGACTTGATAGCATGTAACAACAAGAAAGTGAGTAACACAGGAGAATTTCATAAAATAACGTATGATCAGGAGGCAATGGTGATGAAGGAGAAAGTTCAAGCTGTTCTGAAGGGAACTGGCAAAAACCAAAGCCTCAGGAATTATGGACAACAATTGACATATTTCAACAAACAGATGCTGCCCTGGACGTGCTCATCAGGCTGTGCCAAGCAATCTGGAGGTGTGCAACCTGGCCAACTGTCTGAAGAAATCCCTATTTATTATCATTCAAAAAAAAGAAAAAAAAGATGATCCAACAGTGTTGAAATTATTGAATAATATCACATGCAAGCAAAATTCTGCAGATTATCCAAAAATGTTCAGAACAGTACATTGACAGAGAACTACCAGAAGTACAAGTTGGGTTTAGAAGAGGCCGTCACACTAGGAACATCATAGCCAATGTCAGATGGATCTTGGCTGAGAGTAGAGAATACCAGAAAAATGGTTGTGTTTCATTGACTATGCAAAGGTATCTGACTATGTGGATGACAACAAACTGTGGCTAATTTTGACAAGAATGTGAATTCCAGAATACTTTCTGCTCATGCATAATCTATACTTGGGACTAGGATGCAGCAGTCAGAATAGAGCAAGGAAACTGCATGGCTCAAAATCAGGAAAGGAGTATGTCAGGGATGCATCTTGTCTCCTTACCTTTTCAATCTGTAAGTGGAACAGTTCAGGAAGCTGGGTTTTATGAGGCGTGTGCCATCAGAATTGGAGGAAGACTCATCAACCTACATTATGCAGATAACACAACCTTGGTTGCCAAAAAATGAGGAGGACCTGAAGCATTTGCTATAGAAGGTCAAGGACCGTAGTCTTCAATATGGATTGAAACTCAATATCAAGAAGATCAAGATTCTCACCACTGGGTCAATTGGCAGCACCATAATAGATGGAGAGGAGATTGAGATTGTTAATAATTTCAGTTTCCTCGGTTCCTCAATCAACACTCTCAGTACCAGCAGTCAGGGACCTCTCCAGAGTTTTAAAGAGCAATGACATCAGTCTGGGGTTTAAGATGCACCCAGTCCAGGCCATGGTCTTTCCAATTACCTGCTATGCATTAGAGATGGACAATGATTAAGGATGACAAAAGAAGGAACAATGTCTTTTGAGTTGTGATGCTGAAGAAAAATTGTTGAACATTCCATGGACAGTCACGAGAACCAACAGGTTTGTTCTGGAGAGGGTGAAACCAAGTTACTCCTTAAAGGTGAGGATTCTGAAGCTCTGTCTCACCTACTTCAGGTATGTTGCCAGGAGGGCCCAGCCCTTGGAGAAGGACATCATGCCTGGAAGGGTGAAAGGATAGCACAGGAGAGGAAAACCCTGGATAAGATGGATTGACACAGTAACTGGTATAATGGGATTAGGTGTGTCAGAGACAGTGAGCCTGGCTCAGGATAGGACAGGATTCACAGTCATTGTGCACAGGGTTTCTATGAGCCAGCGATTTGATGGCACACAGCAGTAACACCACCACAAGACCAGTGAAAAGGGAAGACCCTCAACAAGACAGACTGACAGAGTGAACAACGGACTTGAGTGTGTCAAGAGATAAGGATGGCACAGGATAGGATAGGGTTCAGATTATAATGTTCACAGAGTTGCTAAGAGATGTAGCCGATTTGACGGCACTTAGTAACAATAGTGGGTGTAGTCCACAAGAGGCATCCCTCTGGTGGTTCAAATCTACCAGTGGCTCTGAGGGAGAAAGATGGGCAATCTTCTCCCCTACGATTTACAGTCAGAAAACTTGCTGAAGGGTCAATTGTGAGTTGGATCAGACTCTGTGGCAACGAGAGGTAACTTAGCTGCTAACCAAAGTGTTGGCACTTTGACCCCAGAGCTTCTAGGTAAGATGCAGCGGTCTGCTTCCATACAGACTTACAGCACTGGAAATCTTACGGGCGGTTCTACTCTATAGCGTCTGATGGAGTCAGAATGGACTTGATGGCAGTGGGTCTGGGTATAGCATCTTTAAATTTGCCTTGTTTATGTATCAACTCTGACACTTTAGCACAAAACTGCGAAATCCAGAAGGCTGAAGCATAATGTCAGAAAAATTAGTACAAAATGATTGTGGCCTTTGTCAGAGCCATTTTCTTCACTTTTCATTTCTCTTAGACACACTGGTTTCTCTAAAGGTTGTGAGTTTGCACCACCAGGACCAGCACCAGCACCACCACCACCACCACCATCAAGGTGTCTTCTGTCCTCGGAGATCTCTCATTTATTATTTGGATACATTGTGGGTTCAGTTCCAGATCACCATGAAAAAGTGAATACTACAATAAATCAAGGTCACACCAGCATTTTTGGTTTCCAGTGCATATAAAAATTGCACATGCACTATACTGGTCTGTTCAGTAGGCAATGTTGTTAGGTGTCGTCAAGCTGGTTCCAAACCACCATGACTCTGTTATAAAACAGAAGGGAACCTCAACGGCCATACCATCGGCCCTCATAGTTGTGCTTCGCTTGAGCCCACTGCTGCAGCTACTGTGTCAATCTACCTCGCTGAGGGTCTTCCTCTCTTCTGCTGACCCTCTACTCTGCTAGGCACAATGTCTTTCTCCAGGGATTGGCCCTTCCTGATAGCATGGCCAGAGTGTCGAGAATACTGTGAGATTACCAAAAGGTGATACAGATACACAGAGTGAGCACATGCTGTTGGAAAAATGGTGGTGACATATTTCTTCAAGGTAACCCTTGAAGAAGGGTTACCATAAAACTTCCAGTTTGTAAAAAAGGCAGTATCTATGAAGCTACTTGGCCAATGACTGGAAGAGGTCCATATCTGTCCTCATTCCCAAGAAAGGGGGATCCAAAAGACTGTGGAGACTATCAAACATTATCAGTATCTCACTCAAGCAAAATACTGAAGAAAATTCAAAAGCGGCTCGACCAGTACCTTCCAGGGAACTGTCTAAAATTCCAACCTGGTTTTAGATGAGACTGCAGCACCAGGGATCAGATGGGTCCTGGCTGAAAGCAGGGAATACTGGAATAACATATATTTGTGTTTTATTGATTATGCAAAGGCTGCATGGATCATAACAAGTTATGGCTAACATTGAGAAGAATGGGAATTACAGAACACTTAACTGTGCTCGTGCAGAATCTATACCTAGATCAAGAGGCTGTTGTGCAAACAGAACAAGGGAACACTGGTTTAAGATAAGGAAAGATGTGTGTCAGGGTTGTATCCTTTTTCTAGAACCTATTCAAGCTGTCTGCTGAGCAAATAATTTGTGAAGCTGGACTCTGAAGAGAAGTGTGGCATCAAGACTGGAGGAAGACTCATTAACCACCTGTATTATGCTGTTGACACAACTTTGCTTGCTGAAAGTAAGGAGCGTATGAAACACCTGCTGCAGAAGATCAAGGACTACAGTGTTTGGTATGGATTACACCTCAGCATTAAGACGACACAGATCCCCCCAAAGGCCCAACAGATGGCTCATTTTGTTTGGACTGACAACTAACAACTAACACTCTGGGTACCAACATTCAGGAACTCAGGAGACATACTGTACTGGGCCAAGTCTGCAGTCAAGGAGCTCTTCCAAATACTGAAGTGCAATGATGTCAGTACGAAGACTAAAGTGTGCCTCATTCAGACTATGGTCTTCTCAACCATCTGCTAAGCATCAGAGAGCTGGACAATGAACAGGGATGACAGAAGAATTGATGTTCTTGAGCAGAGTACTCAATGTCCCACATACTGCCAAAAAGTAAACAGGTTATGTCCAGGAAAGTATGCAGCCAGAGTGTCCTTGGAGCCAAGGATAACGGAGTTTCATCTTTCATACTTAGGACACGTAGCTAGGTGAGACCATGTCTCAGAAAGGGGTATCATGCTTGCAAAGATGAGAGGGTCAGTGAGGGAGAGGAAGACCCCCAAAACAAGATGGACTGACACTGTGACTTCAGCAATGGGCTCTAGTGTCTTAGAGATGATGAGGACAGCATAGCATAGGACAGGTTTTAGAATGGCTGTTCACAGGGTCACTATGGGTTATACTTTACTTGATGGTGCCTATCAACAATGAAGCATGATAAAGTGAGAACAGTAAGTTTTCTTGTAACTTGATATATCAACTTCAGGTGAGTAGCTGCAATCTTTCCTTGGTCATTCAATGCATTTTTGTTGCACACCTATGTGTCAGATGGAGAGACTAAAGCCTGGAGGAACGTTTCCCTGGGATCTGCCTGTGGGGAGCTACAGAATGGTGTGGGAGCAAAGCAAAACCAAATGGTGACAGCACACTGGTTAATGGTGCTCTGGAGTTACAGCAGCTCCTTTGACCTTAGCGAGTAAGGAGACCAGGGAAGCAACCTCATGGGCACACTGCCTGAGCTGAACCAGGCAGAATGAGAAGGGCTGTCCAGCAAAGGGAACAAACTTCCCATGGAATTGGGTAATGAGTGAAAGCTGCTGACAATTGGGGCAATAGGGAGGAATGCAGGCAGGCAGGGAAGAGACTGGACTTCATGGCACTTTGTACATAACACCAACAGGACTTGCTCATGAGCACCAGCCACAAGGGTCACACGGGCTCAGGGTCTGGTGGTGTCCTCACTGTAGCGTCCATGTCACAGAATCTGGAGGAGAGGAGGACGTATGTGGCACTTATCCGAAAAGCTACCTTCTTATAGAAACGTCATATTTACACAGTAGAATGATTATGGATTCAGAGAATGATAAAAATAGGTTCAGTTTTGGGCATTTTCCTGTGTAATGGAAAGTAAAGCTGGCACTCTTCTAGAACATACATCATCTATCTTTCTGTCTTGGTAAATAAGCTTAAGATTTTGAATTAAACTTATTCTCCATTTTCTAACAGTGAGAATTACTCAGCTATTAAGAGACTAGATTTTATCAAAGTGACCTCAGGACACACCTAGAACTTGCTTTGTAAAAACAAATCTCTGCCAACAAACTCTTATTCCAGACCATTTTCTTATTTCTCTTAAAATGGAGGGAAGACAAAGAGATAAAAATAAAATCCATTCCCTAAGTTGGCCATATTTACTGATCTTGTCTTCCTTAGATTCAGCACCAGTTTCCCTTAACTGGAGTGGCTTGCCTGTGACTGTGATGCTAAAAGCTATGCCAGTGGTATTTCAAATACCAACAGGGTCACCGATGGTAGACAGGCTTCAGTGGAGCTTCCAGCTGGAAAAACTAAGAAGGGGGACTTGAGAGATCTACTTCTTAAAAGACTGGCTAGTGAAAACGTTATGAATAGCAGTGCAACATAAATATAGTGCTGACAGATGAGTCTTTTCAGGGGAAAAGTGCTTAAAATATGACCCAGGAAGAGCCACCTCCACAAAACAGAGCAGATCCTAATGCTGTGAAAAAGCAGAGCTTTTAGACTTTGGTTTGTTGATGTGCTATGACTCAAAATGAGAAGAAACAGTTGCAAAATCAGCATTGAGCAAGTAACATGTACAAAGCATGATCTAGGAAATACGGAAGCTATAAAAACTATGTCTATGCATTAGTGATCTGAAATGGTTAGTATTGGCTACTATTCTGAATTGGACACTCATTGTCTATTACGCCAGGAAGGCTCAATTGAAGAGGAATGGTGTCACATGTATTTTTAAAGGGATCTATTCTGAAGTACTATGTTGTTGTTAAGTGCTGATGAGTCGCTTGTGCCTTATGGCAACTTTTTACGTACAACAGGTCTGAACGCTGCTCTGAGTAAACCTCATCTATGACATACTCACCCTCATTTCCCAGTCACTAAAACTCATCCAGGGTCTTCCTCCTCTTTTGTGCTGTCCCTCTAACCCTCCCAAGCATGATGTTCCTCTCCTAGCAACATGCCCAAGGTCTGTCAGACAAAACTTCAGAATCTTGGCTTCCAAGCAGTCTGGTTTCACCCTCTTCAGAATGAACTTGAAGAAGTCCATGGTATATTCATTAATCTCCAAAACCAGAACTCATCTCCTTCTCATCAATCCCTAGTCATTGTCCATACTGATGCATAGCGAGTAACTGCGAAGACCATGGCTTGTATCACATGCACCTTAGTGTCCAGACTGACATCATTTTTCTTCAGTACTCTGGAGAGGTCCCTGACAGCAGACTTTCCCAATGCAATTTGCCTTTTAATTTTATGGCTGCTGGTACCAAGAGTGTTGACTGTGGAGACAAACTGAAGCTGTTAACAATCTCAGTCTATCATGATACTGCCAATCAGTCCAGTGATAAGAATATATACTTTCGGCGAGCTCTGGTGGCCTAGTGGCAAGAAGCTTCACTGCAATCCCAGAGGCACATGGTTTAAATCCACCAGATGCT
This sequence comes from Elephantulus edwardii, assembly GCF_000299155.1. Lineage (NCBI taxonomy): Eukaryota > Metazoa > Chordata > Mammalia > Macroscelidea > Macroscelididae > Elephantulus > Elephantulus edwardii. The sequence goes on along the minus strand of NW_006399836.1, from coordinate 2,357,564 downwards.
CTGCTGAAGGAGGAGGGACAATCTCTTCCTGTACCAGTCAGATCTGATTTGACGGTACACACAAAAAAGTAAAAAAAATTTTTAAAAAAAGAATTATACTTTCTTGATGTTGAGCTTTAATGCATTTCAAAGGCTGCAGTCCTTGACCTTCTGGAGCAAATGCCTCGGCCCTCTTCAGTGTGAGCAAGCAAGTTTGTGTCATCTGCGTAACGCTGGCTGTTCATGAGTCTTCCTCCAATCCAGATGCTACATTGTTCCACACAGAGCCCAGCCTCCTGGATGACTGGTTCTGGATACTGATTGAAAAGGTATGGAGATATGAGGCATCCGTGGTGTACACCTTTCCTGATTTTGAACCATGTTATAGACAATGAATAAGGAGGACAGAAGAACTGATGCCTTTGAGCTGTGTTGGAGAAAAGAACTGAACATCCCACAGATTGCCAACAGAATAAAACAAATATGTTTTGGAGAGTGTGTAGCCAGAGTGTTCTTTAGAGATGAAGATAATAAAGATAATAAAGGTTCCCCTCACATACTTTGGTCATGTTGCTAGAAGAGGCTATTTCCTTGGAGGAGGACATGATACTTGGAAAGGCAGAGGGTTGGTGAAGGAAAGGAAAATCCTCAATCAGGTGGATTAACACAGAGACTGTCACAATGAGCCCTACTGTGTCAGGAAGTGTGAGGATGGTACAGGATAAAACAGGGTTCAAATCTGTTGTTCATAAGAGTTACTACTCAACTTGATGGCACCTAACACAACAATAACATGCTGAAGTACAATGCTGTTAGTGAGAGGATAATATGCGTATGTCAATTATCTCTCATTACTGTTGTTTTCAACTCAATAGTTGACCATCTACTGGGTTTCTGAGGGCGATCTCTTCCCTTCAGAGCTGTTTGGACTCAAACTACAAGAAAGAGTCAAGCCTTTGTGTTAGGAGTACAACTTGTTATCTGTACCATTTAGAGGAAGATCAGTAATAATGGCTATTATTTAAATGTACACACTAACCGTTATGCCAAGGATGAAGACAATACAGATTTTTATAAACTTTTATTAGCCTGAAATTGATTAAGCATGCAATCACGATATACTGATTGGAATGGAAAAGTTGGAATAGGGAAGAAAAATCAGTAGTTGGAAAGGAAAACCTTGGTAGTATCAACTATAATGCTGGAGACATCATGCAGACATGACAGAATTTTACAAGACCGCTGTACATATTTTTTTTTAACAATATGAGCAACTATACTTTTATCTTGCTGGACAGAATTAACAGGAATCAATCAAGTAAAATGTCTGCTGAGACAGCAGAGAAGTTCAGTATCATTAATAAGAACAAAGTCGGGGGCTGACCGAAATATACTCATATTCAAGTTCAAGTGGAAGCTGAAGAAAACGAAAACAACTTCATGGGAACCAAAAAGATAACCCCAAGTTCAGAGATTATTTCAAGAATACAATGACACATCAAACACTATGACATAAGACCAGATGAGCTGCTGGATGACATTAAAAGCATCATACATGAAGAAAGCAAAACCTCATTAAAAAGACAGAAAAGACCAAATGGAAGTTAGAAGAAAACTCTGAAATTTGTTTTTGACCATGGAGTAGCTATGAGAATGGATGTAATAATGCACATACCCAGGCAGAAGTGATGAGAAGTGGCTTCTAATGCCAGCGATCAAACCAACCCAGCAATGCAGCCGTGTTATGTGCTCCTGTCCCGAGCACCTGTCTTTTCATGGAGGATCATTTGTTTAAATTTTATTATTTTGTGTGTGTGTGTGTGTGTGTGTGTGTGTACTGTCAAATCGGATCTGACTGGTACAGGAGGAGATCGCTCCTCCTTCTTCAGCAGAGCATCTGGTGGATTTGAACCACACATCTCTGGGATTGGGAGGATCCCTTTTATTGGTTTGGATCGTGATTACTCAGGAACTCCCCACCCACACAGCACTATATGGCTAAATAGGCACACTTTATCGATAACCATGAACACATGAGACTGTGACAGGTACTAGGAGTTAGGGGTTAGACTATATATTTGAGGTGGGTCAGTTTCTCCCTGCTATTTCACATGTTCCACAATTCCCTAATAAAAATTCTCCTGGGTTTACAGCCTTAAGGGGCAGCTACAGTAAACTGACAGTGGAACACAAAACAATTTCCCAAACCGATCCCATCTCCTGCCACCACTGAAACCAGTCCTTGCTTTCCTCTTCTAGAATTCCCAGGCATTACTCAGGAATGCAAGTTTTAATCATTTCTGTCTCACACAAAATACGCTAAATGCTGCTTGTTGTATTGTCACTGCAAATTTTTCCACCAGTCAAAATGTCAACAGGGGTCTCCTGAACGATGTTTCTTTGGGTTAACCAGATCTCTCTTTCTTCCTTGAAACAAGTCTGTTTTTTTACATCATTCCCAGGGGTGTGTGTGTTTATTTCCCCCCTCATAAAGACAATTCTTCTTAGAGGGTTTTCTAGCTCAAGAAAACCATGTAACTTAGCTGAACACACCGTTTATTTTGTCTGAGGGAGTGCTTCATGGAGGGAAGATCTGTGCCCTTTAAGAGAGAGGCTAGAGAGGAGGGGCTCAGAACAGGGAGTGTGTTTCCAGGCTGTAATTAGCGCTTTCTCTTTGAATAGTAGCTAGGAACCTGGGAAAAGGCTGAACCCAGCAGGAGAGCAAGCCCTGAGGCTGCCCTGTGTGGAAGACAGAGAACAGCTTTCTCTCTAAGTACTTTGAGAGATAAATGCTCATGGCCAGAACTTAAAACATTTCAGTTGCACAGAACTACATATGAGCTTATTTTTATTTTACCCTTTGCTCAGTGTTCTTGCTTATAAAGAAAAGTGATTACCTTTCTCTGCTCTCCGAACCTAAAATGGTCTATTTTAAAAGAAATGATTACGCACCAGGGAAGTGGCTCCACATATGATCTAATTCTCACTGTCACCTGTGCCCCCCCCCCAGCAGGTTCTACGCTTCCCACAAAGTTGGTCAATGGTGGCCATTTCCTCTTCCTTCACCACTGGGCACCCATGCTTCACTGTTTACATCTCACAAGACCTCCACCTCTGGGGATTATCCAAACATGTGGCTCTGGAGGGCTTCCCCACCTCTCTTCCTGCTCAGAATCCTATGTAACCTTCTCTGTTCTTACCTAGGACCTGATCCACTTCGGTGATCTCTAAGTACTGTCAGGCAAAGTCACCCTATTCCTCAGTGGTAGTTTTTTTAAGGGCAAGAGCAATCTAAAAAGGGACAGCGGGAAAGGTGGTTTCATTTATATAGGGGCTGAGTTCCAGTAGAGAATAGCTTAAAAAAAAATCTTGGTGATTTAAGCTCCAAAGTCTGTTCACTGATTCTTGCATCCTAAGCCAACCTGCTAGCACCCTGCCAGGTTTAAGGAGGCGATAATGAGTGAGCAGGGGGTGACAAGTCCCTTTCACAGGGTCTTTTCTTCCTGGGAGACCATGCCGGCAAGGGGAAAACCTGGTCAAATCTAGTTTATGTTCTTTTCCAGGTCTACGTATTAGGATTAGTTTATGGACCACTGAGCTTTCAGAACGGGTTTTAAGTGTTTCTGTTAGTGTGACTCTGTCACTTGCACCAGTGCCACCTGAAGTATGTGTCAATGCCTGGAGGCTGAATGCATAATATTCCAGGGGTTTCATATCACCAAGATTGGAGACAACTACCAGTTCAATTCATCACGGATATGGGCAGCATCCTCTTTTAAAAGATTAATCTCACAGCCGATGACAGTAAAAGGCCAGTTTTCACAACCAAATGATGAAGAGAATGGAGACTTGTCTGGCCAAGGTCAGAGATCATGACCAAGTTCAACACTCCTCCCAATTCCAATATTTGAACGTTTACTGGCTAGTAGGAAGGTGCCAAGCACAGTGCTAAGATTTCCTCCGGAACAGCTAAACCCCAAGGATAATCTTAACAAGTGGTGTCGCTCTTAACCCATTTAGAGATTAAGAAGATTGTCCACAATCACAATTTTCCAAGAAGTCAATTCCTATGTTTGATATGATGATATCCATAAGCTCTAATTATGACTCCACACCTTCAAAGCCTTCTCTGTTCTTTCTGGGCTCAGGTCTCCAAGCGAGCAGTGGACTAGAGCACAGTGCTTATGTTATGGATGGTAGCATTATGTTCTGCTTCATGATTAAGATTAGAAAGAAGCAACAGAGGATGAGATGAGCCAAAGCACTGAAACTGTCTGAAAATATGTGAGAATAATGGTAGTCTGCTGAATCAAGGGGGTGGAAAGTGAAGACAGAAAAAAGGTTAAGTCATAGAGTAAATAAGATTTGCAAGATAGCAGAATGCGGTCAGGAGGTTCCAGCGCTTGAGAAAATACCATATTTTATATAGAAGGCCAGAGAAAGAGGGGAAGCCCTTCACTGAGATGGGCTGAGCCAGTGACCGCAGCAAGGTGCTTCAGCATGGTTGTGAAGAGGGTGGAAGACAGGGAAAGCTTTCAGTCTTTTAGAATGGCTGCTGTGAACCATGGTCCACTCAACAGCACTTAACAGAGACAAGACAAATAGAGAAGGTGAGCAGAGTGTCAGATGGCACCAAGGCTGGTGGCTAGGACAGAGAACAGCAGGCAACCAGGTAGGTGACATCAGTGTCTATGCATTCTGCCTCTGAGTGAGGTCAGTAGCAGCTGGACAGAAAGATCTACAACTTGAGCTGTCCTTAGGCTTTATTCTCCCACACTCTCCCTTATTCCTCTTGAGTCCAAGTGGAGGCAGTCCTCTGGATGGTCAGCCCAAGACATAAGTGACACTGGGTGACCAGCGAGGGAGTGGCTTCCACTAGGTGGTTATCTGGAAGCACAGGTGGGATGGGTCACAGTGAGATGCAGGAATCAAGAACAAAGGTTTCTTTATGACTAATTCCTTTACCCATTAGCATTAGGATTTAGAGGTGACTGACCTATTCAAAAGCAAATCCAAACTCACTCCCATCCAGGTGATTGAGATCCATAGCAATCCTAGAGGGTATAAACCTGTACAATCTTCCCATAAAGAAGTGGCTTGTGGCTGTGAACTGCCAACCTTTTGGTCTGCAGCTGACTGCTAAAATTTGGTTAAATCAATTACTATGCCACCAGTGCTCCTGATATGAAGTTCTTCTATTTCTGCATACACTAAAACAAGAGTCTTACCTCTGCAAGGAACGCAGGTTTGCCTTGAACACCCAGGCAGCAAGGGAGCCTGTGGGGCTGACTCAATCCTAGGGGAGCTCATCTGCTGAAGGAGACTGGTAAGTGACAGTAACAAGCTGCTGCGCTCAGAGGTGTGGAGGTTACACTGAGAGTGCAGGGGCGGCACCTGCCACCTGAGGAGACAGGCATCAGGTGAGCTGGTATGTGAAAGATGATGCTTGCCAGGGGAATTTCACTCCCCTCCAGAAAGAGGGAGCAACATGCGTAATGGCAGTCATGCTCTGGGTATCCAGTCATGTACAGGGTGTACGTGGGCAGGGGGCCATGGACTCACCAGCACTTCCAGTCACCTGCCCTTATCAGCCCAGGAGTGTCAGTCCCTGACAGCCTCAGTGGGGACAGGACCTGTCCACGGTCAGCGAGACTACCTGAGCTCTTCCTTCCCATATGGGATGCTACTATGTCTCCAGTGAGAGCCTGTGGCCAGCCTAGTGCTGACAGTTTAACTTGGAGGCCTTCATGCTTATGACTTCGCCATCATGAAAATGCTCACGGAGTTGGAAGCAGCTATCCTGAAGGCATTTGTTTTCTCACAAGAATTCATCAACCCTGACCTGCTGAAGAAGGTTCTCTAGCATGGACAGACAAGAAATTTCCCAAGATGAGGTTATTAATATAGAGTTAAAAGTTGCAGAAATTTATCTGTTAATATTCAATGGAAAGCTCACACAGAAACTAGTAAGAATCACTGACGAGGCCAGCTAGAATAGGTCCCTGGGTGGGCAATGTGGCTGCTAGGCCTAAAATCTTACATGGCCCTCAGGTCAGAGACCCTTTGCCAAGAATCTAACAGGCGAACTTAGAAAGGTCTCTGAGACGGCCACCATCTCAGTGGTGAGGAGGGACAAGTGCATGACCCAGAATGGGATCTGCCATTGGGTGGACTCCAGGCAACATGTGCTACCAATAAGGGCCTGAGGAAGGAGAGCTGCCTTTTGTTTTTATTCATTTTTAATCTGATTCATTCTAACAGGAAAGGAAATGGAAACACCAACACTGATTCCCCCCGACCCTCTTCCTGACCATATAGGTGAAAATGAAGGTAATTCTCCTTGGTCTTGGTTCAGCTTGAAATAATGCGTGTGGTGGTGGTGGTGGTGGTAATACACTGATTATACGGGGAACCTTTTATTTCATTAGGAAGACAAAATTATCACCTGAAGGGAGCAGCCTTGGAAACTGTTCCCAGTTAGTCCTTCCTCCCAGATCCTCGCCCATCTCCCTGCCCACCATTCTCTTCTGCAGGCGAGTCTTCACTCTGGTACTAACCTTCTGACATTGAGATGTGCATTAGCCGATAGCACCAGAGGAATGTCTATCAGTGTTTCGCTGACTATACAAAGGCATTTTCGACTATGTGGATCACAGCAAACTGTGGCTGACTCAGAAGAATGGGAATTCCAGAACATCTGACTGTGCTATGTGAAACCTATATATACTTGGACCAGGAGGGAGTTGTCAGAACAGAGCAAGGATATACTACATGGTTAAAAATCGGGAAGGGTTTATGCTAGGGATGTATTCTGTCTTATCCTTTCAATCTATATGCAAAACAGATCAACTGGGAGGCTGGGCTGTGTGAGGAGCAATGTGGCATCAGGAATGGAGGAAGACTCATCAACAACCTGCGTTATGCCGATGACACAACCCTGCTTGTTAAAACTGAGGAGAACCTGAAGCACTTGTTGCAGAAGGTCAATGACTGCAGCCTTAAGTATGGATTGAAGTCAACATCAAGAAAATAAAGATTCTCACCACTGGGCTGAATGGCAGCATTATGATAGATGGTGAAGAGACTGAGATTGTTAACAGCTTTAGTTTGCTTGGCTCCACGATCAACAAACACTCTTGGTGCCAGCAGCCAGGAATCAAGAGATGAAGTCGGTTGTCAGGGACCTCTCCAGTGAATTGAAGAGCAATGATGTCAGTATAGAAACTAAGATGTGCCTGATCCAGGCCATAGTCTTTGCAACTACTTGCTATGTGTCAGAGAGCAGGGCAATGACTAGGGATGATAGAAAGAGAATTGATGCCTTTGAGCTGTGGTGCTGAAGAAGAGTGTTGAATATACCATGGACTGCGAGGAAAACCAACAGGTTTGTCCTAGAGAGGGTAAAGCCAGGCTGCTCCTTGGAGGTAAAGATTCTGATGCTCCATCTGACATACTTTGGGCACACTGCAAGGAGGGACCGGGCCTTGGAGAGGGACATCATGCTCGGAAGGGTAGAGGAATGGAGAAAAAGAGGGAGACCATCGATGAGATGGATTGATACAGTGACTGGGGTAATGAGAGTAGGTGTGTCAGAGACAGTAAAGCTGGCACAGGATAGAGGTTTCAGGGCTGCTGTACATAGGGTCGCTATGAGTCACAAGCGACTCAAAGGCACACAACAACAACAACCGAACAGAAATGGTTCAGGGGAAGCAGAACGGAAGAGGAGGAAGCAAATATGTTAAACAGAAGGAGTACCATGCTCGTTTAACATGCTCGTTAAAACTGCGCAACAACATTGCTGAGCTTCCTGGCAGCAGAAGGGAAGCAAGCAAGAAAACACTAGCAAGTGCTCCTTAAAACAAAGAGATCAACAGCTTACAAGAGATACCTGTTCCAATCTGGCAGTGAATGGCGTGAACTCACTGTTGGCATTAACTAGGATATGACTGAAAATGTTCCTAATGAATCCCGGCTACCATGTTTTTGAGAGCTCGAAAGTGTTACAAAAGGCACACTGCTCATTATTATGCTGTGTGAACTAAGGACCACACTGTATAAAACCGTTACTGTAGAATGAGTATGAAGATCCAAGGTGGGGAGAGGGGTGAAGATGGGCAGGGAGGGTGGGTTAATAATAGAGTTGTACAATTTGAAGCGTGTAGGGGTGAAGGAAATAGGAACGATCCAGTGTGAAAAACAATGTATCTGAACTCTGTAAATAAACCAGTACAAAACAAATTAAAAAATTAATAGATTTCATAATTTCTCAACCTCTAGCACGGTTATCTACCATCCAATCTAATTGAGGATCTAAAGCATATATCTTTTTGTCAGTTTTGTGCTTCTCTACATTAAAGGTCCTTACAGCTAAAAAAAAAGGCAAACTGCTCAAGTGCTCAAGGTTGATAGTTTTAATGCACTTGGAAGCAGCTCTGAAAACAGGCCTGACAATCTGTTATTAAAAAGACTGCCAGCCCTGCAAACATCAAATGTTGGCGAGGTTGTGAAGAAACTGGAACCCTTACTCACTGTTAGTGGGAGTGTAAAATGGTGCAACCACTATGGAAGGCTGTATGATGTTTTCTCAAAAAATTGCAAATACCATTTGCCCCAGCAATTCCACTACTGGGAATTTACCCTGAAGAAATCATAACCGCCACCCAAGCAGATACATGCACACCCATGTTTATTGTGGCTTTGTTCACAATAGCAAAGAGTTGGGTACAACCAAGTGCCCATCAACAAACGAATGAATAGAGAAGCTGTAGTATATTCACACAATGGAATACTATGCTGCATTTATGAAATAGTATACAAAACGGGTGACCCCGGAGGACATTATACTGAGTGATATATCTCAGTCACAAAAGGACAAAAATAGCATAGTGCCACTGTTGTACACAGGACTGACATAGGGGCTGAGGGGAGACTGAAAAAGATGGGACAAATAATGTATATGGCATTGAAATAGGTGAGGGAGAGAACGGTTTAAAAGGGATATATGATTAGGTATTATTGTCATGACAGGAGTCCAGAACGAAGGCTGTACGGTGGAGCGGACCTGGGGGGAGGGACTGTTTAACAATTGAAGAATTTTTCTTTTACTTTTCAAAGAGAAGAAAAAACTGGGAGGAGGGGTGGGCATGGAAAAAATGTAACAATGAATGAATGGAAACCCTAAGTCTCTGTAAACTTTCATTAAAATTAATAAAAAAATTTTTAAAAGAAGACTACCAGCCCTAAAGTACACACAGGGTCACCAGGAGTCAGAATCACCTGCAGGCCATTCGTGTCACATCACATTGTCTTAAATTTTGAAGTGTTCAGGGAGACTACATCCTTCCTGTGACTTGAGGCTCAGAGAAAATTCCAGACACTCAGGTTGGCACAGCTGGCACCTCCTGAAGCAGAGATCTGCCATGCAGTTCATACACCCAGCGTACCTGAGACTACAGGTTAAGCCATGGGGTACACAGTGCTGCTCGGTGTCTGGCAGTCTAAAAGCCAAGCTGCTTCCACATCAACAGGGCCCACCTATTATGAAGAAGCAAAACCTGAATTGTCCTCAGGAATTAATTCCGCATTTGTATAAGTCCTTGCTTACAGGCCCAATGCTTCCTACGTTAGATGGTGAGCCCAGGAAAATTCCAGAGCAGTTAAATGCGACAATGATTTCTGTGGAACATCTAACCCTTGATTTGCCACAGGAAGTGAATCAAAACATTAACTGCCAGCACCCTAGGAACTACCAGAGATGCCGCTTCCTTTCCCTGCTCAGCCAGACCCTTTAGAACATGCAGAGGTTTGCCTTTCATTTTCTCAATACTTAAAAAGACCCCTGCACTGTCCACATAAACCCAAATTGCTGGCATCTCTGTGAAAAACAGTGCACCTGGCAACCCTGGTCCCCTTATGCCTGGCAACAACTGGCTAGAAGAGAGACAGCGCTGCCCACTCTAGGTGGTGCACATGCTCTTCGGTGACACCCAGTCGCCCGCTCTGCAGTCAGCCGCATTTGTACCCCTCATACCGGGCAGTACTGCTCAGTGTGTGATGAGTGAACTACTTGTGCAGCTGATACGGTTTTTAAAAGCACAGTTTCTCTGAAGAAGAAAAAAGCGCACGCACGAGTTTCTGTTCTGGTGCTGGCTTCTTATCTTTGTACAGACCAGTGATAGTTTTTGGGCCAGTATTTCAAGTAGCAGTAACACAGCAGCACTTAGGAAGGAGGCTTTGGTGACTTCTGGTGGCTTAGTGGTAAGTAGTTGTGTTGTCAACCCAAAGGCTTACAGTTTGAATTCATTAGTAGCTCCACAGGAAAAGATGGGCAATCTCCTCCCATTTGATTTAATGCCGCTGAACTCCCATCAGTTCTGTCTTCCTGGTACATAACAGCAACTATATGCACTATGAAAAGAGATCTGACTAAAAAGCAGAATCAAAATGAAAAATAATAAACATTCTTCTTCTGCTACTTTGGATGACCAAGCTCTCAGTCAAGAGGCTTCCTGCCAATCTTTGTTTCATGGGCTGGTTGCAGGTTTGTGAAAGCATTTAATACCAAGACTGTATGTCAAGCTTATATAGTTTGACCCATATAACTGCCTTTTGTCCGGTGAATGAAAGGCCAATTAAAAAAAAAAGAAAAAGAAAAAAAGGCTGCAAATTCCACTGAAGGGTGATCATTAACAGAAGAGTCTGTCCCAAACACACGTGCTTCCCACGAGCAGCAGGGACTGTGGTTTGGGAGGGTGCAAGGCTAGTGCCAGCACACAGACTACTTCATTCCAGTGCTAGTGAGGGCTGCCTGTTCCAAGTATTCATGTGTTCTATTTTAATTCCTCTCAACAACAAGCAAAGAGAACTGCCTGGTAAAGACTATTAACCTATCAACCTAATTTTAAGTGATTTACGTACAAAAGCCAAAGTCACTTTAAAGCAAACTAAGGATTTTCATCTGAGATCTATGAGAAACAAGATTTAAACTTCAGACACTGTTTCAAAAGTCTAGGGCCACCAGACATCTTCACAAGGCCAGTTAGAAAGAATACTTACAGACACACATGTGACTAGACACACAGTGAAGGCCACAAGTCTAAGGCAGCTCCTACCCCTCCTAAGCTTGCATGCTGTCACCACAACTGGGTCCCACTGCCATCAGAGGTGGAGGTGGGTGGGGAGTTTGTGATCCTGTGGACCTTGATCTTGTGCATTACGTATGTGGCGCAAGGGCAGTTATATACCCTCCTCTCATAAGGTACAATTTGATAGGAGCATGGTGCTCTTGTGTTTGAATTAGGCAGCAGCTTGTAAGTGTGTTAACACCAGAACGACCAACTGAACTTGGCTTATGGGACAGGGTTACTCAGGGCTCAATTTTTCCACCCGTTTGACCCTCACTCTAATGAGTATAATATGGAGCATGTACCTTCATTAGGGACACTAACTCCATCGTTCCCCCCATGCGCTTGGTTCTGCTCCAGATCTGTCCCCACGCTTTCTTGTGGTGGGGTCTCTGCAGCCTTTGGATTTTCTCTCTGAAAACAGTTATCTTGATTCTGTTAAACGTTTAAATAACTGCAGAACAACTGAAAGGAGAGAGACATGTTGTTCTCATTACAGTTGTCATCTGTTCTTTTCTGTGTCCACTCAAAATCATTACGTAAAGATACAACCCTGAGAAGGGTGCCACAATGAATGAATGGAATTCCAAAATCTCTGTAGATGTTCACGGAAATGAAAAATAAATAAATTATTTTTTTAAAAAAAAGATACAACCCTGCTTGCTGAAACTGAGGAGGGCCTGAAGCGCTTGCTGCAGAATGTGAAGGACTGCAGACTTCAATATGGATTGAAGTTCAATGTCAAGAAAACAAAGATTCTCACGACTGGGCCAACTGGAAGCATCATGATAGATGGTGAAGAGATTGAGACTGTTGACAGCTTTTGCTTGGCTCTACAATCAACACTCTTGGTACCAGTAGCCAGCAAATTAAAAGATGAACTGCATTGGTAAAGTCGGTTGTTAGAGACCTCTCCCAAGGTACTGAGGAGCAACGAGGTCAGTTTGGAGACTAAGGTGCACCTGATACAGGCCATGGTCTTTGCCATTACTCATATGCATCAGAGAGCTGGACAATGACTAGGGATGATAGAAGAAGAGTTCATGCCTTTGAGCTGTGGTGCTGGAGAAGAGTGTTGAATATACAATGGACTGCTAGGAGAACAAACAAGTTCATCCTGGAGAGGGTGAGGCCAGGCTGCTCCTTGGAGGCAAGGATTCTGAGGCTTCGTCTGACATACTTTGGACATGTTGCAAGGAGGGACCAGTCCTTGGAGAAGGACATCATGCTTGGGAGGGTGGAGGGACAGTGCAAGAGAGGAAGACCCTCTATGAGATGGATTGATTCCATCACTGGGGTAACGGGGATAGGCAGGTCGGAGACAATGAGATTGACAAGGGACAGAGCAGGGTTTGGGTGGCTGTGAGTTGCAAGTGACTCGATGGTACATAACAAGAACAAACAACAAAAAATACACTCAGTAATATTCATAGCATTAGAATCCTTTGCTGGTTTCCTTTTAACAGCTGAAGTTTAGATTAGACTCATTTGCTTTCAACAAGCTTTGTTTCTGTTCTTTGGAAACAGTCAAACGATTACAAAGCTGCTTTATTCTTCTCTCTTTTGGCCCAAATCCAGTCTTTGTAAATGAAGAAAAGAGAACTGGGGAATGAAACTGTTTGCTCGTGTGTACAGACATACCTCAGTGACATTCAGGGTTTGGTTTTAAACTACCACAATAAAGCAATTATCTCAATTAAAAAAAAATAATAAAATCCACTATGTGAGGAGACTATTCTAGGGCACACATAAGCCCAGAGTATTTACTGCCTTTAAAACCACATTAACTCAAAAGCTGTTAGGAGTTCCACGCCACTAAGGCAGTTAGCTACCTACTTTCCAGAGAAGTTAATTTTACTCTTAACAATCTACTGTCATGGTCCTATTTATAGATGAGAAAACTATCTCAGGGCTGCAACATTAGTTACATGATGCTCAGATAACTGAAGTATTCAGACCAGGAAAAACATGCACAGAAAACAAACTGAGAAGAAACTGTAAAATCCCAAACTAAAGATCAATGGACATACAGCTCACTGATCTTAATTAATAGAGAAGTCTTACCACTGTAAATTAAGAGAACAGTCTTAACACTATGAATAAAGAAATACAATAGGAAAGAAAAATGAAGAAATAAAAAAAAAAACAACAAACAAAAAAACCCCACCCAATGTCACTGAACTGTAGGAAAACCTGGTCTTACATGGACTGGAGGTGAGCACACTTGTTAGACATTTTCTGGTAAATCATAAGATAATGCCTATCAAGAAGCAGACAATGTTTGTGTACCTGACCTAGAAGTTCAACATGTGAAAATTCATGCAAACAAAACCTCATGAATAAAAAGTTAACTACTGCATGAAGCAAAGCAGTTGCTGCAGAAGGTCAAGGACTGTAGTCTTCAATATGGATTGAAGCTCAACATCAAGAAAACAAAGACTGTCACCACTGGGCCAAGTGGCAGCTCCATGACAGATGGAGAACAGACTGAAGGTGTCAACAGTTACAGGTTGCTTGGCTCCACAAAGCACCAATTCTTCTGTTTATTCATTTCCCAGCTCTCTGATGCATAACATGTCATTGAAAAGACCATGGCCTGAACTGGGTGCACCTTAGTCTTCAAAATGACATTATTGCTCTTCATTATTTTGGTGAGGTCCCTGAAAACAGACTTGCCCAATGCAGTAATTCTCTTGATTTCCTGACTGCTGATACCAAGGTTGTGGATTGTGGATCCACGGAAGAGGAAATCATTGACAGCGCCAATCTTTTCTCCATCTATCATGATGTTGGCTGTTGGTCCTGTGGTGAGAACCTTTGTTTTCCTGAAGTTGAGATGCAATCCATCAAAGGCTGCAGGTCCTTGTTCTTCTGTAGCAAGCATTTCATATTCTCTTCACTTTCAGCAAACAAGACTGTGTCACCTGCACAATGCAGGTTGCTGATGAGTCTTCCTCTGATCCTGATGCCACATTCCTCTTCATAGAGTCCAGCTCCATGAGTTATTTGGTCAGTATACTGAATGCATAGATATGGGGAAAGGATACAACCCTGGTACACACTTTCCTTTTTCTTGTTGTGTACAGCTGAGTAGGACCTGACTGGCATAGGAGGAGACTGTCCCTCCTTCTCCAGTGGAGCATCTGGTGGATTCAAACCGTGCGCCTTTGGGACCTTTCTTGATTTTAAACCATGCAGTGTTCCCCTGCTTGTTTCAGACAACAACTTCTTAATCTAGGTATAGATTAGCAACCCAATAATTAGCACAGTGGATAAGGAGCTGCACTGCCTTCCTGAAGGCAAGCAGTTTGAATCTACCAGCTCCTCCAGGCAAAATCCTCCCATTCACTTTACTGCCTCTAAACACTTGTAGTGTCAGCTAAGGATCAGCTCTGACTCAATAATAATAAAAATTAAAAAAGAATAATAAAAAAAGGGAGATGAAGTGGGAAGAATCCTTTAAAAAAAAATCTGTGCTGAAGATCAAATCTGTGACGAGTCCTTGTACCAAAAAGAACTGATCAACACTAAAGCATTTCAGGAAGTAGAGCATATGAGCAAGAACCAATGACAGTGAAGGAAGACATCCAAACTAGGCTGGATGCAGTGGTGGAAAGCAAGTCTCCAGGAATTGATAAAGGCAGATGGAGGGTCAGTGAAGGAGAGGAAGACCTCCAGTGAGATGGATTAACAGTGACTTCAATGAACTCTCGCGTGTCAGAGACGATGAGGATGGCACAGGCTATGACAGGGTTCAGGTCAGTTGTTCATAGGGCTAATTTAAGTCATACTTGCCTTGACAGCACCTAAAAGCAACAATAACAAGAACCATCACCAATCCTTATCCACTCATGCACTTGAACTACAGCCTCTCCACTAGTCAGCTTGCTCGTCACCTCTTCACTTCTTCCCTGAATTGTCTTCATAAAATACCAGTCTGATTGTGTGTGACTTACAGGCCTGAAAACCTCCAGTGGTTCTGCACTGCCCATAAAGTAAAGGCCAAATCTTCAGAAAACAACAGAGCCTTCAGTCGTCCACAGGCCCTGTGTGTGCACTAACCTAATTCAGAATGCTCTAATATTTTAGATCTCCCTTAGAGAGTTGGACAGTGACTAGGGCTGATAGAAAGAGGATTGATGCCTTTGAGCTGTGGTGCTGGAGAAGAGTGTTGAATATACCATGGACTGCTAGGAGAATAAACAGGTTTGTCCTGGAGAGGGTTAAGCCAGAGTGTTCTCTGGAGTCAAGGATTCTGAAGCTTCGCCTGACATACTTTGGGCATGTTGCAAGGAGGGACTGGTCCTTGGAGAAGGACATCATGTTTGGCAGAGTAGAGGGGAAGCGAAGGAGAGGAAGACCTTTAGTGAGATGGATTGATTCTGTGACTGGAGCGTTGGGAATAAGTGCCTTTGAGATGGCTAGGTTGGCACAGGATAGAGCAGCATTTAGAGCTCTTGTACATAGGGTCGCTATGAGTCGCAAGCAACTTGATGGCACATAACAATAACTTAAGAGATCTGTCCAGGAGCACTGGTGGCACAGTGTGTAGTATACTGGTCTGCTAACCAAAAATGTGGCAGTTTGAATCCACAAGCTGAACCATAGGACAAAGATGAGGCAGTCTCCTCTGTAAAAGATCTGCCGCTTCAGAAGCCTAATGGAGGGTTGGAAATGACCCAATAGCAGTGGGTTTGGTTTGCGTTTGGAGTTTATCTGTCAGGAATCCGATGATACACACTGCAGTTAAGGCTTTTGGTTGCTCATAAAAATGTGGGTGACAGGAATTCGTGAGCTGCTGTGTAGGAGAAATCAGAAGCAGTCTGCTTTTGTGAAAGAGTTTGGTTTCTAAGTTTTGGAGATGAAGAAAGTAATGTCAATAAGAGTCTATGTGACTTGATAACGTGACCAGGAAATGAATTTGCACTTGCAGGCCTTTACGGTCCTGCAAAACTAGTCTTAAACTGCAGCAAGGGAGCGACCGTTAACTTTCTAACAGTGAAGGGCAAAGAAGGCTGCCTCACCTGGTAAAGGCAACACCTGGTACAAGCGTGTGAAGCAAGGTGCTGCTTTCTTCAGGAATCATAAAATGTCCTATACACAGTTCAGGAGCCTGCCCTAGTGCTTCTTGTGCCACCAATTAGCTAGGAGGCCTTGGGTTTGTTTAGTCCTCTTTGAAGTGACCTCAGGTCCCTCCAGCACTCAACTTCAGGTTCCTACTGGCTTCCGAGCAAGGACACACGATTTGCTGAATTGAGTATCTACTTTCATTACATGGTGTCCAACTGCTAGATTAGCAAGCTTCTTAAATACGTCAGGTATAAATTTTTTTGGCTTAATTTGTGGTCTTGTGTCAACATTTCTGTTTTTAGTCTTTTTTATTCTAGTATTCTCACAAAACAATTTACTCTTTCTAAGAGCAATGGTGTCTCTCTGGAGACTAAGGTGCATCTGATACATGCCATGGTCTTTGCTATCACTTGTTATGCATCACAGAGTTGGACAATGACTAAGGAGGACAGAAGGAGAATTGATGCCTTTGAGCTGTGGTGCTGGAGAAGAGTA